>NC_140003.1:28174508-28408812 GCF_964263955.1 Coregonus lavaretus
CCGACTCACCCCCGCCACCGAACGCTACCAATGCCGGCCCCACGGAAACACTGACTGTGGAGATGCTACAATCCGTGATAGGCACCCTCAAAGCCGACATTTTCGGAAAAATTGACTGTCTCTCTACCAACCTCAGGTCAGAGATATCAACGATCAAAGACGAGCTTAAAAAATCTATCGAGAGTATACAGAATAAGCTCGACGCACATGGGGTGACTTTATCGGATTTGGAGCGAGGGGCTACAGACCACAGCACTCGCATTAGCGAGCTAGAGGCTAACGTCGGCTCATTGACAACTAGGGTGGCATTCCTCGATAATAGATGCGAAGATATGGAAAGTAGAATGCGGAGGAACAACATTCGTCTACTGGGAATACCGGAGGGAGTGGAGGGCCCAAGACCCACGGAGTACATGGCCCAGCTACTTCAGGAGCTGCTCGGGCTAGAGGAGAAGCCACTGCTAGACCGGGCTCACCGCACTCTGCGTAGCCGACCCAGGGATGGAGAACCCCCACGACCATTTGTCATCAGGGTGCATTTCTTTCACGTCCGCAACGACATACTGAGAAGATCGGGAGAAGCATCCCCTCTTCTACATAAGGGTAAAAGAGTCTCGATATTTGCGGACTACACAACAGCTGTGGCTAAGAGGCGGGCTAGCTTTGGAGCTGTGAAACGCCAACTACACACCTGCCCGGGCGTGAAGTTCGGCCTCATCTACCCTGCGGTTTTGAGACTGACTTTACCGGACGGCTCCATGCACAGATTCGAGGACCCGGCTATAGCGGCAGATTTCATCAACAAGAACGTGAAAGCGGCTGTTGTACCGCATGGTTTGTAACAAATGGTTGGCTAGCTGGTCTTCCTAGCAGGCTAGTTAGCAGGCCGAATGGGTGACTAACGAAGCCATCTCTGCTGGGTTCATCGACATATGAATGTCATTCTCTTCTTTATCTCTTTATTTCCAGCCCAGGTTTGCCGCCTCTAATGCCAATATCTGGGGGTCTGCATGGCTGTTTCAGTCTGATCATTTATCATCTGCGTCGAGGTTAAACCTCTCTTAATCGAGGATAGTTTTCCTTAGACTCTATTGGGGACCATTCTATTCATGTTTGGCTTACTCTAGTTAAATGGTCACTAATCTTAGGTAGCACAGAGTAAGAGTTACCATGCTTAGCTCTAAACTTTCTTCGTATTTAGGGTTTTGCTTGCATCTCATTTGGGGAGATGCTTCGGCAAGGGCGGGTGTGAGGGAAGGGTTTGTTCACTCTCTATTTGTATATAGTTTGTATATGTTTTTTGTGCCTCTTCGTTTGTCTTTGTTTTTTACATTTGCGTTTTTAGGTTCAACTAAGATCTTCAGTTTACATTGTACCTTGTCCTTTACACATCCTCTCTCTCTCTTAAGATATGACTCAGCCTAGTGTAGCCCATACTGCTGGAGGGAATGGCTTTAATTTTCTTACTTGGAACTGCAGGGGCATAAATAACCCAGTTAAACGTAGTAAGGTGCTACACCATCTTCATCATTTGAAAGCTCACATCATCTTTCTCCAAGAAACTCATCTGAAGGTATCACAACACTCAAGTCTTAGGTGCAGATGGGTGGGTCAGGTGTTCCATTCCTCATTTCAGAGTAAGGCGAGAGGGGTGGCTATTTTACTTCACAGATCGGTACCTTTTACATGTTCTAAGGTGATCGCAGATCCCCATGGTAGATATATAATTGTCAGTGGTAGGCTGCTCAATACAAAGGTTCTTCTTGTTAATATCTATGCTCCTAATTGGGACAATGGTGATTTTTTCAAATCGGTTTTCTCTACACTCCCAGATATGTCCACCCATATGTTGATTTTAGGAGGTGACTTTAACTGTTGGTTAGACCCACAATTGGATCGATCCTCCACTAAACCTACCACCCTATCAACCTCAGCTAGAGTTGTTCGAACCTTTATGTCTGAATTCGCAGTCTCAGATCCTTGGAGAATGGTTAAACCAGCTGGGAAAGCATACTCTTTTTTCTCATCGGTTCACCACACTTTTACGCGCATAGACTACTTCCTTGTTGATGACCGGCTCCTCCACTCCATAACTTCATGTTCATATAACCCAATTGTTGTATCTGACCACGCCCCTGTTACTATGGAAGTAGCTTTTCAAAATGTTGACAATCAGCGACCGCCTTGGCGACTAAAAACTCAACTGCTCAGTAATGAACACTTTGTCAATTTTGTTTTGAGTCAAATCGACTTTTTCATGATTACAAATAGAACCCCAAACATCTCTGCGTCTACTCTCTGGGAAACTTTGAAAGCTTATATCAGAGGTGAAATTATCTCCTACACCGCACATGAGAACAAATTGAAAAGGAATAGGTTATCTATGCTAACACGCTGTATTGCCCAATTAGATGACATTTATGCCGTTTCACCATCCCCGGATATTTATAAGGAACGTTTAACTCTGCAAGCAGAATTTGACACACTATTAACAGACCAGGTTACTGAAATGCTTGTCAAGTCTAGGAGCACTTACTATGAACAAGGAGAGAAAGCCAGTAAATTATTAGCTCACAAGTTACGTCAACAATCATCATCATCTCAGATTACAAAAATTCGTACATCATCTGGGATATCATTAGATCCTGGGGGGATCAATGAGGAGTTCAAGAGATTTTACCAGTCTCTATATACCTCTGAAAGTAAAGCGGATACACTGGAATTGGATAATTTCTTCCACTCACTATCTGTGCCTTCGGTCGGCCGGGACTTGGTAAAAAAATTAGAGCAGCCGATCACTGTTGAAGAACTGTCTAACGCTGTCAAATCCCTTCAATCTGGGAGAAGCCCAGGACCTGATGGCTACCCGACAGAGTTTTATAAAAAGTGTATCACCAAAATAGCCCCTATTCTAATTGAAATGTACAATGATGCATTTGTAAATGGTGCTCTCCCACATACTCTCACTCAAGCAACCATTTGTGTTATTCTTAAAAAAAACAAAGACCCTCTTGACTGTGCATCATACCGTCCAATTAGCCTGCTAAATGTGGACTATAAAATTCTAGCCAAAATTCTGGCAACGCGGCTAGAAACAGTCCTCCCATCAATTATCTCTCCGGATCAAACAGGATTTATAAAAAATAGACACTCATTCTTCAATCTCCGAAGATTATTTAATATTATATACAATCCTTCTGTCGACAATACCTCTGAAGCCATTATATCCCTGGACGCGGAGAAAGCGTTTGATCGGGTGGAATGGAAATACCTTTTTTACACTCTAAATAAATTTGGCTTTGGCTCCAAATTCATGACCTGGATAAAACTTCTGTACTCATCCCCCCAAGCCTCTGTCAGGACTAATAACACTCAATCAGATCGCTTCCCTTTGCAAAGATCGACACGTCAGGGTTGCCCTTTAAGTCCCTTACTGTTTGCCCTCGCCATAGAGCCACTTGCAATAGCACTTCGCTCCAACCCCCTCATCAAAGGCATAGTCAGATACGGGCACGAACACAAACTGTCTTTATATGCAGATGATTTATTAATATACACATCCAATCTTTCTGTCTCTGTCCCTGCTGCCCTTGCCACTTTCGCATCCTTCGGTCACATATCAGGGTATAAACTAAATCTCAGTAAAAGTGAATTGATGCCACTTAACATGGCTGCAAAAAAATCCCCTTTACATAACTTGCCATTTAAAATAGCTCACAGTAGTTTTATTTATCTCGGGGTACATGTCACAATTAGGTTTGAAAACCTTTTTCAAGCCAACTTTGCTCCTCTCTTAACCCGTACTAAGGACGATTTGGAACGGTGGTCTTTGCTACACCTCTCCTTAGTTGCTAGAATTAACTCTATTAAAATGAATACTCTCCCTAAATTCTTATACCTCTATCAGTGCCTTCCAATATTTCTACCCAATACATTTTTCAAAAAGATCGACGGCCTAATTCTACCCTTTATATGGGACAAAAAGCCTCCTAGGATGCGAAAACAGCTCTTGCAGAGGCCCAAACCAGATGGCGGTCTAGCTCTACCAGATTTCAGATTCTATTATTGGGCCGCTAACCTTAGGATCATTCAGTACTGGTTGCAGAGCAGAGTAATATTCCCACCCCCAACTTGGCTGGAGATGGAGGCTGCCTCGTCTACACCGGCATCACTGTCTTCCCTCGCTCACTCCTCTATTACAGGCCCTTACTCCTCCTTCACCAATAATACATGTGTCAAAACAACATTGAAGATCTGGAATCAATTTAGGCGCCACTTTGGGTTTCAAACAACCTCTTCCTTGGCTCCGGTAGCCTCAAACCCAGCTTTTCCCCCATCTATGATTGATGGTGCTTTCTCAACATGGTCTAATCTCGGTATTAAAAGATTCAGAGATCTGTATACTAACAATACATTTAGTACGTTTCAACAACTATCAGCTAAATTTGGTCTCCCCAGACATCATTTTTTTAGGTTCTTACAAGTCCGGAGTTACATCCGCAGCATAGATCCAGGATTCCCCAACCTTTCTAGTGGAACACAGTTCGACACATTTCTCACCCCACTTCCTAATCAGAAAGGCACATTGTCAATAATCTATAGTCAAATTTGCTCACTACAAGCCATCTCATTAAACAATATCAAATCCTCTTGGGAGGAGGAACTGGGTGAGGAAATATCTGATGAACTATGGGAAGGGGCACTCAAAAGGGTACATAGCTCTTCTATTTGCGCTCGACACGGCCTCATCCAATGCAAACTCATTCATAGGGCCCACTGGACCAAAGCAAGACTATCAAAAATTTACAAGGATGTGAACCCTAATTGTGTTCGATGTAACCAGTCCCCTGCTAATCATGTGCACATGTTTTGGTGCTGCCCATCTCTTGTTGGTTTCTGGAAAGACATCTTTAACACACTCTCAGAATTAAGCGGCACACAGATCGAGCCAGACCCTCTCATTGCATTATTTGGAGTTTCCTTACCCACAATACAATTGACCAAAATGAATAAGGATGTAATTGCCTTTGTCACGTTGTTAGCGAGACGATTAATTTTACTTAGATGGAAATCCTCTGCAGCCCCTTCTCATGCTCTTTGGATTAAATCTATTTTGAATTGCATAAAGTTGGAGAAAATAAAACAGACACTCAATGGGTCTGTAGACAAATTTTATGCAAAGTGGGCTCCCTTCTTTTCTTATGTTAAAAGAATACATTTCCCTGCAGTTCCAGAGTGATGTATATTTATATATTGGTGATGTAAGAAACCTGGTATGTGCATATACGACATCTCGGATGTTAAGGACGGTAATAACTGTGCTAGCTGACCTATAACAACTGGATCAAAACAGATATTCTTCCTTTTTTTTTTTTTTTTTTTTTGTGTTTTATCTTATTTATGTACTTAATGTCTATTTTTTCTTTCATGTCTGTCTCTCCATGTTTTGCTGTATCGTTGTCTTCAAATTGTTGTTCCATATTCATACCAAATAACTTTCAAGTGCAATTATTTACTAAATGCTGGTACTGAAAATTCAATAAACAAAGTATATAAAAAAAAAAAAAAAAGGGGGACACGTCTGGCACTGCAGGATTTGAGTCCCTGGCGGCGTAGTGTGTTACTGATGGTAGGCTTTGTTACTTTGGTCCCAGCTCTCTGCAGGTTATTCACTAGGTCCCCCCGTGTGGTTCTGGGATTTTTGCTCACCGTTCTTGTGATCATTTTGACCCCACGAGGTGAGATCTTGCGTGGAGCCCCAGATCGAGGGAGATTATCAGTGGTCTTGTATGTCTTCCATTTCCTAATAATTGCTCCCACAGTTGATTTCTTCAAACCAAGCTGCTTACCTATTGCAGATTCAGTCTTCCCAGCCTGGTGCAGGTCTACAATTTTGTTTCTGGGGTCCTTTGACAGCTCTTTGGTCTTGGCCATAGTGGAGTTTGGAGTGTGACTGTTTGAGGTTGTGGACAGGTGTCTTTTATACTGATAACAAGTTCAAACAGGTGCCATTAATACAGGTAACGAGTGGAGGACAGAGGAGCATCTTAAAGAAGAAGTTACAGGTCTGTGAGAGCCAGAAATCTTGCTTGTTTGTAGGTGACCAAATACTTATTTTCCACCATAATTTCCAAATAAATTCATTAAAAATCCTACAATGTGATTTTCTGGAGAAAAAAATTCTCAATTTGTCTGTCATAGTTGACGTGTACCTATGATGAAAATTACAGGCCTCTCTCATCTTTTTAAGTGGGAGAACTTGCACAATTGGTGGCTGACTAAATCATTTTTTCCCCACTGTATATCTATGTGGGGAAAACGTATGTTTGTACATGATTCCACGTCAGAAGTACTTGTTTATGAAAGTTGGCCAGTTTAATAGGGATTTTACCCACATCAAAGTTATACTTGATTAAGAACTCTAGACCACCAACCTTTTGGAATATTAAATTAGGGAGTCTATTCCAAATGAAATCCTTATTTCTTAGATCATTTTGTATCAATTTGATCTTAAATATTATATTAGAGGTTTTAAACTCCAAAGCATTCAACCCTCCCTCACCTTGGGTATTACATATTCTTAAATAATTAGGTTTATTCGTCCATATTAAGTTAAATTATTTAGTATCAACCGTCTTAGTTACTGACAGAGGAACATCCAAGGCAAGGGAGGTATAAACTAATCTGGACAATCCTTCAGATTTTGATAAAAGTACACATCCAGATAAAGAAAGATATCTTAATAACCAGGACTTATATATATATATATATATATATTTACATACACTGCTCAAAAAAATAAAGGGAACACTTAAACAACACAATGTAACTCCAAGTCAATCACACTTCTGTGAAATCAAACTGTCCACTTAGAAAGCAACACTGATTGACAATAAATTTCACATGCTGTTGATCAAATGGAATAGACAACAGGTGGAAATTATAGGCAATTAGCAAGACACCCCCAATAAAGGACTGGTTTTGCAGTTGGTGACCACAGACCACTTCTCAGTTCCTATGGTTCCTGGCTGATGTTTTGGTCACTTTTGAATGCTGGCGGTGCTTTCACTCTAGTGGTAGCATGAGACGGAGTCTACAACCCACACAAGGGGCTCAGATAGTGCAGCTCATCCAGGATGGCACATCAATGCGAGCTGTGGCAAGAAGGTTTGCTGTGTCTGTCAGCGTAGTGTCCAGAGCATGGAGGCGCTACCAGGAGACAGGCCAGTACATCAGGAGACATGGAGGAGGCCGTAGGAGGGCAACAACCCAGCAGCAGGACTGCTACCTCCGCCTTTGTGCAAGGAGGAGCAGGAGGAGCACTGCCAGAGCCCTGCAAAATGACCTCCAGCAGGCCACAAATGTGCATGTGTCTGCTCAAACGGTCAGAAACAGACTCCATGAGGGTGGTATGAGGGCCCGACGTCCACAGGTGGGGGTTGTGCTTACAGCCCAACACCGTGCAGGACGTTTGGCATTTGCCAGAGAACACCAAGATTGGCAAATTCGCCACTGGCGCCCTGTGCTCTTCACAGATGAAAGCAGGTTCACACTGAGCACATGTGACAGACGTGACAGAGTCTGGAGACGCCGTGGAGAACGTTCTGCTGCCTGCAACATCCTCCAGCATGACCGGTTTGGCGGTGGGTCAGTCATGGTGTGGGGTGGCATTTCTTTGGGGGGCCGCACAGCCCTCCATGTGCTCGCCAGAGGTAGCCTGACTGCCATTAGGTACCGAGATGAGATCCTCAGACCCTTTGTGAGACCATATGCTGGTGCGGTTGGTCCTGGGTTTCTCCTAATGCAAGACAATGCTAGACCTCATGTGGCTGGAGTGTGTCAGCAGTTCCTGCAAGAGGAAGGCATTGATGCTATGGATTGGCCCGCCCGTTCCCCAGACCTGAATCCAATTGAGCACATCTGGGACATCATGTCTCGCTCCATCCACCAACGCCACGTTGCACCACAGACTGTCCAGGAGTTGGCGGATGCTTTAGTCCAGGTCTGGGAGGAGATCCCTCAGGAGACCATCTGCCACCTCATCAGGAGCATGCCCAGGCGTTGTAGGGAGGTCATACAGGCACATGGATGCCACACACACTACTGAGCCTCATTTTGACTTGTTTTAAGGACATTACATCAAAGTTGGATCAGCCTGTAGTGTGGTTTTCCACTTTAATTTTGAGGGTGACTCCAAATCCAGACCTCCATGGGTTGATAAATTTGATTTCCATTGATAATTTTTGTGTGATTTTGTTGTATTTAATAAGATAATTTCATTCATTCAGATCTAGGATGTGTTATTTTAGTGTTCCCTTTATTTTTTTGAGCAGTGTATATACAGCTGTGGAAAAAATTAAGAGACCACTGCAAATTATTCTTAAATCAGCATCTCTACATGTATGACAGCCATTCCATTCCAGTGTCTGTTGAATTCCAACACAGGCACACCTCATTCTACTGAATTAAGTACTGATTAGGTGATCACCTGAACCAAATCTTATTTAATGAGGAAAAGTATAAAAACCACTGCAGTGGTCATCACTATCCTCTTGCAATAGGACCAGCTGGATGGTAAAAACAGTGCTAATAGTACCTAAAAAGTAATATTAATCAAAAAATAACTATTGACCATGCCAAAAGAGTTGAAAGGGAAGGTTTTGAGTGAGGAAAATAATGGTTCAATTCTGGCTTTACTGGCAGAGGGATACAGTGAGCGTCAGGTTTCTTCCATCCTTAACATTTCAAAGACGGCGGTTCATAAGAACAAGGTCAAGCAGCAGACATTGGGGACAACAAACCTACAGACCGGCAGAGGGCGAAATCGACTCTCTACTGACCGGGATAACCGCCAACTCATTCGAATGTCACTCAACAACCGTAGGATGACATCAAGTGACCTACAAAAAGACTGGCAAACGGCAGCTGGGGTGAAGTGCACGGCGAGGACGGTCCGAAACAGGCTCCTAGGGGCAGGGCTGAAGTCGTGCAAAGCTAGAAAAAAGCCCTTCATCACTGAGAAGCAAAGAAGAGCCAGGCTGAGGTTTGCAAAAGACCATAAGGATTGGACCGTAGAGGACTAGAGTAAGGTAATCTTCTCTGATGAGTCCAATTTTCAGCTTTGGTCGTCTAATGGTTAGACGGAGACCTGGAGAGGCCTACAAGCCACAGCGTCTCGCACCCACTGTGAAATTTGGTGGAGGATCGTGATGATCTGGGGGTGCTTCAGCAAGGCTATAATCGGGCAGATTTGTCTTTGTGAAGGACGCATGAATCAAGCCACGTACAAGGTTTTCCTGGAAGAAAAGTTCCCCAACTCTGAGGATTGGTTTTTCCAGCAGGACAATGCGCCATGCCACACAGCCAGGTCAATCAAGGTGTGGATGGAGGACCACCAGATCAAGACCCTGTCATGGCCAGCTCAATCTCCAGACCTGAACCCCATTGAAAACTTGTGGAATGTGATCAAGAGGAAGATGGATGGTCACATCCATCAAACAAAGCCGAGCTGCTTGAATTTTTGCGCCAGGAGTGGCATAAAGTCACCCAACATCAATGTGAAAGACTGGTGGAGAGCATGCCAAGACGCATGGAAGCTGTGATTCACAATCATGGTTATTCCACCAAATATTGATTTCTGAACTCTTTCTAAGTTAAAACATTAGTATTGTGTTTTTTTAAAATGAACATGAACTTATTTTCTTTGCATTATTCGAGGTCTGACAACACTGCATCTTTTTTGTTATTTTGACCAGTTGTCATTTTCTGCAAATAAATGCACTAAATGACAATATTTTTATTTGGAATTTGGGAGAAATGATGTCAGTAGTTTATAGAATAAAGCAAAACATGTATTTTTACCTAAACACATACCTATAAATAGTAAAACCAGAGAAACTGATAATTTTGCAGTGGTCTCTTAATTTCTTCCAGAGCTGTATACAGTGTGGAGAACAAGTATTTGATACACTGCCGATTTTGCAGGTTTTCCTACTTACAAAGCATGTAGAGGTCTGTAATTTGTATCATAGGTAGCCTTCAACTGTGAGAGACGGAATCTAAAACAAAAATCCAGAAAATGACATTGTATGATTTGTATGTAATTAATTTGCATTTTATTGCATGACATAAGTATTTGATACATCAGAAAAGCAGAACTTAATATTTGGTACAGAAACCTTTGTTTGCAATTACAGAGATCATACGTTTCCTGTAGGTCTTGACCAGGTTTGCACACACTGCAGCAGGGATTTTGGCCCACTCCTCCATACAGACCTTCTCCAGATCCTTCAGGTTTCGGGGCTGTCGCTGGGCAATATGGACTTTCAGCTCCCTCCAAAGATTTTCTATTGGGTTCAGGTCTGGAGCCTGGCTAGGCCACTCCAGGACCTTGAGATGCTTCTTACGGAGCCACTCCTTAGTTGCCCTGGCTGTGTGTTTCGGGTCGTTGTCATGCTGGAAGACCCAGCCACGACCCATCTTCAATGCTCTTACTGAGGGAAGGAGGTTGTTGGCCAAGATCTCGTGATACATGGCCCCATCCATCCTCCCCTCATAACGGTGCAGTCGTCCTGTCCCCTTTGCAGAAAAGCATCCCCAAAGAATTATGTTTCCACCTCCATGCTTCACGGTTGGGATGGTGTTCTTGGGGTTGTACTCATCCTTCTTCTTCCTCCAAACACGGCGAGTGGAGTTTAGACCAAAAAGCTCTATTTTTGTCTCATCAGACCACATGACCTTCTCCCATTCCTCCTCTGGATCATCCAGATGGTCATTGGCAAACTTCAGACGGGCCTGGACATGCGCTGGCTTGAGCAGGGGGACCTTGCGTGCGCTGCAGGATTTTAATCCATGACGACGTAGTGTGTTACTAATGGTTTCCTTTGAGACTGTGGTCCCAGCTCTCTTCAGGTCATTGACCAGGTCCTGCCGTGTAGTTCTGGGCTGATCCCTCACCTTCCTCATGATCATTGATGCCCCACGAGGTGAGATCTTGCATGGATCCCCAGACCGAGGGTGATTGACTGTCATCTTGAACTTCTTCCATTTTCTAATAATTGCGCCAACAGTTGTTGCCTTCTCACCAAGCTGCTTGCCTATTGTCAATTTTATCCCTGATGTCCTTACACAGCTCTCTGGTCTTGGCCATTGTGGAGAGGTTGGCGTCTGTTTGATTGAGTGTGTGGACAGGTGTCTTTTATACAGGTAACGAGTTCAAACAGGTGCAGTTAATACAGGTAATGAGTGGAGAACAGGAGGGCTTCTTAAAGAAAAACTAACAGGTCTGTGAGAGCCGGAATTCTTACTGGTTGGTAGGTGATCAAATACTTATGTCATACAATAAAATGCAAATTACTTTTAGATTCCGTCTCTCACAGTTGAAGTGTACTACCTATGATAAAAATTACAGACCTCTACATGCTTTGTAAGTAGGAAAACCTGCAAAATCGGCAGTGTATCAAATACTTGTTCTCCCCACTGTATATATTTGCAAGATAAAAAAAATATATGGGGGATTGGAAGTGATGCAGACAATTACATTGATGGAAGTTACAATCTATCTGCAATATTAAAGCTGATCTACCCCCCCCCCCAAATTTTTTTTTTTTATAATAATAATAATAATAATAATAATACTTTTTTTTAAATAACCAGGACTTACAGTGCCTTCAGAAAGTATTCATACCGCTTTACTTACTCCACATTTTGTTGTGTTACAGCCTTAATTCAAAATTGATTAAATATATTTTTTCTCACCCATCTACACACAATACACCACAATGACAAAGTGAAAACATGTTTTTAGAAATGTTTGCTAAATATCTAATTTACATAAATATTCACACCCGAGTCAATGCATGTTAGAATCACCTTTGGCAGCGATTACAGCTGAGTCTTTCTGCGTAAGTCTCTAAGAGCTTTGCACACCTGGATTGTACAATATTTTCACATTATTCTTTTTTAAATTCTTCAAGATTTGTCAAGTTGGTTGTTGGTCATTGCTAGACAGCCATTTTCAAGGCTTGCCAAAGATTCTCAAGCCGATTTAAGACAAAACTGTAACTAGGCCACTCTGGAACATTCAATGTCGTCTCCAGTGGATATTTGGCCTTGTGTTTTAGGTTGTCTCCCAGTGTCTATTGGAAAGCAGACTGAACCAGGTTTTCCTCTAGGATTTTGCCTGTGCTGCTCTATTCCGTTTATTTTTATCCTAAAAAACTCCCTTACGATGACAAGCATACCCATAACATGATGCAGCCACCTCGAAAATATGAAGAGTGGTATTCAGTGATGTGTTGGATTTGCCTCAAACATAACGCTTTGTATTCAGGACATAAAGTTCATTTTCCCCCCACATCTTTTGCAGTTTTATTGCAAACAGGATGCATTTTTTTGAATAATTGTATTCTGTATAGGCATCCTTCTTTTCACTCTGTCATTTAGGTTTGAATTGTGGAGTAAATACAATGTTGTTGATCCATCCTCAGTTTTCTCCTATCACAGCCATTAAACTCTTTAACTGTTTTAAGGTCACCATTGGCCTCATGGTGAAATCCCTGAATGGTTTCCTTCCTCTTTGGGAACTGAGTTAGGAAGGACGCCTGTATCTTTGTAGTGTCTGGGTGTATTGATACATCATCCAAAGTGTAATGAATAACTTCACCATGCTCAAAGGGATATTCAATGTCTTTTTTTTTTTTTTTTTTACCCATCTACCAATAGGTGCCCTTCTTTGCGAGGCATTGGAAAACCTCCCTGGTCTTTGTGGTTGAATCTGTGTTTGAAATTCACTGCTCGACTGAGGGACCTTACAGATAATTGTATGTGTGGGGTACAGAGATGAGGTAGTCATTCAAAAATCATGTTAAACACTATTATTGCACACAGAGTGAGTCCATGCAACTTATTATGTGACTAGTTAACCAGATTTCTACTCCTGAACTTATTTATGCTTGCCATAAGAAAAGGGTTGAATACTTATTGACTCAATACATTTCAGCTTTTCATTTTTAATTAATTTGTAAACATTTCTAAAAACATAATTCAACATTAGACATTATGGGGTATTGTGTCAATTTTAAATTCAGGCTGTAACACAACAAAATGTGGAAAAAGTCCAAAGGGTTGTGAATAATTTCTGAAGGCAATTTTCTCTACAATAGGAGAGAATTGTAAGTTGTCCCTTTCTTTTTTTGCACTTTTACCCCTTTTTCTCCCCAATTGGTAGTTACAGTCTTGTCCCATCGCTGCAACTCCCGTACAGACTCAGTCGAGAGCCATGCGTCCTCCAAAACACAACCCTGCCAAGCTTCTTGACACACTGCTCACTTAACCCGGAAGCCAGCTGGAAACCGAAGTCAGCGTGCAGGCGCTCGACCCGCCACAAGGGGTCGCTAGAGTGCAATGGGACAAGGACATTCCAGCCGGCCAAACCCTCCCCCAACCTGGACCAATTGTGTACCGCCTCATGGGTCTCCCGGTCACAGCCTGGGATCCAACCCGGGTCTATATTGACACCTCAAGCACTGCGATGCAGTGCCTTAAACCGCTGCGCCACTCAGGAGGCTCTCCCTTCCTTTTTGATACCAAGATATGTGATCACATCCTTTACAGGGATATTATATATTGAGTGTAAGTCACATCATTTAGCAGACACACTTATTCAGAGCAACTTACAGGAGCAATTCAGGTTTGCTCACGTGTACATCGACAGATTTTTCACCAAGTCGGCTTCGAAACAGCAACCTTTCTGTTATCGGCTCAATGCTCTTAACCACTAGGCTACCTGCCGCCAATACTTCACAATGCAAATAACTCACATTTCCTCATATTCAGAGGTAAACCAGACATGTAATAGACAATCTTTGGCGGGATCTCGCATTTTGAGACACACGGTTCGAAAAAGCACGTGATCAAATGAAGCTTCGGACGTCATTGGTCACATGGTAATGTCACTTAGGAACTACAATGTATACCATGTATGCTTTGAAACAAGCAACCTATTATTATTTATAAAAAATATATATATAAAAAAATTACAAAAGGCATGATTATTTTAAATGTTTTTTAAATGATTATTAATATTATTTTATAATTTAAAAAAAATAATTAAATGCATGATTTAGAATGTTAAATACAACACTGAACAGCCTATGCTTATCAAAACGTATCATTTAAAAGTTAGAAATACAATGTAGCCAGTGTTTCAAAGAAAACAATTCACCCCCCTCCCAAAAAAAATCTATAAAGGGATTTGATCCTGTGCCTCCACAAGATGAAAAACTAAATCACTGCTGCTCTCCAGGCTAAGCCACCTGTCAGATATTAATGTGACACCCCAAAGGTTACGTGCAGTATAGATGCGGTAAAGAGGTCAGTGAGTCGACGTGGAGTGGTGGGGATAGCTAGAGGAGAGGATCATGGCGGCAGTCAAGAAACTCAAACGAAAAGTAGTAGTGGAAAAGGATGGAGTCACGTGGAGTCGGACAGTGAAAGTGATCGGGATTCTAATGAAAGTATATTTTCATGCATGGGGTCGATGAGGAGATGGAAGGAAGTAGGTTACGAGTTTGACTCCGATGAGGCTAGCAACAACGAGGGAGACGATGCGTCGAGGAAGATTGCCGCCAAGTACAAACAGAATGAGCTGTACTCCAGTAGCTCTGGAGGTGAATTAGAAGAGAATGAGGATGAAGTACCTGAGGTGGCAGGTGTATTGAAGATCTCGACGCTCGAGCCTCGCACCGATGGTCATGATAAAGACAAAGCTGATCCAGGTTTGGTGAAAAAAAAAGGAGTTGGGTACTGTTGAATCGGTGAAGGTAACCCGAAGTGGACTTGTGATGATGTTTTGTATTTCTTCCGCCCAGCGGCGCTCCACACCACGTGAAGGAGGACAATACCTTTTACTTGTTTTGCTTTCAGCAACAGGGCGCTATTGAAAGGAGTGGTTACTATGGTAGTGGTAAGGGTGGAGGTGGATCAACTGAAGTAGGGGTGTCCATGTTGCTGGGGATCAGAAGTATCCGATGCGAGAGAGGCAAGTTGAGGTTGCCAGGGTCAGAGTTGTACAGAAGGTGTCTTATGTCGAGGCAGTGAAGACAAGAGTGATAGGCCTACGAATGCAATGTGCTTCAGTAAGGTTGGCTTTTTAGTGTTCCTTGCCATGGTTATTAACTGTACCGCAGAAATGGAACGTAAATCATAGAAAATAGGTATTGTGGTGGCAGCTGCAGAGAAGTACTTTAGTTTACAAGATTTTATTGCAGAAGAGTTACAGGGTCTGTGGAATGGTAGTGTCCCGGGCTCCCAGGCCTTCACCCTGGTGTAGGATCAGATAGGGTGAAAATAGTGGAATGGGGTGGTGGGTTTTTAATGAGTTTGCAGGGTAATTTTTTTCCTTTTCCCCTTTTTTGTATCACAAAGTCTAATGTGGTCCTCTGTAGCTCAATTGGTAGAGCATGGCGCTTGTAACGCCAGGGTAGTGGGTTCGATCCCCGGGACCACCATACGTAAAAATTTATGCACACATGACTGTAAGTCGCTTTGGATAAAAGCGTCTGCTAAATGGCATATTATTAATGGATTTATACTCCGGTCCAGTTGGGGTTGGTAGTGCACCAACAGTATTGGATGCCAACCGCAGTTAAACCCCACCGAAGAAGAAGAAGAAATAGGTCAATGAAATGCAGACTGTGGGGAATTGAAGAAGGATGCTGTATTGGCACACATTCAACAAATCTAATCTAATAAAGTGGATATTTATCAAATCCGTCATGATTGTATTGTAACAGTCCCACAATGTGGTTACTAGAGTACGATTTGGATATATTTGGCTGTTTTCACTGCATAACATTTAGAAATTGTTCCTTTTCAGGTTTAGAAGAAGTGACTGCTAAATGCTAACTCCCATTCGTTTTAGCTGGTAGTATAGCAAGCATAAAGAAATCGGTGGTGGTAGTCAAAGTATTTTTTAACTGCAATACATCCGATCTTGACCTCAACATAGTGTGAAATACACATAAACAATAGCCTTAATGTAGGCTAATTTTGCTGGGGTGCAATGAGGAGATTCGGGATCTTTACACAGGTTGATCTTTCCCCCATGGCATCTTTCCCCCCAAGTGATTCCATGGCATTTCCATTGTTTGGGTCGAGTTCCATTGACCTCTTTACTATAGACCCAGTCGATATTAAATAGAAAGTTATGGCCCTGTCCGCCTTAGGGGAAAACAAACCATGGTCACCTTGGTTACCCCATTGGCTCACAGCAAAACTTGTTCATCTGCTTGTTTAAGTCAATTACAAAACTACATTTAAGAAAAGTACAACATGTCTAAAGATAACTTTTTCAGCATTCTCACTACTTAGAAAAACTTAATATTGTAAAGCTTCCCTCACGCACCTTTTCATGACGATGATAGCAGCCACGTGAGTGAGTGCTAATAATAATAATAATTAGGTAGCCGCTTACATGTACAAGTGCATGTGTGAATTGAAAATGTTTTTTTTGCACATCCCACTCCCCCTGAGACACACTCAGAGAGTGGGGTCAGAAATTATTGACAGCAACCCTGGAGCAATTAGGGTGAAGTGCCTTGCTCAAGGGCACATCAACAGATGTTTCACCTAGTCAGCTTGGGGATTTAAACCAGAAACCTTTCAGTTACTGGCCCAACGCTCCTAACCGCCAGGCAACCTGGCGCAACATTAAGCTAGCCAAGACCAACAAACGGACTATACAGATGCAAGTAGTGAGTGGAGTTACAAACAGACTTTACTAAAGGAGTTAACCCCTTTAGCTAACCCTTCCCCTAACCCTAACCCTTTAACCTAACTCCTAAACTTAACCCTAACCTTAACCCTAACCCCTAGCCTAGCTAACGTTTGCCACCTAGCCACCTAGCTAGAATTCATAACATATCATACGTTTTACAAATTCGTAACATATTGGACATTTTGCAAATTCGTAACATGTTGGTCGTTTTGCAAATTCATAACATAATAATAATAATAATAATAATAATATGCCATTTAGCAGACGCTTTTATCCAAAGCGACTTACAGTCATGCGTGCATACATTTTTGTGTATGGGTGGTCCCGGGGATCGAACCCACTACCTTGGCGTTTCAAGCACCGTGCTCTACCAGCTGAGCTACAGAGGACCACATATAATATGAATTGTAATGCGTAACATATCATATGAAATAGGTGATGGACATCCACAAATTAATACATACCATACGAGGCATGGCGTGGCATGTCATGCTGAGTGGAGTGTCTCGGATTTGCGTGCAGATGCTCTGAGACCAGTTTGCCTCTTGTTCTCACTGTGTGAACACTTGAGGAAAGAAATTCACCACAACAATGTTCTTCTATTCTAATACAAAGAATATGTACCTCCCAAAGTAGAGTATTTTAAATTCTCGTACACTATATCAAAACCAATCACAAGTGTTGCTTTTATAAGAAAATCCTAGTTTATGAGGACATTGTTGGTTTCCTCGTCCGTCTCAAGCCGTATTCACTTCCCTGTGAACCCTTTGCACCCCCATTGTATTGCCCCAGCTACTGTATGTCAAGGTCCAACTGTGGTTTATGAGTCAGACATCTTTGAGGTTTTGCCAGAACCAGGTGATGGATACTTAATGGAAGAGAAAGGTCCTATTCTTTATATAACTAGTCAAGTCAGTTAAGAACAAATTATTATTTACAATGACGGCCTACCTTCTTAGTCAGTAGACTTGAATAATATGTCTATGTTGAACATAATGTCTATGTTGAATACTATGTCTGTGCTAGACCATCATCGATACAGTACAACAGTCACTTTGAGACGGGTGATTAGCCTCACAGCAAGAAACCACATTTCTATGATCTTATCGTATTTAACAAACATTGTTCAATAAATTAATCTATTACAAGAATATCAATGACACAGATGAAATAAATTAATAATACATATCACAATTGAAGTTGACCTGAACACTGTTGTTCATCAATTATAACTCTCTATTTATATGTGGTCCCTATTGACCCATCAATGTGTCAGGCTGATCATTAATGGGCCTTCAGTCTGGCATGTTGACCAGGTGTTTGGCTCCTCTACAGTGACTCTGTGACACGCTAACTAAGTAGTAATGGAAGGCAGCCTGGCTCTCTGAAACCCAGTGTATCTGAAGAGCTGTAGGCCCATGTGACGTCACACTCCATAGAATAGCTTTACTTTTAAAGGTTGGGATCTTCCACTATATGTCATGTTTAAAAGAATGGTCATTATTTAGATTTTCACTAACAGATGATATATACTGATTGCTATGTACTGTAAACCACTGACATACTCTGTTTACTCTCCCTCTCAATACTCCTCAAGAGTAACTCTAATAGCTATTTGTACATCCTTCCAATTCCTTGCTTTTAACTGGTTAGCAAAAATGTGAGCCAGGTAAAAATGGTACAAATGTGTGTGTTTGTTTGTGTGAGCACACATCCGTGTGTGTGGGTTGAGACAAAGCTTCCAGGTTATCGTTCTAAGGAAATAAAATATGGTAATTCTCTTTTACCATCTTACATTTTATTTAGTTAGTAATGGCATTGTGAAATGAGGCAGAGCCTCTCCCTAAGAACCTGTGGGACAATAGTTTGTGTTTGACCATCTCCATGACAAGTACTACAGAATGGCCATGAAATATGATTCCATTCCAGAACTCAAAATGTTTTTTCAGTATGTTTTTGAACAGACAATAAATGAAAAAGTAAGAATAGAAAAAGTATTAATTCTGCTGAAGTCCTAGAATACTCAATCAGGTGGTTATGGGCAAAGAAGTCAAGCAAACTGAAAAACCTCTACATTAATTGATTACACATCATGATCAGAGTCCCCAGTGCATCATCGTTACTGTGATGGAAATACAACATCAAGCACATCGTTGTCAGTGATGGATCAAAGTCCAATATCTTATTCTCACTTCATTCAAAATCTACTGCATTTCCTCAAGTAAGTAAAAAGACAACCACAGCTGAGTAGTAGAGATTACTATTTGAACAGGAATGTGGGTGTATTTAGTGGGGAATGTCCTATGATCATAAAAACAGTACAATGCAAAACATTATTTTTTGTTATAATGAGGTCTGAAATTGCTAGCGAAATGGGTTGGTCAATCATTCTATCCATTATTTTTACAATGCTATGCTAAACAAATCATTGGCGTGTAGCTACAGTACTTCTCCTTTGCTCTAGCCAACTAAAGCTAACACACAATCACATCAAGCAGCTGAAATGACAGCAAACTATGTGTACTTTCCTTTGTTTTACATTTGTTTGTTTCTACTGCCATTTCCTTGCATATATCCATTATAATGATCCTGATAAATGAATTTGTCTGGCTCAGAGAAACTGTCAGTCTCGTCACGTTCATATGCATGGCACGGTGGAGATCGCAAAAAAGCTTCCACAGGTTGGAGAGGCAGACAGCAAGGTTTAGACAAACCCTAACTGTTGCAAACCAAATGCTAGCCTAGTAGCATGGGGAAATATTGTCTAGATGCTTTTTAATAGGGGAGATTAAGTTAAGGCTATAATATAAATTGACTGGATGGGCTGTGGGACAATGGTCTGACTGATACCAAACTCGAAGTGCTCCTGACTTGAGAGTCTGGAAAGGCTGTTTTTATGTTATCAGCACGATGCATTAATAATGAAAGAGGGCTGTGATTTTACTGGTTGGTTCTCCTCCGTGTCTTTCTCACTCAAACACCTACAGGCACAGCCTCACAAAGCCCCTGAGCGCCGCCCCCTTCCATTACAACTGTTGGATTTTCAAATCCAAACAAGGAGAGGTCTCAACCCCCTGGGAAAAAATACTTTTGAGAGAACCAATCAATCCGTCCGCTCAATTTCTGAGCTAATATTGCATTAATAATCGGTCTCCTTTCCAGACCAGTGAGTCACAGCTCTTCCTTGCTGTGAGGTCACGTGAGTTGCGTCAGCCAGGCTAGTGGGACAGTGGATGCACATTGATAAATCTAATGGAACTGTTAACAGGCATTACCCGGTGAATGCAGGGATTGTCGTGCTATAACTCCCTTCTAACAACCAATCAGCATCCAGGATCCAAACAACCCGTTTTATAAATGTTTTTATATCGTTTACATTGTGACAGCATGGTATCCCAGGGATACAGGACATTCTGAAACAATACTCCTCAATGATTTTGACTATTTTCTACATTGTAGAATAATAGTGAAGACATCAAAACTATGAAATAACACAAATGGAATCATGTAGTAACCAAAAAGGTGTTAAACAAATCAAAATATATTTTATATTTGAGATTCTTCAAATTGCCACGCTTTGCCTTGATGACAGCTTTGCACACTCTTGGCATTCTCTAAACCAGCTTCATAAGGTAGTCACCTGGAATGCATTTCAATTAACAGTTAATTTATGGAATTTATTTCTTTCTTAATGCGTTTGAGCCAATCAGTTGTATTGTGACAAGGTAGGGGTGGTATACAGAAGATAGCCCTATTTGGTAAAAGACCAAGTCCATATTATGGCAAGAACAGATCAAATAAGCACAGAGAAACGACAGTCCATCATTACTTTAAGACATGAAGGTCAGTCAATATGGACAATTTCAAGAACTTTGAAAGTTTCTTTATGTGCAGTCGCAAAAACCATCAAGTGCTATGATGAAACTGGCTCTCATGAGGACCGCCACAGGAATGGAAGACCCAGAGTTACCGCTGCTGCAGAGGTTAAGTTCATTAGAGTTTCCAGCCTCAAAAATTGCAGCCCAAATAAATGCTACTAAAACCACTACTAAAGGACACCAATAAGAAGAAGAGACCTGCTTGGGCCAAGAAACACGAGCAATGGACATTAGACCGGTGGAAATTAGTCCTGTGGTCTGGAGTCCAAATTGGAGATTTTTGGTTCCAACCCGTCGTGTCTTTGTGAGACCCGGTGTGGGTGAACGGATGATCTCCACATGTGTATTGACCACCATAAAGCATGGAGGAGGAGGTGTTATGGTGTGGGGGTGCTTTGCTGGTGACACTGTCGGTGATATATTTAGAATTCAAGGCACACTTAACCAGCATGGCTCACACAGCATTCTACAGCAATACGCCATCCCATCTGGTTTGGGCTTAGTGGGACTATCATTTGTTTTTCAACAGGACAATGACCCAACACACCTCCAGGCTGTGTAAGGGCTATTTTACCATGAAGGAGAGTGATGGAGTGCTGCATCAGATGACCTGGCCTCCACAATCCCCTGACCTCAACCCAATTGAAATGGTTTGGGATGAGTCGGACCACAGAGTGAAGGAAAAGCAGCCAACAAGTGCTCAGCATATGTGGGAACTCCTTCAAGACTGTTGGAAAAGCATTCCAGGTGAAGCAGGTTGAGAGAATGCCAAAAGTGTGCAAAGCTGTCATCAAGGCTACTTTGAAGAATCTATAATCTGAAATATATTTTGATTTGTTTAACACTTTTTTGGTTACTACATGACTCCATATGTGTTATTTCATAGTTTTGATGTCTCCGCTATTATTATACAATGTAAAAAAATAAGAAAAATAAAGAAAAACATTTGAATGAGTAGGTGTGTCCAAACTTTTGACTGGTAGTGTACAGTTGAAGTCGGAAGTTTACATACACTTAAGTCACTAAAACTCATTTTTCAACCACTCCACACATTTCTTGTTAACAAACTATAGTTTTGGCATGTCGGTTAGGACATCTACTTTGTGCATGACACAAGTAACTTTTCCAACAATTGTTTACAGACAGATTATTTCACTTATAATTCACTGTATCACAATTCCAGTGGGTCAGAAGTTTACATACACTAAGTTGACTGTGCCTTTAAACAGCTTGGAAAATTCCAGAAAATGATGTCATGGCTTTAGAAGCTTCTGATAGGCTAATTTACATCATTTGAGTCAATTGCAGGTGTACCTGTGGATGTATTTCAAGGCCTACCTTCAAACTCAGTGCCTCTTTGCTTGACATCATGGGAAAATCTAAAGAAATCAGCCAAGACCTCAGAAAAAAAATGGTAGACCTCCACAAGTCTGGTTCATCCTTGGGAGCAATTTTCAAACACCTGAAGGTACCACGTTCATCTGTACAAACAATAGTACGCTAGCATAAACACCATGGGACCACGCAGCCGTCATACCGCTCAGGAAGGAGACGCATTCTAAAGATGAACGTACTTTGGTGCGAAAAGTGCAAATAAATCCCAGAACAACAGCAAAGGACCTTGTGAAGATGCTGGAGGAAACAGGTACAAAAGTATCTATATCCACAGTAAAACAAGTCTTATATCGACATAACCTGAAAGGCCACTCAGCAAAGAAGAAGCCATTGCTCCAAAACCGCCTTAAAAAAGCCAGACTACGGTTTGCAACTGCACATGAGGACAAAGATCGTACTTTTTGGAGAAATGTCCTCTGGTCTGATTAAACAAAAATAGTTTGGCCATAATGACCATTGTTATGTTTGGAGGAAAAAGGGGGTGCTTGCAAGTCGAAGAACACCATCCCAACCGTGAAGCACGGGGGTGCCAGCATCATGCTGTGGGGGTGCTTTGCTGCAGGAGGGACTGGTGCACTTCACAAAATAGATGGCATCATGAGGAAGGAAAATTATGTGGATATATTGAAGCAACATCTGAAGACATCAGTCAGGAAGTTAAAGCTTGGTCACAAATGAGTCTTCCAAATGGACAATGACACCAAGCATACTTCCAAAGTTGTGGCAAAATGGCTTAAGGACAACAAAGTCAAGGTATTGGAATGGCCATCACAAGGCCCTGACCTCAATCCTATAGAACATTTGTGGACAGAACTGAAAAAGCATGTGCGAGCAAGGAGGCCTACAAACCTGACTCAGTTACACCAGCTCTGTCAGGAGGAATGGGCCAAAATTCTCCCAATTTATTGTGGTAAGCTTGTGGAAGGCTACCCGAAACGTTTGACCCAAGTTAAACAATTTAATGGCAATGCTACCAAATACTAATTGAGTGTATGTAAACTTCTGACCCACTGGGAATGTGATGATGGAAATAAAAGCTTAAATAAATAATTCTCTCTACTATTATTCTGACATTTCACATTCTTAAAATAAAGTGGTGATCCTAACTGACCTAAGACAGGGATTTTTTACTAGGATTAAATGTCAGGAATTGTGAAAAACTGTGTTTAAATGTATTTGGCTAAGGTGTATGTAAACTTCCGACTTCAACTGTATATATTCTTCATTAATTCCTTACTTAGATTTGTGTGTATTGGGTATATGTTGTGGAATTGTTAGATATTACTTGTTAGATATTACTGCACTGTCGGTGCTAGAAGCACAATTATTTCGCTACACCCACAATAACATCTGCTAAACACGTGTATGTGACCAATAAAATGTGATTTGATATTATGTTTTACCACGGCAGTCGATGATGATAAGGTAGGCTGTATTAAAACTTTAACGGTCTAAGTTATATTGGTATTGAACTGTACAGGTTTGATAGGGGTTCCACCCTCTTCATCACATGAGCCATCATCAGGGGAAGGCAGTGGTTTTCTCTTTCAGTGATTTCTGTGCCTAACTAATAGGCTTTATAAAAAATTTAATGAAAAACTAAACATTTATTTAAAAACGGATAAGATATTAATAGTTTTTAAAAACAAACAGCACCTAATTACTTTAGGCTACATAGTGTGCCAAACTGACACACTGACAATGCCCACAACCTAATCTCTTGTGGACAAACTACATAACATAAATAGTATAGTTTACATGAGATTTTCGGTTCTGGGTTTCCAAGATTACCCACAAACAAACAACATAAATATGAGTGCGCATCATGAATGAATGACTACACAACATTAATGTTATTCTGAGAGAAAATTGGAGAGATTTACTGCTTTGGAGCAGGGGCTGCTTCAGCTTGTGCAGGGGCCTCTTCAGCTTTTACAGGGGCCTCTTCAGCTTGTGCAGGGGCAGCTTCAGCTTGTGCAGGGGCCTCTTCAGCTTTTACAGGGGCTTATTCAGCTTTTACAGGGGCTGCTTCAGCTTTTACAGGGGCTGCTTAAGCTTGTGCAGGGGCTGCTTCAGCTTGTGCAGGGGCTGCTTCAGCTTGTGCAGGGGCCTCTTCAGCTTTTACAGGGGCTGCTTCAGCTTGTGCAGGGGCCTCTTCAGCTTTTACAGGGGATGCTTCAGCTTGTACAGGGGCCGCTTCAGCTTTTGCAGAGGCAGGTTCAGCTTTTGCAGAGGCAGGTTCACCTCCTTGTACAGGGGCCGCTTCAGCTTTTGCAGAGGCAGGTTCAGCTTTTGCAGAGGCAGGTTCACCTCCTTGTACAGGGGCCGCTTCAGCTTTTGCTGCTCCTTCTTTGGGTGGACATAATTTCCTGGAGAAAACAAAAGGTTTTATTATCATTATAAACTTTCTTTGATGTTTCACCCAAAGTAGAGCAGTACAGTTCTATTGTTCTAGGTAATACAAATCTGCTACTTACACTGTGTCTGTTGAGTCCTTTACAAAATAACACACTTTGCTACTCTGCTCCAACTGCTGTTTGAGAGTGGTGATCTCCCCAGTCCAAGTCTCCTTTTCAGTTTTGAACGTAGCTGAGGAGACGAGACATGGAGATGAGATCAGAAGAGAAGAGCAGAGAAGAGAGGCAAAGGGAAGCCACTGAAGAAATGCACCCAGAGAGAGAGATGCACTCTACTACAGTGACTGACATGCTACCAGATTACACCACTTTGTGGCACAAGTGGCTACAGGAATAACAACTCTACTAGAAAAGACTCACATACCTTCAATATCACTCTGCTCCTTCTGTATGGGTCCAAGTTCGTCCTCCTTTTGTTTCTTTGTGCCGAAAGTGAGAGATAACTCAAAATATAGGTAAAGGGGAAAAATTACATTTACACCTACTGTATGCTGTACATACTAAAAATCCTTATCTGAGACCTTCAAATCTTTCTACTCGGCACTTCCCACTGCGCACAGACGTCAATTCGACGTCTATTCCAGGTTTGTTTGACGTCATTTCATTGAAATTACGTGGGGAAAATGTTAATTCAACCAGTGTGTGCCCAGTGGGTTGACAAGCACCATATACCAACCTTGGTCAAATGTTAAATACTTTCAATTGCTTTTTTGATTGCTCTGGTTTAGTGCACCATGTTCCAAGCTACACAGCCCCAAGCCATTGTCATCACTGTTCAATGCTTGGGGTTTACACTTTTGGGACAATTCCATTTGATCCATTGTACCAGGAAAACAAAATCAAGAACATCTCCATTATTTGACATACCTGCATGTGCAGTATTTGACCCAGGTCTGTCCAGTGCAGGGCAGCCCAACCCTGTTCCTGGAGAGATACTGTCATGCAGGTTTTCGCTCCAACCCTAATTTAGCACACCTGATTCTACTTTTAGCTGCTCACCAATGCCTTATCTAGCTGAATTAGGTATGTTAGTTTAGGGTTGGACTGAAAACGAACAGGACAGTAGATCTCCATGAAGAGTGTTGGGCAGTCATGGTCTTTATAGTACACCAATGGTCTATATGTACAGTATTCAACCCAGGTCTGTCTAGTATGTATAGAACAGTAATTATCTGTCTCTCACCTTGTCTGCCTGGCAGGCCTCGACCTCAGTCTTCTTCTTCCCCTCCTCTTCGGTCAGCTTGTTCACCTCGGCCTCCATCTCCTCCACATTCTTCTTCTTCCAGTCTAGCTGCCCCTTCAGCAGGTTTTCCAGCCACTGCCTCTCCTTGAATTGGTTGGCGCGTGCCCGCACCCTCTGATCCAGATGCAGGTTCTGCAGGGTCAGGTTGGCTTCCGTCAGGTGCTGGCCAAAGACAATCAGGGCCAGGCCCATGGAGATCAGGATAGTTAGGCCTCCTAGCACCACTATAAACCTCATGGCTGCCTCTGGGAGTTTGTGTGGGTGTTGGTTCTTGATGTTCTTTCAGTCTATGTATTTGTCCCCGTGTGAATGTATGTGTGTCTGCTGGACTTTATCTGTGTATATACTGTATGAATATCTATATATCACCTATGTCTATATAAGTAAATATCACCTATGTCCATATAAGTACATATCACCTATGTCTTTACAATATGAATGTTGTGTGGCAGAGAGCACAGTGACTATTAAATAGTTTACCTTATTCACTGAGTCAATGAAAATGTGTGGTCGTATGAGTGAGTTTCTATGACTCGTTTGTTACCATAGTCCTCCCATAGGCTACAGCATGAAGCCTGAAGCAACGCTATGAACTGCTTTGTTGCTCTTCCTTTTCTCTACAGTATAGCCGACGCTTAATGTCCTTCCTGGTCCTTTTTTCCTCTTCCTGGGTAGTTTTCTTGTTAGTTAATAAGATGCTTCGTAGTAATTGAAATCACTGTCAAAGAACACAAAAAACACCTCAAACTTCAAAATCTTTGTAAAGAGTGAAGAGGATGGATTGTCCAACTCTCTAGCACCACCTCCTACCCCTCCCTACCTCCCTTTATCTGGTTGTGTGTGGTTGGTTAGGATTATGGCATAACCAGTTTGACAGTTCCAACAGGTAGGATGGGTCTTATCACGTGACTAAAACCCAGAGCAACTCTTTTGTGAGGCTCAAATGTGTAAAAGAGGATTTCAGGTGAACAAAAGAGCAGAGCAGTCGCGGATATAGTCAATCATAAATCAATTTGGTTTAATACAAGTTTGCAAACAGGGAGACACCTCACACAGAAGCCTAGAAAAATGTCTAACTCACCTTCTCTAAGCAGGCCCTAATATTCCAGTCTAACAGCACCAGTGTTCCGTGAACATCAACCTGGGAGGTTTGTATGGAGTTACAACAAAAGACAGTGACTTGCCAGCTGCTACAGAATGACATAGTGTTCATAAGGTCATCAATACAATAACATACAGAGTATCAATGTCCCCGATCCTTGTACATCCAGTCTGGCTTCAATCACTATATTATTAGTTTAATACATAACATACAGCACAGAGCCTATTGACCATCAACCCTTACACAAACAAGTGTCACAAATAGAACACTGCAAATCATGTTTATTCCTTAAAAGGGGAAACATACATCTTAAATATTCCCCATTACAAATGGTTAATCTAAAGTATTTTCTCTTCCAAAAAGAATTGTATATATAAACAAGTGCTTGACTTGGGCAGGAGCTCACCGGAGCTGAGTACTGGCACCTCAAATTTTCTGCTGCTTGAGCTCCTGCACCTCTTATAAAATATTAGCTCAAAAGTATTGTGGAGCTCCAGCACCTAAATATAAACAGTACCCGGCACCCAAAATGGTTAACAGCACCTACCTCAGTCCAAGTCAAGCACTGACATAAACTATATGCTGTTTATACATTCTCACAACTTCACATTTTATTAAAAATTGAGACAAAGTATTAGCAGCAAGAAGGAGGTAAATCATGGGTGGTTCTCCACTGCAAATACACATCTTCTTATTCTGAACCAGTGTTCTTCAATATTCCATTGGGTATTCTATTCTACCATTTGGTATATGTATTTACATAGGCTACATGGTTACAGTAATAAGTCAGTAAGGTATGGAATTTTGCCCTCTTTTCATATTGTAGCGACCTTGGTTTATAAGAGTGGATATCGACTCTACGCGTCATACATGGTTCTCGTCGCTGGAGATAGGGGATAACGCACTATCACATTTCATAACGCTTTTAAAACAATTACCTGCACTCCAGATCGCCAAATCAGCCAGATGGTATGGGCATACTTGTCTAGAACACATCCATCCATTTATATCGTCATGACAAAGTAGATTTCGCTTTGATGTGCTCAATCTAAACAGTGTACCAAATTATTCAACACAGTTTATCCTTTAAATACCATCTTGTAATGCGCCCTGTGTGTCTATGGGAAACGTGGGAAAGGGCTATGCACTCTGTACTCTGCACTTGCTCTGGGCAGTCAAACTGTAAATTGAACTTGTGAGAAAGGCTCCTAAATTGATAGCGCAGGTTTTTAAGGCAATTTTACAGCTAGCTAACTACTTCGCATGCTGATATTGGCTTTGGTATTATTGTGTGTAGCTATGTTTGCTAGCTAGCTACCTAACTAGTTAGCAAGCCCAGAGAGATAGCATTGTATTGTGGGTTTTGCAACGATGTTCACATGTTGCTACCAACCTTGTTATAATGACAAAGTGAAACATTTGTTCACCAAAATTTATAATTTTCACATAGTCTATTAGTGTTTTTTTAACACTGTTTAACAATGTTAATCATAATAATTAGTGGTTTGGGGTGGATTATACCTTTAAGAATGTCTGTGAGTCATAATGACATTACTACCCTGATATAAGGTTACTGAGCAGGAGCAACCTTACCGCATTCTGAAGAGGACACCTCTCTGAAGGTTTTACCTGCTGAGCCAGTCTGCCTCTCCCAGGTGACGACAATCTAATCCCGCCCTGTAAAAAAAAAAGATGACGTTGTTGTTGCATTGAATGGCACCCTATTCAGTATCCACTAGGTCTCTTTTGTGAAATAACCTACAGTATATTAAACTGGTGGTACCCTGCCCTCACGGGTGGTAAATGATTGAACATTTATATTTAGATTCAATGCCATTCTCGCTGCTGCGTGTGTCGGTGGCGCATGTTTTGATAGGCCTAACCCATGTTATCCATATCTACAGTATTAAAAAACAGCAGTTTACAATAGAAATGGAATTACTCTTGTGATGCATAATGTCACCGTATCTTTGGAGCGCCAAAAACCTTTTGACCACTAATGGGTGCATGGTATTGTTGTTTCTGGCTCATTAACATATTTTGAGGCGTGCCTTAATGTAATGACCTGACTAGATCAGAAAAGAACAACTGTCCAGACAGAGGATTGAGTTTACGAATGGACGGTTTATTAAACCAACTTTACACAGGCTACTGTTTGGCCGTAGCCCACGCCAAATAAATGAAAGATAACCCACAAGCCAATCGTGACCTTCTCTTGTGAAGCCCAGACGTAAAAAAGAGAGAGAACAAAGGCTAAACCTGGTCATAACTTCCAATGCTCCATCCCCCTGCCCAACCCCCCTCCACGCCACTCCGCCAACCGCCAGGATGCCCGGCATCAGAACATTCCAGGCATTCCCGTGATTGGCAGATAGCAGGTTGATTGACATGTCGGACCCCGCGAACACTGGGTACTGGTAGGTACAACACAACCATCTACTAGCCTAACACATAACACACAGCTGTCTGTGCGGGTCGCTACAGTATTGTTGTTTCTGGCTCATTAACATATTTTGAGGCGTGCCTTGTAAGAGGTTATATTTGTTGCACCCGTGAGTGAGAATACTGTACCAATTTAACTACAATGTGGTTGGTTACAGTTCCTCGTTAATTTAAAATGTCTAGGGGACAGATTGGAGTGGCAGCTAATTTTAGCCTGAAATTGTTCAGCATTTTGCCATGTCCTTTTGGTCTGTTTTGCCCTGTAGTTGCTGCCAGTTTGGAAGCCTTTCTTAGGCCTATAGAAGTGCAAGTGTAATGCTACAAAATAAATACGGTTATGTGTAAACACTTTACTTAGCAGCCAACCTGGTTGCACCAATCCCTTGTAATTACAGTAAAATACTGTGAAATACAAACCCCTCCCCTCAATTATTTTAATTCATTCATTCCGATTATGGTAGCATTAACTTTATTTTTATTTTTTTTACAGTACAATACAGTACATGTTACGGTATTATACTGTGTGTCATTACACAGTACTTGCTTTGATACCATATTTATATTACAGTAGGTGTACTGAAATATTCAAAACAGAACTGTACTTGCTTGTCACCCAGCTGCCTGTAAATTATGCCTACAGTTCGGAAGAGTTCGTGCATATATTATGATTACATTTTGTGATGTTTTTGTTTGTTTTGGACTTCTGTAAGGTTTTTTTCGGCTGTTCGGGCACACACATTGGTCAACTGTAGGGATTCTTCAATAAAGTCTTTGTTGCATTCAAAGAGAGACGACTCGTTTTCATGCAAATTTGTTCATTGAGAAATACTGATCCAAACATCTTAGTTAGATGTAAAATTGCATGACAATGATCTCCTCGGCAAAACGTCAAAATTAATGACAGATTTCTTTCAGTTATGTTAGATTCATTCGGACTATTTTGAGGAAGTGTATACTGTCTACAGCATCTCAAAATTGACAAAGAGTACTGTTGTGTTTTTTTCTAGTTTTTCAAGCAACGGTATTTTAAGGGAGTATGCGAGCGCACTCGTTTGGTTCGCCTAGCTCAGGGTTCCGATTTGGCATAAGTAGCATGAGTCCATGGCCCCATCCTGCCAGTTGTCAGCGGTGTTGTAATGGTGTGGGGAATGTTTTCCTGGCACATGTTAGGTCCCTTGATACCAATTGAGTTTCCATGCCCAAAGAATTCAGGCTGTTCTGGAGGCAAAGCGGGGTCCGGCCCGGTGCTAGATGGGTGTACCTAATAAACTGGCCAGAGTGTATATTACCCTGTCTATTCTCTTCCTTTAGTTGTCTGTCAATGTTGTGCAATGTTATAGCTATAGTAAATGTTTATGAATTAATGATTTGCCATCTATAATGGTTAGAACTTGTAATCCAACCTTTGGATCATGAAATTGTAGGCCTATGCTGCAAATGAGCGCAAACTAAACCATAATGGTGCAATGAATCTGACTTGAATGTTGATGATTGAATGGAGAATTTTAGCATTTTAACTAACACTAAACCTAACCATTGTCCTAACCTTAACCTAATTATCCTAACCTACTATGTTAATTATCCTAACCTGCTGTGTAAGTTCTCCTTACCTGCACAGAAAAGTACATTCTGTTCGTAGCTGTATACTCTCTAGTCCTCACCTTCAATATTTTAAATAAATACATTGTTTTAATGTAGGCTATTTATTTATTTGTTAAGGACAGACACAATGATTCAATGTTTTAATTGTATCTATTCCTAACAGATTAGGCTCTTATTATCTATTTATCTTTTATTAACTCTACTCTAAAACTCTTATAAACCATCTAATAATAAAAAGTCAAAGTCGTAACAGTTTTAGTTAAAAGCTCATATTTTATTTCAGCAGACTTTAACATCTCTACACTACGGTCGGGAGGGAGAAGCGGGAAAGGGCAGTTAGGCCAGGTAGGTTACCCGGCCTGTCTAACGCCTCCTGCGGCCTCCTCTCCTGTGACGCCGCCAGGACACCATGGGGCGGCAGCGCTTGTGGGTGCTCTGCGATGACGAACTTTGGGACTGATAGGGACATCTCAGGGCTTCGTGCCCTCTTCTATCCCTCTTCTCCATTTTATCTGTCTGGTTGAAGGTCAGGTTGGGCAAGGTACAAGTGGGAGGGGTGGAGTTGTTTTGTCTTCCTCGACTTGATTTGATTAAAACAAACTTTAATGGATGAAAAATGTAAAGAAGTGTAGAGATGTTAAAGTCTGATAAAAATTCTCAATATTTAAGAAGCACGTAGAGGGGGGTGCTGGATACAAATCTGTGTGGGTCAGCTTGTTCCTCCTGAATCATGGGCTTCAGAGATGGGTTGTCCACTGATCTGAGGGTAAACCTGCGCCCCAGAACAGCCATCCTCTCCTCAACTGTTCTCAGTCCTGAAGGTTCATGTATGTATGTGTGTGTGTTTGTGTTCTTTTGGGGTGCCTGGAGAAGAGGACGCACTTGTTCTTCAGGGGGTTGAGCTTACCCTGCCACAGATTGGCCCAGTTCTTGATTTTTATATTTTTTATATCTGTTTTATATTTGATCTCTGTTATGCTCTCCTGTAGCTTTTTTCCAGCATGGGCAAAGTTCTCAGAGGAGGCCCAATAACAGAGATTGTCTGCGAACTGGGCCACATGTCCCTCTCTTGGGTGGGGGAAATAAATATCACGGACCGTTTTTTAGGAGGGGGGGGGGGGGGGAAGGGGGGCTGAAGTGATGTCATCATGGGATAAATGATGATGCAATAATTATTAATGACAGTTTGAATTTTGAAACTACCATCTTCAGCGATGTCATAGTAGCATTGGCAGGATGACGCAATAGTGATATTTCTTTATTTTGCTTTGCGAAAGTATTCACCCCCCTTGGCATTTTTCCTATTTTGTTGCCTTACAACCTGGAATTAAAATAGATTTTTTGGGGTGTTTGTATAATTTGATTTACACAACATGCCTACCACTTTGAAGATGCAAAATGTTTTTTATTGTGAAACAAACAAGAAATAAGACAAAGAAACTGAAAACTTGAGCGTACATAACTATTCACCGCCCCAAAGTCAATACTTTGTAGAGCCACCTTTTGCAGCAATTACAGCTGCAAGTCTCTTGGGGTATGTCTCTATAAGCTTGGCACATCTAGCCACTGGGATTTTTGCCCATTCATCAAGGCAAAACTGCTCCAGCTCCTTCAAGTTGGATGGGTTCCGCTGGTGTAAAGCAATTGTTAAGTCACACCACAGATTCTCAATTAAATGTTTCCCCTTAAACCACTTGAGTGTTGCTTTAGCAGTATGCTTAGGGTCATTGTCCTGCTGGAAGGTGAACCTCCGTCCCAGTCTCAAGTCTCTGGAAGACTGAAACAGGTTTCCCTCAAGAATTTCCCTGTATTTAGCGGCATCCATCATTCCTTCTATTCTGACCAGTTTCGCAGTCCCTGCCGATGAAAAACATGGATGGTGTTCTCGGGATGATGAGAGGTGTTGGGTTTGCGCCAGACATAGCGTTTTCCTTGATGGCCAAAAAGCTAAATTTTAGTCTCATCTGACCAGAGTACCTTCTTCCATATGTTTGGGGAGTCTCCCACATGCCTTTTGGCGAACACCAAACGTGTTTGCTTATTTTTTTCTTTAAGCAATTGCTTTTTTCTGGCCACTCTTCCGTAAAGCCCAGCTCACTGCGGCTTAAAGTGGTCCTATGGACAGATACTCCAATCTCCGCTGTGGAGATTTGCTGCTCCTTCAGGGTTATCTTTGGTCTCTTTGTTGCCTCTTTGATTAATGGACTTCTTGCCTGGTCCGTGAGTTTTGGTGGGAGGCCCTCTCTTGGCAGGTTTGTTGTGGTGCCATATTCTTTCCATTTTTTAATAATGGATTTAATGGTGCTCCGTGGGATGTTCAAAGTTTCAGATATTTTTTTATAACCCAACCCTGATCTGTACTTCTCCACAACTTTGACCCTGACCTGTTTGGAGAGCTCCTTGGTCTTCATGGTGCCGCTTGCTTGGTGGTGCCCCTTGCTTAATGGTGTTGCGGACTCTGGGGCCTTTCAGAACAGGTGTATATATACTCACAGATCATGTGACACTTAGATTGCACACAGTTGGACTTTATTTAACTAATTATGTGACTTCTGAAGGTAATTGGTTGCACCAGATCTTATTTAGGGGCTTCATAGCAAAGGGGGTGAATACATATGCACGCACCACTTTTCCGTCATTTATTTTGTATAATTATTTTAAAGAAGTTATTTTTTTCATTTCACTTCATCAATTTTGACTATTTTGTGTATGTCCATTACATGAAATCCAAATCCATTTAAATTACAGGTTGTAATGCAACAAAATAGGAAAAACGCCAAGGGGGATGAATAGTTTTGCAAAACACTGTAGTGTTCTGTTTCTTTGGCCAACCCAATGAACCCTGGTAGAAATAATCACTCAGGGCTTTATTAAATGGTAATTTGGAATGTCAAGTTAATTTGCATTCGGGCCAAAACATTTTACAAAACACTGCAGCTGGATGTAAGAGGACTCACTTTTTTTAGCATAAAATGAATAAAATCGGCGCAAAATGGTAGGAGATCCTCCCGCATCTTAGAATTCTTAGCGTATTATAATATAGATATTCTCCAACAATCAATGCATAGCATTAATTTAAATGTCCAAAAAACAGCATATTGCCCTTTTAAAGTGAATTAGCAATGATTGTTGAGAATTTAGCAGTAAGGTGTGAATGCCAGTTTAGGGAAGGTATTTTACGATGCCTGTTCTCATTCTCATACTGCTACTGTACTGACTACACACACCTTGAAGATTTGTGAATGCTTGGCAGCTTTTTTGAGAACCCTAAAATATCCTATTCAATCTGACAACAACTGGTAAAGTTAAGTTAGTCTGTAAAATAAGCCTTTCATGTGTAAAATTAAATTAAGCATGACGTCATACCTTGTGTATGTGGAAGATACATTGTCTTGTAAGACTATGCTTATGAAATACAAATGACATTCTCTCCAAGAAATCTTTCAAATGTTTGCTTGTTTATTTCGCAGGAACCAGATTTTCAAGAAATACATGATTAGCCTCGCAAACCTAAAAACAACACAAGCATTATGACTTTCACTGGCATGTAAAATACCAATATACAAAACAAAATAAATATAAAATTAATATTTCAATAGCATGTCTCACGATGCAAAAGGCATATGTACTTTATGTATACATTAGAATGACAACTATGAAGAGATGAAGCATCATTCTCATTTCACATTTTATTAATAAAAACAAAGCCCTGGATCTACCACTCTAATCTAGGTTTTAACAAAGCTCTGATTTTACATTGTACCTTGATGCACACAAGTAACAGCTTAAATGTCTTAAAAGCTGGTTGACGGCACCCATCCATCTGCGCAATATACAACAGGCTGTCTACAACGGAAACAGTCGGCTGGGCAGTTAATGCCTAATTCAAACGCCTTCAGAATGAGAATGGATTTACTTATTGGCACATCTTTTTACATTTTTATTTTTTTCTTCCAGAAACCACTTGAAGGTATTGCGGGGAAAAACAGAGGGAAAATATAAAATACATTGCTTATAGTCAAACAAGGCAGTTTGACAAGAAAGAGAAATGCCTAGAAACTCAACAGCACCTGTAAGGTAAAAACAAGGAGATAGATGGTGCTTTGCTTTCTGTACATTCTAGAAGGTTTAGTAGCACCATGTAAAAGCTTGAGTCATCTGTCTTAAGGGCTTTTCACACTACATGTTCTTAGCCCAGGGCAAACCCTGGTTGAAACTAGCCCTGGGCTAGGTGCAGTGTGAACGCGACTTAAGAGTAACAAGCGACAGGCAAGGTAAAGCTTTAAGGGAAATAGTCAATTTCAATTCAGTCAGTGCTTTCAGCCTCTTCCTTTTTGTTTCCTCCCCTAATCTCCATGTCATGTACGGTAAGCAATGCAAGTGGATCCCAGAGGACCATATTCTATTTTTAACTGCTCTTGGTAAATTAATATGGCTTGGCGAGGCAGAGTACAACTGAGATGGAATGAATGCAGTCACACCGGGAGATTGACAGGATTTTAGTTCTGGAGCACGTGATGGTCAGGCGCTGTGTTGACGTGATGACAAAGGTTAGTTGGTAGAGCATGGCGCTTGCAACGCCAGGGTTGTGGGTTCGTTTCCCACGGGGGGCCAGTATGAAAATGTATGCACTCACTAACTGTAAGTCGCTCTGGATAAGAGCGTCTGCTAAATGACTAAAATGTAAAAATGTGTTCTTTCCTGTCCTGAATCTCTGGTGTACTGCTGGCTGCTGCTGTTTCGTAGCCTGGTCCCAGATCTGTTTATGCTGTCTTGTAAACTCCTATGATTGCCACACCAATGGCCATATGATTTGTCGAGACACCACAAACTGATCTGGAACTAGGTTAGCTGTTAAAGGTGCTCCATTAGCTTTTCTGAGTGTTCGTCTCCAGTTCCAGTTCCTCTCCATCTTGTAGTTCTTTGTCCACTTCTTGTAGTTCCTGGTCATCTTGTAGGTCTTCATCATCTTGTAGTTCTTCATCCTGGTCATGTATCTGATCATACTGTAGCTGCTCAAAGTCTTCATCTTCCTCGTGCAGAGTCAGTTTCCTGTCCTCCACCAGCTTCATCTTGTCCCGGATGTGTACAGCAGAGGACGCCATGTCTCCTGGGCTGCCGAAGTACTGCTCACTCCTAAAGGGGGACATAGTGGAGGGAAGGAATCAACAACAAGGCATCAGCTCTCCTCTTAAAGTGGCATGCATCATTAGATCGTCAAACATCTTCATGTACACTCCATGACATTGATAAATGGTTATAGTGACTGGATAACATCAGTTGCCATGCCAGCGTAAATTAAGTTTGGTACTTGAGGAGTAAATTACTTTACCAGCATTGACTATAACCCGCACCATGACAAGTTTCAGGGAGTCACTAAAGTCATGCAGGTCTTAGTGTGACCTGTCCTTTGTTTCTTACCCATCTGGGAATATAACAGGGACAGTGAGTCTGTCCAGTAGAGCCTTCCCCACCGTCTCTACCTCCTCATAGGTCTCCTGCTCCACCTCCACTCGGAGATCACCCTGCTCTGGGCTGGCTTGGACCAGCACCTGGGATGGAGAAGACAGGGGGGCAGGGAAACAGAGGAGGATCATTAACAGTGTTCTGTTAGCGAGACCGATTCAAGACCAATTCCGAAGCAAATCGAGTCAGAGTCAAGACCAAGACCGGAGGGGGGTGGTGGTGGTGTGTAAGGAGTGGGGGTGAGACCAAGTCAAGACCGAGACGGGGGTGATGGGTCCGAGACAGAGTCAAGACCGAGAACAGAAAAATGTGAGTCCAATTCAAGACCATGATTGTAATTCTGTCAAATCGTCACCATAATAAGATTTCAAAATGTCCTGTATTTCTGTGTTCATATTTCAAAAGAACATATGGATTCTTTAGACATTCAGAATGGTGAAAACAGAGAGCCACAAATAGTCACTCTCCAAATGATCACTAACCCAAACAGGTCTATAATAGATAAAAATACAAAATATGTTACAACTCCCCCTGGTCTCCCCTTAATAATAGCCTAGTGAGCTTTCAAACAATTTCCCCTTCCAGCGAATCGAAAGAAATTCAGACGAGCGCGACAAAGTTTGTGGATATTTTTCAGTGAAAGTAAAGGACAGTCATGTTACCAGTAAAGTAGGAAGCCCAGGTTTCAATTGGTGATAATAACATAGTGCCATGAAAGGAGTGTGGATATTTGGCCTGGCGAAGTGGTTTTATGAGCTGACTGAATGGGAGCTGAAAATTATGAGTTTTTTACTCCTCTGGTATCGGCTGCTCTCGGGGAGAAATTACGAGTCCTCATTGTCCGAGACAGAGTCAAGACCGAGTAAAAATGTATCCAACACCGAGACACTCAATATGTGGTCTCGAGACCGGACTCACTACAACACTGATCATTAAAGAGGCTGTTCTGGAGTTTAGTTGCTAATTGTTTACCTAAAATGTTGGCTTGAGTGTTGCCTGTATGGTTCATACACTGATAGAACATTCATCACTACCTTATGTCATGAAACCCCACAACCCGTAGGTTTTCCATAGGCTCAAATAAGCTTTAGACAGGGAAAAAGCCTTTTCTTAGTGTCTCATTCTTTTCACAGTAACTACTGTCCATTCTCCACCCACCTTCTCAGCTGCAGTGTGGAAAGAGCATGCCATCTCCAGCCGATGGACCCTCTCCTCAGAGGTGACAGAGAACTGTTTCCAGACCCGGTTGAGGCGTGGCAGGGTGTCACCAGAGGAGCGCGTGGTGCAGCGTAGAGACTGACACAACACCACCGTCGCCTGAAGCAGCTGACGGCCGTAGTCATAGGTGCTCTGAAACACAGAGAGAGAGATGATCAGGGTTGTGGTAATGTGTTCAGGGTTGTGTTCTGTACATGTATGTCAACAGCTTGCCACGAGAGATTAGTACCTGTGCAACATCCACACATTTCTTGTGTTTCTCCAGCAGCACTTTGGTTTCCTGTGCATCGTCCCCTAGCCTGATGTGGGTCTTCAGGAGAGCATCCAGCAGCTCGCCAAGCCACTCCACCGCCTGAGAATCAACACAGGTATGAGGTTTACAAGGTGTTCTTAACAACAACACATCAACAACATGTCAAAAACAATATGTCAATAATAACAAGTCACCAAACACATCAGCGACATGTTGAAGTATGCAACCCAGAACCAACAGAGCTTAAACCATCAAACAAACTGACAGAGATGAAGAAGGGGAGGCCCATAGACTGACCTGTGATGCATCTTCCTCACACTTGAACAGCTGGACCATCTGAAGCATCTTCAGTCTCCTCACATCCACCATGTCTTCACATCTAGACAGAACCAAAACACTCTTAAAACATGACAATGGTCATTTCCATGGCAATTTCCATTGCAATGTCCAAAATTCCATGATATTCCAGAAATTGTCTGACTCGCGGAAGCTTTGTAAACAACTTCAGCATTATCTGGAGCAGCTGGAGCCTTACATGCTCAGAAGAATATATTTATAAAAATACATCTGGGCAAACCTTTGTTTCCGGAGTTGCATGTCCTCCATGACTCCTTGGATGTGATCAATGTTTTCTTTGTTCTCGATGGGAACGTCCTTCCCATAGGACCAGGTCGTCTGGTTGGACATCTGATCCATCAGGACCTGACCTTTCTCCCTCAGGCCTGCAAGGGCTCCCTCTGGACAGAGCACCACAGCAGAGAATATTCCTCAATAACCAAACCAACTAACACTATTAAAATATTCTAACCAAACCTTATTCTTGCAGTTACCCATTTAAATAAGCCATAGAGTTTTTGTTTCTTAAAAATTAAATGAATAATAACATTACACAAATTAATAGTAATATAATAATATCAATTAAATTGTGCTTACCAACGCTCTTGAGTTTCTCCTCGAGGTGTTTGAGTGTTTGTTGGATGGCAGCTCCGTCAGCAGGGGCCATGTCTGCACAGAGCATGCCCAGTAGACCATCCAGTTGCTGGGACAGCTGGGAGGGTAAACTGGGGCGTTAGTACAAAGGCAACAAAAAGCTCTAGTCCATACAGTTAGAAGTCTATATTATTATGACAATCCCAAATCAACCCCCACTCCATGTAGATTGGAGGACTTGGTAAGCGTAAGCAATATGGGTGGTGGTAGCTCCATCTTGCCCTCTGATTGTTGCCATATTGCTTTCAAATATAAAAACCTCAAAGATGTACAGTACACAAGTGCCAAGGGACTGGCCCTAGGTACTGGCCCTAAGGATTGACTTGGTGAGAATCACTGTCACTCTTGTTCTTGGCTGTATAGGTATTTTTCTATTATCAAATAAATTCAATCAATCAATTAATTAATCCATGATAAATACATCCTGTGCAGTGCCGTGGAATTCGTGTGCTGACTGCAGTACGTTCTGCCTGGACTCCAGTTGGCTGGCCTGTCTGTAGCAGACATCACTGAGCTGCTGCTGTAGACCCTTCAGCTCCACTAGAGCCTCCTCGTCTCCAGCACTCAATAACGCTGCTATCTGCTGGTTCAGCTCCACGTATACCGCAAACCACTCCTACAACCAATAACACACACATTATTACACTGCAAAGCATTCCTGGAAATAAAAAACCAATAAGACACATTATCATACACAGCAAGCAGTCCTGTATATACACAACCAATAACACATGCGTTATTACAGAGCAGAAGAGGCAGACACTACAATACAAAATAAATACGTTATTTTCCTGTGAGGGAACTTATTTTGTGGAGTCCGAATTCATACCAGCAAACACAGACGGTTGGGCTAATAATGTATACCAACAATACCTGCTGAAGGCTGTGGGACATACCACAACAAGTCTCTGTCTCTGTATGTGTGTATATATATATACAGTGGGGAGAACAAGTATTTGATACACTGCCGATTTTGCAGGTTTTCCTACTTACAAAGCATGTAGAGGTCTGTAATTTTTATCATAGGTACACTTCAACTGTGAGAGACGGAATCTAAAACAAAAATCCAGAAAATCACATTTGTATGATTTTTAAGTAATTATTTTGCATTTTATTGCATGACATAAGTATTTGATCACCTACCAACCAGTAAGAATTCCGTCTCTCACAGACCTGTTAGTTTTTCTTTAAGAAGCCCTCCTGTTCACCACTCATTACCTGTATTACCTGTCCACACACTCAATCAAACAGACTCCAACCTCTCCACAATGGCCAAGACCAGAGAGCTGTGTAAGGACATCAGGGATACAATTGTAGACCTGCACAAGGCTGGGATGGGCTACAGGACAATAGGCAAGCAGCTTGGTGAGAAGGCAACAACTGGAAGAAAATGGAAGAAGTTCAAGATGACGGTCAATCACCCTTGGTCTGGGGCTCCATGCAAGATCTCACCTCGTGGGGCATCAATGATCATGAGGAAGGTGAGGGATCAGCCCAGAACTACACGGCAGGACCTGGTCAATGACCCGAAGAGAGCTGGGACCACAGTCTCAAAGAAAACCATTAGTAACACACTACGCCGTCATGGATTAAAATCCTGCAGCGCACGCAAGGTCCCCCTGCTCAAGCCAGCGCATGTCCAGGCCCGTCTGAAGTTTGCCAATGACCATCTGGATGATCCAGAGGAGGAATGGGAGAAAGTCATGTGGTCTGATGAGACAAAAATATAGCTTTTTGGTCTAAACTCTACTCGCCGTGTTTGGAGGAAGAAGAAGGATGAGTACAACCCCAAGAACACCATCCCAACCGTGAAGCATGGAGGTGGAAACATCATTCTTTGGGGATGCTTTTCTGCAAAGGGGACAGGACGACTGCACCGTATTGAGGGGAGGATGGATGGGGCCATGTATCGCGAGATCTTGGCCAACAACCTCCTTCCCTCAGTAAGAGCATTGAAGATGGGTCGTGGCTGGGTCTTCCAGCATGACAACGACCCGAAACACACAGCCAGGGCAACTAAGGAGTGGCTCCGTAAGAAGCACCTCAAGGTCCTGGAGTGGCCTAGCCAGTCTCCAGACCTGAACCCAATAGAAAATCTTTGGAGGGAGCTGAAAGTCCGTATTGCCCAGCGACAGCCCCGAAACCTGAAGGATCTGGAGAAGGTCTGTATGGAGGAGTGGGCCAAAATCCCTGCTGCAGTGTGTGCAAACCTGGTCAAGACCTACAGGAAACGTATGATCTCTGTATTGCAAACAAAGGTTTCTGTACCAAATATTAAGTTCTGCTTTTCTGATGTATCAAATACTTATGTCATGCAATAAAATGCAAATTAATTACTTAAAAATCATACAATGTCATTTTCCGTCTCTCACAGTTGAAGTGTACCTATGATAAAAATTACAGACCTCTACATGCTTTGTAAGTAGGAAAACCTGCAAAATCGGCAATGTATCAAATACTTGTTCCAGAAAATCACATTGAAGGATTTTTTATGAATGTAATTTGCAAATTATGGTGGAAAATAAGTATTTGGTCACCTACAAACAAGCAAGATTTCTGGCTCTCACAGACCTGTAACTTCTTCTTTAAGAGGCTCCTCTGTCCTCCACTCGTTACCTGTATTAATGGCACCTGTTTGAACTTGTTATCAGTATAAAAGACACCTGTCCACAACCTCAAACAGTCACACTCCAAACTCCACTATGGCCAAGACCAAAGAGCTGTCAAAGGACACCAGAAACAAAATTGTAGACCTGCACCAGGCTGGGAAGACTGAATCTGCAATAGGTAAGCAGCTTGGTTTGAAGAAATCAACTGTGGGAGCAATTATTAGGAAATGGAAGACATACAAGACCACTGATAATCTCCCTCGATCTGGGGCTCCACGCAAGATCTCACCCCGTGGGGTCAAAATGATCACAAGAACGGTGAGCAAAAATCCCAGAACCACACGGGGGGACCTAGTGAATGACCTGCAGAGAGCTGGGACCAAAGTAACAAAGCCTACCATCAGTATCACACTACGCCGCCAGGGACTCAAATCCTGCAGTGCCAGACGTGTCCCCCTGCTTAAGCTGTACATGTCCAGGCCCGTCTGAAGTTTGCTAGAGTGCATTTGGATGATCCAGAAGAGGATTGGGAGAATGTCATATGGTCAGATGAAACCAAAATAGAACTTTTTGGTAAAAACTCAACTCGTCGTGTTTGGAGGACAAAGAATGCTGAGTTGCATCCAAAGAACACCATACCTACTGTGAAGCATGGGGGTGGAAACATCATGCTTTGGGGCTGTTTTCCTGCAAAAGGACCAGGACGACTGATCCGTGTAAAGGAAAGAATGAATGGGGCCATGTATCGTGAGATTTTGAGTGAAAACCTCCTTCCATCAGCAAGGGCATTGAAGATGAAACGTGGCTGGGTCTTTCAGCATGACAATGATCCCAAACACACCGCCCGGGCAACGAAGGAGGGGCTTCGTAAGAAGCATTTCAAGGTCCTGGAGTGGCCTAGCCAGTCTCCAGATCTCAACCCCATAGAAAATCTTTGGAGGGAGTTGAAAGTCCGTGTTGCCCAGCGACAGCCCCAAAACATCACTGCTCTAGAGGAGATCTGCATGGAGGAATGGGCCAAAATACCAGCAACAGTGTGTGAAGACTTACAGAAAACGTTTGACCTGTGTCATTGCCAACAAAGGGTATATAACAAAGTATTGAGAAACTTTTGTTATTGACCAAATACTTATTTTCCACCATAATTTGCAAATAAATTCATTAAAAATCCTACAATGTGATTTTCTGGATTTTTTTTCCTCATTTTGTCTGTCATTGTTGACATGTACCTATGATGAAAATTACAGGCCTCTCTCATCTTTTTAAGTGGGAGAACTTGCACAATTGGTGGCTGACTAAATACTTTTTTCCCCCACTGTATACACCCTTGCCGGCTTTCTCTGTTTCCGTCACCAGGGCACGCTCCAGCCCAGAGCAATGATTCATCAGGGTCTTTTATATAAACCCAGCCAGGGGAGACATTCGTTATATCCCACAGCTGTTGCTGCTGCAGTCACTTCCTGGCCTGGCCTGAATCTGGTGATTGAGCAGGAAAATACTAATGCCAGCTGTTGTTTTGTTAGTGAAATCACACAAGCCTTTTCCAGATGTAAACATTGTACCTTATTTACTTCAATGGTTTACCTACATCAGTTTTACTCCATAGTTTTAGTCTAGTACTGCTTTGCCCCTGCTCCTCAGCCCAGAGAGTACTGATCTATGAAAAAACAGTTACAGAACAGTACGTCTTCTGCCTAGTGCCTTCACTACAGTACGTCTCCTGGCAGCTAACAGATTCTTCCTAACAATCTAAATCCATAATCATATTCAGTGACCTAATTATTGGGCTCTTCAAGACACGTACTTCTACTGCAGAGAGAGAGAGAACTAGCAGCTATCTATCTCCACAACTCTTCTCATCTCTGTGAGTAAGTATGAACATTGAACAAGGAGTGGTGTAATAGAGCTGTGTCTGTTGTGTTATCGTGTCTGTTGTGTTATCGTGTCTGGTGTCCTTACGCTGTGTTTGCTCTCTATCTCCTTGTGTTTCTGCTGTATGGATGGGTTGTGTCTGTTGGCCAATTATGTGTCTTGTGTAATGTGGTATTGTGTTGTATTGTATTGCATTATGTTGTGTTGCGTCTGTTGTTTTGTGTCTGTTGTTTTATTCTGTCCTTACGCTGTGTTGGCTCTCTATCTCCTCGTGTTTCTGCTGCAGGGCCTGTGAGGCCCTGATGGAATCTCCGATCCCCCACTGTGTTCGGAGCTGCTCTGTGCCAGGCCCCTCCAGCCAATTCACAACCTGCATAGCAACAAGAAAGAGAAAGACCCCATTAACACGCTTCATCACTCAGACACCCCAGGATCAACCAATCAAATATCTTCCAGGTATCTGTGAGATCCCCGATTGGACACAATCATTAATAAATGCTTCATCACTTCCTCCAGGCCCACCAATGAACTACTTTCCAGGTATCGGAGGTCCCTTATTGGTTGGAACAAATTTAAATCAGTGTGGGGTTTCAATGGCGTAACACTTTCCTTAAAAGCTAGCAGGTGACAACGCGTATAAAGCATGTATTGACATTGAAAATGTTGTATAATGAGGCTCATTGTTCAAATAGTGCACCATGTGTCAGCACAGCCAAATATTTTGCCACGTTACCTATAAAGTAAATATTGTTCACGATATATTGTACTAATGTTTTCTGTGTGTGTCTACTTGAAACTGACATCTCAGGACAAGATAAGGATATCATGATAAATCTAATTCAACATCTGGTTCAAATACAGCATTAGTTAGGGATGATCAAGAAGAGGTGTTAGAATCCACTGAATTTTGAAAGAGGGATGACCAAATAGTTCAGTGTGTTGAGTTTGACTTCTTCTGCATCATCCTTTAGCCTTGCTAAGCAATTCTCCCGCCTGTCTCCTATATAGCTCGGAGCAATACAGCTTACAAACTACTCCCCCACTCGCTACACAGCACTACATCTCTACTCCCAGCAGATAAGAACTAGGCCAAACTCCCCTAGCCAAACTAATCCATCATCCTACGGCTGCCTACTGAACAACATCTTCATCACCATAGCAACAGACTGCTCATTCCGTTAGGATCTAGAATCTAAAATAGAATCCATCCATTCCATGGAACACATCACATCATATCTCAGGATCTGTTCACTTCCTTATAACTTCCTTTTGCATTGGAAAACATTCACAATGCTGACATCTTTAGATCAGTGGTTCTCAGCCTGGGGTACTAGTACCCCTAAGGGTACCAGGCAAATCGACAGGTGGTAGCCTATATGGGAAGACTAATAAGAACATAGGCCAAATGATCAGTTGCACATGACGGGGTACGGGGAACCACTGTTTTATATGCTAAAGTAGAGTTAAATCTATCGGCCAATGGGAGAAAAGGCATTTCCCTTCATGGTTACAGACAGGAAATGAGGTAGTGCCAGCTGCCAAGGAGGAAGTGTGCTGAGATATACCCATGTGTGCTGACTGCTCACCCTGGCTTTGTCTCAAATGACCACCCTTTCCCTATATAGTGCACTACTTTTGGCCAGGTCCCACTACTTTTGACCAGGGCCCACTAGGGAACAGGGTGCCATTTTGTACACACACCTGCCTGAGACTAGACGTCAACAGTTGGAAGTTAGTTTTTCCATCCAGTGGTATGTACAGCTGACACTGGAATGTGAATTCGTTACCCTAATAACCTGGGTTTGATACCAGTTGGTTACATTGTGGACATTTAACCCCTTACAATCATGGGAATTGGCTTCATGGATAGGGCTAAATTGAAATGTTTCTTACAGAAGAAATATGGAATGCATAACCATGGTAGAAATTAAAAGGGAACAGTTTGGAGATTATGGGAAAAGTATTAGACTAAAGGTGACGACAACAGTTCACCTGACAAGACTGAATCCAAACATTACACTGTTGATTTTATGTGCATTTTACATTTACATTTGTTGATAACAAAATCAGAAAATATTCTGGATACATTCAGCAACATAAGAATATTCTTGGAAAATTGCGGCTAAGTGCAACAAAAAATTACAAGAGTTTGAGTGAGTTCTAACTGGTGTTTCAAAGTGGCCACACACCTCTCCAAAGTGTGCACAGTTCTTAAGTCATTTCACTGCACTTTTATGACTCAACTATAAGGTGCTTTTTTAGGTGCTTTTTTGAGCTCTCGTGTCGTTGAGGAACACACAGCCCTGCATCCCCGCCTTTACACAATTACTGTTGATGTTTACGCAATACCCAAGAACGGTCCGTTATAAATCACAATCTGGGTCAGGTGGGCATAATTTGAAAGCTTATTCTATTGCCAACACGACTAGCTAAATTATAAAATACAATCTTACAGTTTTAGGCTTTCACAAGGCAATTCAGATAAGAAGATGGTAATTTTGGTCATGAGTGCATTCTGATGCGCAGTTTTCTTCCCAATACAACAAACAGGCTCATTCTGTTCAGGACAACCCAGGGTATAACACCATGTCATCCTGTAACTGTACATCAAACATAGTGATTGTGTATAACTGAGTATACAAAACATTAAGAACACCTGCTCTTTCCATGACACAGACTGACCAGGTGAATCCAGGTGAAAGCTATGATCCCATATTGATGTAATTTGTTAAATTCACTTCAATCAGTGTAGATGAAGGGGAAGAGACAGGTTAAAGAAGGAGTTTTAAGCCTTGAGACAATTGAGAATGTGTGCCATTGAGAGGGTGAATGGGCAAACAAAATATTTAAGTGCCTTTGATCGGGGTATGGTAGTATGTGCTGCTGGGTTTTTTACGCTCAACAGTTTCCCGTGTGTATCAAGAATGGTCCACCACCCAAAGGACATCCAGCCAACTTGACACAACTGTGGGAAGCATTCGAATGAACATGGGCCAGCATCCCTGTGGAACGCTTTCGACACCTTGTGGAGTCCATGCCCCGATGAATTGAGGCTGTTCTGAGGGCAAAATGGGGGGGGGACAAAATACATAGAGTCCTCGTAATTTACAGCATTTCCCTCACTCAGACAACATAAAGTTGCCCAGTTAGCTGGAGGGATGGGGGCAACTTCTTGTCACGCGCGGTGCTCAAGTTCAGAATGTCTGTCGTCAAAACCATTACAGAGCTGTGAAGCGAAGACCCTGATCTCTGATGTCATGTATAGCATGTTACTATACAGTCACTGCATTCCAATTTAGGCTCTTATCAGTGTCCAAATCTGCCCTTTTCAACCCGTATATGGTGACGTGTGTAAAGGGCTACGGCAATTTATCACCGGAGTCTGGCTTTAAAACTCCACTGAAGAAGAAAAACAAGTTCTGTTGAAGAAGGCTCTCATACAGTAGCCTCTGCGTCTCACAACCACTGGGTCTTCCAGGTGCCTGGTGAACTGATCCTCATGAAATCCTGTTGGTGTGTAGCTTGTAAACCTCTCTGAGACAAAGTGCAGAACACAATGGACAAAAGAGAAGCTTTATTCTACACTTGTCTCTCTCAGTCTGGTCATTAGGCTGCTGTTGATGAAGGTATTGGACTAAAGTCAAGGCAGTGCGATGTCTGTAATCTGCGTTTGTTTGAATCCTGGCATCAGTATTTCACTATGCTGGTGTTGCCATTAGGGCAGTGTGTGTAGGGCACTAGGCTGGTGTTGATGATGTCATTGGGCTGTGTGTGTGTGCACTGCAATGTGTTGGCATTGTGCAGTGTGTTTGGGTGTGTGTAGTATGTTGGTGTGTGTGTGTTCAGTATGTGTCCAGTGAGTGATATCATAGGGCAGTGTGTGCAGTGACCAGCTCATGTGCAGACTGTGATATCATAGGGCAGTGTGTGCAGTGACCAGCTCATGTGCAGACTGTGATATCATAGGGCAGTGTGTGCAGTGACCAGCTCATGTGCAGACTGTGATATCATAGGGCAGTGTGTGCAGTGACCAGCTCATGTGCAGCCTGTGATATCATAGGGCAGTGTGTGCAGTGACCAGCTCATGTGCAGACTGTGATATCATAGGGCAGTGTGTGCAGACTGTGATATCATAGGGCAGTGTGTGCAGTACCTGCATGACCTTGGTCTGTATCTCCTCCAGCTGGGATCGTTTGCTGCGTTGGCGACACACCTCCTGGTACTTGGTGTACTGTTCCCTGAGGGAGTCCAGCAGCTTCATGACCTGAAATAATAGTTTATCTTGTATATACAGTATCTTGTATAGTATTTGCATGTTATGTGTGAATTTTGCTGTTATATGTTTACTATACAGTACCAGTCAAAAGTTTGGACACACCTACTCATTTAAAGGATTTTAATTATTTTTACTATTTTCTACATTATAGAATAATAGTGAAGACATCAAAACTATGAAATAACACACATGGAATCATGTAATAACCAAAAAAGTTCTTCAAATAGACACCCTTTGCCTTGATGACAGCTTTGCACAGTCTTGGCATTCTCTCAACCAGCTTCACCTGGAATGCTTTTCCAACAGTCTTGATGGAGTTCCCACATATGCTGAGCACTTGTTGGCTGCTTTTCCTTTACTCTGCCGTCTGACTCATCCCAAACCATTTCAATTGGGTTGAGGTCGGGGGATTGTGGAGGCCAGGTCATCTGATGCAGCACTCCATCACTCTCCTTCTTGGTCAAATAGCCCTTACACAGCCTGGAGGTGTGTTGGGTCATTGTCCTGTTGAAAAACAAATGATAGTCCCACTAAGCCCAAACCAGATGGGATGGCGTATCGCTGCAGAATGCTGTGGTAGCCATGCTGATTAAGTGTGCCTTAAATTCTAAATAAATCACAGACAGTGTCACCAGCAAAGCACCCCCACACCATAACACCTCCTCGTCCATGCTTTACGGTGGGAAATACACATGCGGAAATAATCCGTTCACCCACACCGCGTCTCACAAAGCCACGGCGGTTGGAACCAAAAATCTCAAATTTGGACTCTAGACCAAAGGACAAATTTCCACCGGTCTAATGTCCAATGCTCGTGTTTCTTGGCCCAAGCAAGTCTCTTCTTCTTATTGGTGTTCTTTAGTAGTGGTTTCTTTGCAGCAATTTGACCATGAAGGCCTGATTCACGCAGTCTCCTCTGAACAGTTGATGTTGAGATGTGACTGTTACTTGAACTCTGTGAAGCATTTATTTGGGCTGCAATTTCTGAGACTGCTAACTCTAATGAACTTATCCTCTGCAGCAGAGGTAACTCTGGGTCTTCCATTCCTGTGGCGGTCCTCATGAGAGCCACTTTCATCATAGCGCTTGATGGTTTTTGCGACTGCACTTGAAGAAACTTTCAAGTTCTTGAAATTTTCCGTATTGACTGACCTTCATGTCTTAAAGTAATGATGGACTGTTGTTTCTCTTTGCTTATTTGAGCTGTTCTTGTCATAATATGGACTTGGTCTTTAACCAAATAGGGCTATCTTCTGTATACCCCCCCTACCTTGTCACAAAACAACTGATTGGCTCAAACGCATTTATGAAGGCACACCTGTTAATTGAAATGCATTCCAGATGACTACCTCATGAAGCTGGTTGAGAGAATGCCAAGAGTGTGCAAAGCTGTCATCAAGGCAAAGGGTGGCTATTTGAAGAATCTGAAATATAACATATATTTAGATTTGTTTTACACTTTTTTGGTTACTACATGATTCCATATGTGTTATTTCATAGTTTTGATGTCTTCACTATTATTCTACAATGTAGAAAATAGTAAAAATAAAGAAAAACCCTTGAATGAGTAGGTGTGTCCAAACTTTTGACTGGTACTGTATATCTTTACATCTTATCCGACTTGCCATAACTGAAGTTCCCTCTGGGGTTATTCTATTGTACCTGTGGCTGGGCCAGTAGCTCATCATCCATGGGGGACCAGGCCACACCACCTCCTTCTGACCCATTAAACCTCCGCTGCTGCAGCTCCGACAGCAACTCGTGGCCTGGAGGGGAGAGAGGAGACGGAGATGGTCAGAGGGGGAATGGTAGTGACAGGGGGAGATAATGAAAGAGAGAGAAAATAGGGGGTGATAGTGGGAGAAAGAGAGAGAGAGATAAAGGTAGAAAGAGAGGGTGTGGATATGTGAAATAGATAAGTGGAGAGAAGATTCAATAAGATGCCATTGAAATGTATTTTGATGGAAGCCAAAGAGACAGCCATAGAGAGTGAGACAGCCAGAGAGAGCGAGACAGCCAGAGAGAGCGAGACAGCCAGAGAGAGAGACAGCCAGAGAGAGAGAGACAGCCAAAGAGAGAGAGACAGCCAGAGAGAGAGACAGCCAGAGAGAGAGAGACAGCCAGAGAGAGAGAGACAGCCAGAGAGAGACAGCCAGCCAGAGAGAGAGAAAGAGAGAGAGAGACAGCCAGAGAGAGAGAGACAGCCAGAGAGAGAGAGACAGCCAGAGAGAGAGAGAGAGAGAGAGACAGCCAGAGAGAGAGAGAGATGTGTACTACAGTTCAGTATGTGGATGACAGCAAGTTCCTCCATGTCAGCCATTAAGATGCAAAATCCATCTCAGAGGTGCATTATTTGTGGAGTAGTACTTCAGGGGAAATATTGCTATTCATGTATTTATAATACCAACATCAACAGCATCCCAACCTCTTTAAACAGAGATTAATTACACTGGAAAGCCTTCCAAGTCCATTCTTTGATAACAAAACACAACAAATAGGACAGAGTATTGTTTTTATATCATATGCATGCTCTTATTCTAGCTCATGCTGTATCTCCTAGCCTGGCTGTTGTGCCTGTAACAACACAAACAAGACTGACAGGGCAGCCCATCCCTCTCCTTATTCATTATGCAAGGCATTCGCTCAGAGAGAGGGAGTGAGAGTGAGAGAGAGAGAGCATCAGGCGTTGTGTAGGAAGTATACGAAATTGCACCCTATTCTCGATATAATGCACTACTTTTAACAAAGGCCCATAGGTTTCTGGTCAAAAGTAGTGCACTATGTAGGGAATAGGATGCAATTTGGGACATAGCCAGAGTAAGTTCTTCTGTGGGAAGCACAGTACCAGAGACGCGTTGAGCTGACCATCCATTCCACAACCACCAGACAATGCTCCTTTTATTGGGACAACTCTGCTATGTGCTGGCATTCTAGGGTTGCATCCCATATTGCACCCTATTCCCTTTATAGTGCAGTACTTTTGACCAGAGACCTATGGGCCCAGGTCAAACGTAGTGCACTATAAAGGGAATAAGGTGCCATTTGGGACGCAGCCCCAGCTCTGCTATGGCCTTCCTCTGAATGGGTAAATATTTTCACTATAGTAAAACTGTTTAAGTGACACACTACTCGCCACGAGGCCTGCAAATAAAACTACTGGGTGCCATTTGGGACGCACCCTAGGAGTCTGTTTACTGAAGGGTTACGCAGAGTGGAAAATGTCTTCTCTGCTGGTGGCGTGCACTGATAACCACGGTGGTTAACATTTTAACATCAAATCATCTCTGCATCCTGTACCATTCAACTTAAATGGACCCCAGACTGGTTTAGAAACACACAGCTCTACTAGCTAGGATACCTGGATTCAGCTATTTGTATTAACAAATGACATATGCACAAAGATTGGTATATTTACCGGTTTGTAGAACTGTTTCAGGATCAACTGATGGTAGGAAGTTACAATCTGGTGGCCTGGGAGAAAGATAAGTAAGCAATGTGTTTACTGGCCTATATGTTCAATTCCTTTCCTCAATCATGGATACTTAGAGCAAAAATAGATATAATAGTCAATATGTTGGCAAAATAAATACCTTTCTTTGTCTAATTGGTTGCTTTTCTCACTCTCGTTGATGACCACTAGCTCATCTAGAAGGGACGTGGACTCTTTGGTAAACTTCTCAAAGACCTGTGGAGGAACAAATGTGTAACAATGTACATGTATGTTTGTCACATAACAACAGGGTTGGGGTCAATTCCATTTCAATTCGGAAAGTAAACCAAATTCAAAATGTTCCTCATGCAAAAGCAAGAGAATGGGAATGTCAATGTACTTCCCGAATTTACTGGAATTGTCCCCAACCCTGCAAAACAATGTATCATTGTTATATACATTTTCAAAAAAATGGACATTCATCTTTAGGATTCAAATGTGACATCCAAATTTGTGCTATTGTACACAGTCACAGTGCATTAGCTCATGATACTACCTCTAACTTCCTTCATACTGGACACAGAGACATACAAATGGACTCTGGGAAAGTAGATAAAAGGGCCTCATTGCCAAAATCCCGAAGTGTCCCTTTAAAATGGCAGCTAGGCTTACCAGTCTTTTGTTCACCCAGTCCATGTGATCATACACTAAACTTCCTCCGAACTCATCAGTCAGCTGACAGGGCTCGATGTAGCGTGTGAGCTTATTGGCAGACACCAGAATAACCTGGAACAAGAGAACAGAGAGACAGGGTCAGAGCCAGTTATTAAATCCCCACTGTGGATTAAGGAATTTAATTATTGTATCATCACGCTAATACCATCCAAGTTTGGACAGTATAAATGCATGACTCACCTTCTTAAAATGTAGAAACAATTGGTCAAGCGGAGCAAGACCTAAACACAGCTGGTGGCCTTGTGTGATGGCCTCGCATACTGGATAAAGTTAACAACTTTTGAACGTTAACAACTCACACTAACTAGATAGGAATAAAGTTTTCAGTTTGACACATCAATGTTGACGACCCAGACAAACTAGATAGGGATTGGAATCTGGAATAGGAATACAAATACATGTACATCTGGAATAAGATTCTGGGAGAGCCATGTCTCTCTGTAAGCCCTGCCTGTTATCCTCCACGGCTGTTCCTCCTATCTCTCTCGGACTCATCCTTCCTCCTTCCAAATACAGGCCTGTTTAGATGTTTTTTTATTTAAATAGGCAAGTCAGTTAAGAACAAATTCTTATTTACAATGACAGCCTACCCCGGCCAAACCCGGACGACGCTGGGCCAATTATGCGCCGCCCTATGGGACTCCCAATCACGGCCGGATTGTGATACAGCCTGGAATCGAACCAGGGTCTGTTGTGACAGCTCTATCGCTGAGATGCAGTGCCTTAGACCACTGCACCACGCGGGAGCCCCTACAGATGAGATGAACACAGCAGAGTGTTTTCCACCTGTGACAGAGAGACTAGGGCCCATATTCACAAAAATCACTTTTGCCTTTCTCATTCTAGATCAGCACTCATACTTTGAGATGCTTTATGAATACGGGCCCTGAACTCCAGTCCTCAACACAAACACATCCTGGATACGTCCTGAAAATATTTACATCAAGATCTCCAAATAACGTCAATTCTCATCATGATATCTGCCTGTCTGATGTCATGTGTGGGTGTGTTTGTTGAGACTGATCTATCTGGCAGCCATACCTGGTTGTTTGGAGTACAAAGTGCAGGCACCAATGGAGTATAAAGTGAAAAATAGATATCTTGTATTATCACTATGTTGTGATTCCTCACCAGTCTATGCTGTGAATATTACTCAATGAATATCAGATATTACTCATCCTAACCTGTACACACAGAGACATAACTCATACTCCCCTCACCCAGAAGATTAAAGTGAGAGCATGTGCAACATGAATAAAGAGATGAGAGCAAATACAAGTGAACCCTCTGTATCCCAAATTCTCAGCAGTCTACCATAATCTGGATGGTTTGTTTTTAATCAAGATTTGCATAATTACATACTCTCCTTTTAAATCCCCCCCGGTATGGTGACCCTGAACATAACACATCCTAGCTCCGACCAACCGCATCACAATCTGAAAGCAGAAACCAGATTGGCCCCTTGTACACATCCTCAATGTTGGCCGTAAGATGCTAAACACACACTCCATCTACAATGCCATCAACCATCAACCCTGGAGAACTATATAGTTAGAGGCATCAACCCTGAACAACTGTGTAGTTAGAGGCTATCATAATGCTAATGTTTTGTTTCGGTCTCTACAGAGATGCACATACACACATACAATCATCATCATGCTGCAGTGAAAACCACACATGAAATAGACATGATGCTAATTCTGATTATTAACATTTCTCCACATGCAGACTGACTGACTCGTTGATAAATATTAATGGATGTAAATCAATCCCTAGTGTGTGTGTGTGTGTGTGCGTGTGTGTACATCAATCCACATTGTCGTGTGGAATCGATAGAGGCCTCTTCATCTGCATATGACTAACAAGGTCAGGAGAATCACACACATACACAAACACACAGGCTTTCTGTTTGCATGTGCATTTATTTCGCAATTAGCCTCCAAATAACAAGGAAGAAAACTGTAGCCTGAAGGTTCTCGTGACAATGATGATGTCAGATTGTCAACCTCCGAAAGAGAAGCAGTAAGAAAAACATAAGTAATAACAGACCCATCCCATCACTTCTCTTCCACAGCCCAGTATGTATCAAATTACATCTGGATAGAGACAACCTATCCCTCTCTGGGCATGTATTCATACAGTCACAGAGTAGGAGTGCTGATCTAGGACCTGTCCATATAATCTGACTCATTATGATCCAAAAGGCAAAACTGATCCTAGATCAACACTCCTACTCTGAGATGCTTTATGAATATGATGGGGTATAAGCTTAGCTCACCATCCTAATCGAAGTGCTTTGAAACTGAAAGGCATATCGAGGGGTGTTTTGTGTGAGCTCACAATCCTAAATGTTGTACTTTTAAACGGAATGGCAAATCAAGCAGAGCATTTTGTGTCAGGGTTTAAAACCACAGTGGCGTTATTGTTTAGCTGCGTCTCAGTGAGTCAGCTCTCTACCATAAGTGTTGCTTTGTCTCACTGTGAGATTGTTCCATTAACAGAAGAACGTGTCCCCTCAGAATAGAATGGCCTTGTTCGAGAGCATCAAATCCATGATGTATTATGGGTAAATTGTGACTTACTGACTGATATACAAATAATAATCAGTACATGGTGCAAGGTGATTTGAAATGCAGTCCATATCGAACATACCAAATAGCTAGTTCCTTGAGATTGAGGTGGCAGGCAATACGAGTGAGACTTCACTCCTTCTGCTGGGTTTTCATGCCCTGTTACATTTCCATATGCTCCGGTGTTCATGCCAGATTGGTTCTGGGCAGTAGAGCCCAATACATTTCAGCCAACCACTTAGTTCAAATATATTTCATTCTCAACAGTAACGTTAGATTAATAAAAGCACCTTATCCACCCTATCTAATCTAGGTCAATTTCACAATTTCCAAGTATTTTCCCCCAATTCCCTTTCATTTCCAATCCCAATAAATTGACCACCTCAACCATCTAACAGAGCCATCTGGTGAAGCACAGGAGTTATAGGGAGGGAGAGCTAGAGGGTACTGCTGGCCCAGATCATTACAGAACTGTTGGAAGCAAAAACAACAACAAAGACCTCTGGAATTAGTGTCAGTGTCAGGACACTCTTTCCACACACACTGACACAGTGACGATGCTGGAGACACTAATCTTTCTGTCCTTCTAAGAGACACATGTATACTGCAGCCTGCATCTGCTCTGGATCCACATGACTGTTGCCAAGCAACATGATGATAGTATTAGTCCACGCTGAAGGAGACCATGCTGCAGACAGGTCAGACTAACTATTACCACGTATTCCTACTCCATACTTCCATTACATTTACATTTTAGTCATTTAGCAGACGCTCTTATCCAGAGCGACTTACAGGAGCAATTAGGGTTAAGTGCCTTGCTCAAGGGCACATCGACATATTTTTCACCTAGTCGGCTCGGGGATTAAAACCAGCGACCTTTCGGTTACTGGCACAACGCTCTTAACCACTAAGCTACCTGCCACCCCATTACTACCAAACAAACTAGCCTGTATCCTTCCACCATACTTCCATTACTATCATTCTGTTGTGAGGGGTATTCTGAGAACAGAGAAATAGAAACTTGAGGTGTGTGTGTGTCCCACCCCTCTATTAATATAAATCCTTCAGGAAGAGATGACTAAAGCCATATGGGAGGTTGGAATATTGCAGGATGCATGAATTTTCGGATACAATGATGACTTCCAGTCATAAAGGTCTACCTTTTAAATCACCACACAGTGCACTTAAAATAGACAAATGCTGCCATGCTGTCTACAACAGACCTTGGTCATCTATCTATCTATCAGCCACAATTGACAGATTAAAATATGCATATTGGTCTATAACATGTTGTCAGCAATTCCTCTGGGGGTTTATTGGCTATATTTGAGTGCTGTTGTGGAGTGGGCAACCACAAAAGAACCCGCGAAGATCACTAGAAATCACTAGCCATTGCAATAACAACAACCATAGGAGTTACCTATACAGCACACAATGCCAAATTGAATACTGACTGAATGAAATATCTATTCCTCTCTATCAATTTGTATACCGCCCAACCACCAACATTGGAATCATTGGTTTGTGAAGGAAAGTAAATTGAATTCCGGCCATAATTAGTCCCCCTGGGAGGTGGCTGGGGATGCTGCTGCTCAGAGGAACAACATTATTAGGAGAGAGAGAGAAAGGCAGAGGCAAACACATAGACATAGCAAGATAGACAGAGAGGAATAAGAAGAACGTGTCCCCTAGTGACTCTAAAACTGCGCCATTGGCCACACCCACTACCCCCCCCCCCCCTCCCACGCTAACTTTGCCAACGCTGCTGAAAAAAAATCTTAGGGGAAACATTGCACTTTTAAGTATCACTCACTCACCTCAAAGCCTAGTCTGTCCTTCTCCTTCCAGAAGCAGAAATGAGTGACCTTCTTGTCCCAGAATTCATCAGGCTTCACCACACACACCAGAGACACCTCTGCTGGAATCACGTTCTAGAAATAATGGGATATAAAAAATTATTTACAAAAATAAGCTAAATGGTAAAAGGCTTTCAATGGTTTATTGGACACATTCAATTCCAGAGACAGAAATGTCATCCCCAAAACACTTCAGTGATTTCCCTATATGCATTTAGCAGCGGCGCACCACTAAATGGTGGCCGCCACTGCAAAAAATGATAATAAATATTTCAATTTAAGAAAACTTTATTTTTTATAGTTTTCGGGATGGTAGAAACCTTTTCAGTGTAAACTTAAACCAGATATAAAGCATGTAGGAAAGATAATGGAGCAATATATTTTTTTATAAGAAAATCTTTGAGAACTAACAATCATCAAAATAAAAACTAGACAGTCAGGGAGGTCCTAAAAGTTCAAAAAGGTCATGGCATGGGACCCCCATTGATTTTTTTGTTATAATGTTTGAGTCACTCAAATCACATAAGGACAAGGCATAAGCCATGACAAAATGTGTAGAATTGCAGGAAACTAGCTTTAAAACAGCAACATTTAGCCTCTGTGGCCAAGAGGAAGGCCTCTAAAACTGCGCCATTGGCCACATCCACTACCCCCCCCCCACGCTAACTTTGCCAACGCTGCTGAAAAAAATCTTAGGGGAAACGCTGCACTTTTAAGTATCACTCAATTTGAAGGTATGCTTACAAAAATCTTATAAACCATCAGCAACTGTAATTTAACATAACATAAACCACCATAACATGTACTTTCTTTTCAATAACAGTGTAGCACATCACAGTTTTTCTATGAAATCCTGCAGTGAAATTCCCCATCACATCACATGGTAGGCAACTAAATGAGGAGTAGCTTGCAGCAGCGTTTTCCCCAGACAGTGGCAGGCAGATTAGTGTGTCAACAGATAGTACATTTCATACTGTCATCCCATCTTTCCTGCTCCTGTTTCTGCAGAGGTCTATGGATAGCAGGGGACTGGAGATATCTACCAAGAGCATTTTACACCGTATAGTCAATCTGCAATGACAAAACCAGGTCAGGGCAGAATGCAGACTACAGTACAGCAGACCTGGGTTCAAATAGTATTTTAAATCTTTCAAATACCTTGAGTGTTTGCTCTAGCATGCCTAGAGTGCCAGATGGGCAGGCTTTACAGTTTTGGGACTATTCATTAAGCCAAGCAAGCTCAAACAAGCACAGCTAAAGTATTTTTAATTATTTCAAATAGTATTTGAACCCAGGTCTGCGGCAGACAGACTGCAGAATACAGCAGAGACAGACAGAGCTCAGCCTGTCTGCTGACATAGGCCACACTGCAGAGTGGATGGAGGTCAGAGCCTGGATCCTGTTCATTAGGCATCAAATGGAAGAAAATGCCTAAAACAGTGAGGGACAATGGTTTAAAATGTTTTACTAGTGTGCCCTAATTAGCACAACACAGAGCCTGGACTTCAGGAAAAAACACTAAGTATTGTTTAAAGGTATAATCAGGCAGCCTCATCAAGAGATCTAATGCCTACTCTTCTTAACATCTAATCAGCTTAGATTCCTTTTTGTCTTAATCACTTCTCACTTGATTGCTGCCGATGCATTTGATCTGAGATGTCTATTTCTATTTCATTTTTTTAGGGACCATGCACAATGCATATTGCACCAGATTTGGCTCCATAGCTCCTCACTGTAATGTTTAACGGCATTTGGAGGGTTATTATTGCAGGTAGGGTCAACAGAGACGAGACACAGAAAGCAACATCTGGGTTGGACCACCATTTTATTTCTCCTCCCAGCATTGTCATGTTCTGATTGGTAGAGAGGTGTTAATGTGGTGGAAGTAGACCTGGATCCATGTCCACATCTGCTTCTCACTCAGACATATGCTCCTCTATCCTGCGCTAATTAATCATTACACTCATGATTATTCACTAGGATGATTATAGATTGAGAGACGTTGGTTTTAAAGAGTTAAATCTACTGAACATTGTTAAATAGGCCATTGGGAACAGAACACATCATCATGTGAAAGTATTTTTATATCCTCACTCCTCAGCTCAACCCCCCGCTACAGACAGTATTTTTTATACAACAAAGCATGGCATTGGAATCGTCTTCTTAACTAGCCTTTGGTGTGTGTGATCACGAGTCTGTTATAGCAGAATGCTTTATTTTCCTGACTGTTTCTATGCAAAGTAGAACAGAGACAATAGTGACTGACTGATTGCAATAAACTCCATGTCTGATATGAGACATCATGCTGTCAAACTGTAGAGGATGTTTTCTAGTACTCTCTACTGTACAGATGACTGTCATGTATTCCACTATACATTCCAAACGCAGTAGAAGATGAAGACTGTAGATTGAAATGAGTTGTAGGTGTCATGTTTTTGACGGGTGTTCCTCCGTTTGATACACAGAAATATGGACCTCTCGTCTCGATGCAGTGTGGGGTAAACTGTGCTTTTATCCTAAAAGGAACACAGTGCTGATTCTCTGTGTCCTACCTGCAACATGAACCCCTTCTTTTATCATTCCTACCTGCAACATCAGTACCACCGTCTTCACAATGTTCCACTGGGACCTTCGTCCATCCACGATGACTGTGAAGCCTCTTGCTTTGCACTTGTCACTAAAGAGAGGAGAGAAGACAAGAGAAATATGGTGATTATGTGTCTACCTGTAATAATGTGTGCTCTTGTTCCAAGAATTGGACACCAAGGATCCCAGTATAGCTCAATATAAGACAGCATCAGATATGTAGATGAGGCAAGCATTCCACTGGGAATTGAACCCCAACCTTAGCGCCATGCTCTTACTAACTGAGCCACACAGGACCATAAAGCCAAGATGAATACAGAGCAGAAAGTGTGTGATCATCATGCAGGAGTCACAAGCTAACACAGCATGATCCTCCTTAGCATAATATGTTGGTCTTCTCTCCTACACACTCATGTAGCAGAACTAGCTCAATCCAAATAGAACAGAGTCTAACGAGCGTCCAATACTGTTGCTATGCAAGAGAATAGAATGTCAGCCAGATAAAGGATAGGCTCTCTGCTCATATTACATTTTCTAATAAAAGTAGACTACCTTAACAAGCATGATGATTACAATGATCTATTGAACTGTAGATAATAAAGGAGCATTATTTTTTGGGGCGGGGTGTATGCCAGTGATTGATTCTTACCTGGGGATGCCGAGGAGGTAGTCCAACGTGGAGCTGAGCTCCTCCATACTAGTCTGTTCTGTACATAGTGGAATGGTTAGGATCAGCCCACTGCGTCTGTCCTTGCCTCCTGTGAATGTGAAACAACCAGAAAAGTAACTGTTATTCACCTTTATTTATACAGGTTAGTCTCATTGAGATAACATTTATTTCGCAAAAGAGACCTAGTGTATCTACCGTAGTGGGGGTACCCATGAGTGTACCAGTCAAATTGACATGGTCAGAGGTTCCAAGCCCATTCTACTCCTTCTAATTCTATGGTATCTACACTGATTCATTGTACGAGTCATTAACAATGAATTTTCTAAGAATACACACTAAAAAGTGTGTGTAAAGAGGACTGACTAGGGAGGAAAATAACAGTCATATAATGGCAGACTTTGGAGAAGGTCAGGCAGAACCAAGTATTCCAAGTACGGCCGGCCAAGAATAATCTATTAAAGGAGGAGTAGTGTCTTGTAAACGCCACGGACAGCGGTAATGATGGTGGGAGCTCTGCCTCTGAATGCGTCCCAAATAATGCCCTAGTCCCTATGTAGTGCACTACTTTTGACCAGAGCCCTCCTTTTGTTGTGTATCTAGTGCCTAGTAAGTCAATGAGACCTTCAACAGTATCTGAACACAGAGTCCCTCCCTGATGCAGTCCTGGTGCTGTGACCTTCAAATCAGCATCATCAACATGATGAGAAACCTCATTCTGCCAGCAGCAGGCAGGACATAACAACAGGCTATTATCACCTTCATCACAACACACTGCCTGCCAGTGCAAAGAGTAGAGAGGGGGATTTATCAGACAACCAAGGACTAACACTACACACCTAGACCAAGGACTAACACTACACACCTAGACCAATGACTAACACTACACACCTAGACCAATGACTAACACTACACACCTAGACCAAGGACTAACACTACACACCTAGACCAATGACTAACACTACACACCTAGACCAAGGACTAACACTACACACCTAGACCAAGGACTAACACTACACACCTAGACCAAGGACTAACACTACACACCTAGACCAAGGACTAACACTACACACATAGACCAAGGACTAACACTACACACATAGACCAAGGACTAACACTACACACCTAGACCAAGGACGAACACTACACACCTAGACCAAGGACTAACACTACACACCCTTCAGAGGCTAGAGAGGGATGAGAAGCACATCAATAAATAATATAATATGCCATTTAGCAGACGCTTTTATCCAAAGCGACTTACAGTCATGCGTGCATACATTTATTTTTGTGTGTGGGTGGTCCCGGGGATCGAACCCACTACCTTGGCGTTAGAAGCGCCGTGCTCTACCAGCTGAGCTACAGAGGACCACAATAACACAGCAACTTCAAATGGTTGTGCTCTTGAACAGCTATAATGATTAAGCAACTTGAGGAAAGTGAGAGTTAGATGTGGGGTACACACAAAGCTTGACAATCCTGGGATTTATACAAGCATGCATAACTTCAAGTTAATTTTTAGTCAACTCTGCCTGCCTTTACTTCCTTGATAATGCTACGTCACTGCTGTACGCTTATTTCACTGACTGGGAATGTTCAATAAGCAGCACAGGAAGTGCTTGGGCCAGTTGCATGAGGACCATTGTAAAGTAGTACTACTGTTGGGCATTTCTATGTAAAGATGATCAATGGTAAATGTAATGTTACACTTATCAATGTAAATTCAGTGCGGTTCATTCCAAGAAGCCATCTCGGTCACAGTAAAGATAAACAGCTTCGACTGATTGGAGCATATTATTACCTGACAAGAAAGCTAGTCGTTTCTTCAGAATGGGCAGTATGTTGGTGGCCTCCATACTGGAAGTTCCACCCTGCAGTCTGAAAAGTAAAGATATAGGTTATAGCAAAGCAGGTGATGCACATAATAACCATTAGTTGATCACACACGATACACACACGCATGCACACATACAAATTAGCATATAGTACTTCCATCACTTTGTCAATTACAAGCCAACGGACACAATGAAAAGGCAAGATGCTTTACCTTCCTAGAAATCACAGGTACCTCCTTCAAACATTTCCTTCTGGGCCCATGTTCTGTTATGAAGACATAGAGATAAAAACAAGTCAACACTATAGATAAGTAGCAATTAGCTCAATATTGACAATCATATTGACAAACAAATCATCCACTAATGTAGAATCAAGACATACCTTATTACTGTGTCAGAACAAAATAATGTCCAAGAACCATTTTGTTAGTCTACAGTATGAGGTTATGAAGAATGAAGTGTGAACTGTTCTGTTCTAATCTGTTCTGTTAGCCTCAAATACAGTAATAAAATCACTTGTTTTGTGTTATTGGGAGGATTACCCATCTGGACTGTCTTGTCTTAACTGAATTGAATGATACATAAACCAATGCAGTACATCATCATATCGTTTTGGTCAAATCCATTCTCAGCATATTTTTTTTATCCCAAACACAGCAGAATGATAGATTTACATGGTCGCTGGCCAAAGCAGTGTGGGGAAACATTTGAAACCCATTAGTAGATTGCAATGCAGCAAACTCTGACCTACTGCACAGTAATGAGCCACCCACTGGCATATTATCATAGATCATGTCCCAAACAGCACCCTATGTGCACTGGTCAAAGGTAGTTCACTATATAGAGAATAGGGTGCCATTTGGGATGCAATCCCTGGTTTACTGTACCTCTCTCTCCCAAGCTTGCATGTAGTGCATCTTTGAGTTATCCAGGCAATTATACAAACCATAATAACCATCTATTATTCAATAACCTTATCCTGGAGTAATGACTAAGTAGCTATATTTGTAGGAAAAGTTGGGTTTGCTTTTCTTTCCTGGAAAGTTGGTGTCTTTGAGCTATTCTAGATCAAATATGTGTATGATATGTAGTTTAGACTGCCAGAGTAAGCCACTGGTGAATAGTCTCACTCAGTACGAAAAAGTACTAAAATGTGTGCACTCACTACTGTAAGTCGCTCTGGATAAGAGCGTCTGCTAAATGACTAAAATGCACTCATATTTTCACACTCAAAGAATGAATAGTTATTCCTATTTGGAGGCTGTAATTGATGACAATAACAATGCTACTTATTGTGATAGAAGGAATAATGTAATTATTGTCCATTTCAACATTAGACTATTCCTAAAGCATTGCCAATATGTGGCTACAATAGTTTTCCCATGCTTTCAAAAGTAGGCTACAGTAATTAGATATTGGTGACATTTTCAATGACATCGCCACGATGCATAGGCTACGTATGCAAAGGACGTTTAGGAGCGTAGGCAACACTAGGCATGGTTGACAATAATCAACAAACATAATAACTACATTTCATACATTTAGGTTAAATTCCAAGTTTCGATATGCTCGATATTATCCTTATTTGGTGGCAAATCTTTAGAATGGTTTCTATAGCAGGCACGAGACAAAAGCCCTAAAATCGAAGGACCCACCTCCATGGCCTTCTCATCACTCAAGCTCTTTAAAAAAGTATCGAAATTGTAAAATCCTTTATACATATTGTAATGTATGAAAATATTAATATATGTCCCATTTGCTCAACCGTGCTGAATAAAAAGCTGCTTTCGTATCACTTAGTAGCAGTTGCACGAGGTTTTCCCCAACAACTGACTCCACAACCAATTGAAGCAATGCTACACTGTAGCAGTGAGTAGGCTATGCAGACACAATGACCTATTTTCCTGAAATTGAATCTCGTTCTAACCCGTGTTCACAATATAATCCTTGTATGAAAATTATACAGTTTGTTGCGATTGAAGGGACGATTTCCTTCTTACCTCAGACGAAACAGGACGAATTATGTATCGTTATACGACGTTGAACCAATGTAGTCTGTAGGAGTAGCAGTAGGCAGCTGTTTTTATTGAAAAATCCCAGTTTATCTGACCGAGTTCCACTGATTTCTTGGACTGTAGGCGATCACATCTGTAACATCTTTCAACGCTTAGAACCGGTTCGGGAAAAGATTGTATACTCAAAAGTTACAACTCCGCCATATCTATACTGGATTGCTATTAAAAATATGGTTTGTTTTCAGGGGGCTGGACTATTACTACAGAGGCCACTCCCAAACGGACAATACATGAATTAGAGCGCTCTCCGACATATGTGAAGCTAGCCACAATAAGGATTAGCTACAATAGTGGAATTTGCGGTTCGCCTTCAAAATAAAAGGCCCTCATTGAAAGTCATGCAAATGGAAACAAATAGTGGAATCATGCCATATTTGGACTAGATAATGCTAAACAACGTTGGAAAGTTGTTATATAAATTCAACAAAAGACAATAATTAGTTAATTTAAGAGAAAAAATACAAATGTTGAAATCGCAGTGTGGATGTATTAGACTTCAGAGTAGCATTGGGGGCATACTTATATTTCAATGTACAGCCTTACCTATGGATTGTGGATCAATGAAATGGAGTATCAGTTTACTCAGTGACATCTACAGAACACAAATGTCAAGAGTTTACACAAATATTAGCATCGTAGCTCTTATTGCGGGACTTTGAATGTGTGTGAGCCACATTAAGCTTACCAGTCAACCTACTATGCATATTGGACATTTATATTGCACTGTACAGCCTCAGCCTTACCTATGGATTGTGGATCCATGAAATGGGGTATCAATCTACTCAGTGACAACCACATAACACAATTGTGAAGAGTTTACAACAGAGGCACCGGTGGGAGGGCGTGAAGGAGTTGGACGGAGCCCTATGTAAGTCACACCCATCTCCCATGCTTGGCATTCATACTCCAATGCCAGCTGCTCCTGGGATTTTAGGTCCTTAAAAGGCGCTGCAAAATTTGCTCTGCGATGCGGTACGGAGCTCAATTTGGCCTCTGCGTGCCTCCGGAGGCTCCGCAATTGAGTCACACCCTCCATATAGAGCCTCTGACCACATTATCGGATCAAGCATCAAAAGTGCTGCATGTTCAATCCGACATCTGCATTGGCCATGTAGCATTTATGGTGATATGGCTTCTGCAGAAGTCAGGGCATTCATACTTCCGCTTCGCGGAGCAGTGCAGAGCTGTTGTGAAGGAAGTTGTCAAGGAAGTGAGTTTGTGTTTATATAGAACCCCCACCCCCTCCTACCGTCAACCAATCATGTCAATGCGGAACTATACTGAGCTATACGGACCCTCTGGGGGGCCCAGGACTGAGTTTGGGAAACTCTGAACTAATGAAAGAAAATAAAATGTTTTGGGGAAACTATCATGGTAAATTAAGATTGTGGACTGTAGGTGTTACTGTGAAATACAAATAATAAGGGGAAAATAAACCCCCAAACTTGTAAACCAGAGAACATGTAATACAAAACAGAATGCCCTTATTTCTAGTATGTAGAATCTTTAGCGTTTATACAGTTATGCAAATTAAACTACTTCTCATCTCTTTACCTGAGATCTCTCTAGGCCTCGGCCAGCGGGTTTTGTGGTGCTTGGGGCAGGGTTGTATGGTGAATGGGGCCAATTGTTAGCTCTATGGCGGGAAGTTGGGAACAACACACGTACAGAAAATCTTGTATGACTGAAAGATCAAATGTCATTCATATTATTTTGGCTACATATCACTAGAAAAACAACATTTATACAGAGAAATTGGCATAGTAGGAAATCACGGCCCTCTTTTTACTTGTATCATTGCACATCCTGCAAATCACCAGCAGAGGGCGACACATTTGAAATCATTTTCGCATTCACTCTGTTGGTAATGCTTACAAATTGGATCATATCTCTATAACTAGCAAGATCCCTCTCTGGAATTTTGTGTCAAGTGCGTGTGTCAATTTAAGTAACATAATAAAAAAATCCCAATCAAAATCTGTCCGTTTAAGCTAGAGATACAGTATCTGTTTATTTGCATCGGCTGCGTCTCAATCCACTGCATCCACCTATGTCGGCCTTCCGCATCTCGGGTGGAAGTTGCCTGAGCTACAGCAATATTTGTCAGACCATGAGACATCCTGAAAATCGGCCTTCTCACGAAAACGCCTGTAGCGTCCGAATGGTTTGGCCTACAAACTAATATGACCACTCTATGGAAAGATGAGAATCTGCCGAAGAAAATATGAGACTCTTGTCTGAAGGTAACCCATAGAAATGAATGGAAGTATGGAGGTAGTTTTGTGCCAACAAAAATAAGGAGTTAACTATGCGTCCAAAAAAAAAATATATATACAGTGGGGGAAAAAAGTATTTAGTCAGCCACCAATTGTGCAAGTTCTCCCACTTAAAACGATGAGAGAGGCCTGTAATTTTCATCATAGGTACACGTCCACTATGACAGACAAATTGAGAAAAAAGAATCCAGAAAATCACATTGTAGGATTTTTAAGTAATTAATTTGCATTTTATTGCATGACATAAGTATTTGATACATCAGAAAAGCAGAACTTAATATTTGGTCCAGAAACATTTGTTTGCAATTACAGAGATCATACGTTTCCTGTAGGTCTTGACCAGGTTTGCACACACTGCAGCAGGGATTTTGGCCCACTCCTCCATACAGACCTTCTCCAGATCCTTCAGGTTTCGGGGCTATCGCTGGGCAATACGGACTTTCAGGTCCCTCCAAAGATTTTCTATTGGGTTCAGGTCTGGAGACTGGCTAGGCCACTCCAGGACCTTGAGATGCTTCTTACGGAGCCACTCCTTAGTTGCCCTGGCTGTGTGTTTCGAGTCGTTGTCATGCTGGAAGACCCAGCCACGACCCATCTTCAATGCTCTTACTGGGGGAAGGAGGTTGTTGGCCAAGATCTCGCGATACATGGCCCCATCCATCCTCCCCTCAATACGGTGCAGTCGTCCTGTCCCCTTTGCAGAAAAGCATCCCCAAAGAATGATGTTTCCACATCCATGCTTCACGGTTGGGATGGTGTTCTTGGGGTTGTACTCATCCTTCTTCTTCCTCCAAACATGGCGAGTGGAGTTTAGACCAAAAAGCTCTATTTTTGTCTCATCAGACCACATGACCTTCTCCCATTCCTCCTCTGGATCATCCAGATGGTCATTGGCAAACTTCAGATGGGCCTGGACATGCGCTGGCTTGAGCAGGGGGACCTTGCGTGCGCTGCAGGATTTTAATCCATGACGGCGTAGTGTGTTACTAATGGTTTTCTTTGAGACTGTGGTCCCAGCTCTCTTCAGGTCATTGACCAGGTCCTGCCGTGTAGTTCTGGACTGATCTCTCACCTTCCTCATGATCATTGATGCCCCACGAGGTGAGATCTTGCATGGAGCCCCAGACCGAGGGTGATTGACCGTCATCTTGAACTTCTTCCATTTTCTAATAATTGCGCCAACGGTTGTTGCCTTCTCACCAAGCTGCTTGCCTATTGACTTGTAGACCATCCCAGCCTTGTGCATGTCTACAATTTTATCCCTGATGTCCTTACACAGCTCTCTGGTCTTGGCCATTGTGGAGAGGTTGGAGTTTGTTTGATTGAGTGTGTGGACAGGTGTATTTTATACAGGTAACGAGTTCAAACAGGTGCAGTTAATACAGGTAATGAGTGGAGAACAGGAGGGCTTCTTAAAGAAAAACTAACAGGTCTGTGAGAGCTGGAATTCTTACTGGTTGGCAGGTGATCAAATACTTATGTCATGCAATAAAATGCAAATTAATTACTTAAAAATCATACAACGTGATTTTCTGGATTTTTGTTTTAGATTCCGTCTCTCACCGTTGAAGTGTACCTATGATAAAAATTACAGACCTCTACATGCTTTGTAAGTAGAAAAACCTGCAAAATCGGCAGTGTATCAAATACTTGGTCTCCCCACTGTATTACCTGAGCTTTCTTATATCTCCTAGACATAGGACAGACACTTCAAAACCTTATTCCTTATGATTTTTTTTTTTACTGTCTTTTTTTGCAATTTAGTGGAGGCTGCTGAGGGGAGGACGGCTCATAATAATGGAACGGAGCGAATGGAATGGCAGAAAACACATGGAAACCATGTGTTTCATGTATTTGAAACCATTCCACTAATTCTGCTCCAGCCATTATCACGAACCTGTCCTCCCCAATTAAGGTGCCACCAACTTCCTGTGTAATTCAATGTGTGTCTATGCACGCATGACTGTAAGTCGCTTTGGATAAAAGCGTCTGCTAAATGGCATATTATTATTATATTATTATTTAGTAGAGGCCAAATTCAATACTTTATCAAATCATTTTGAAATATTTTTTTTGGATACCTAAAGGGGTCCTAAAATTCTAAATGAAATAGCTAAATGATCCATGGTATGACAATCTTAAAACAATTATATATGTTAGCTTTGTAGAACCCTCCCCCAACGGCTTAGACTTTTTATATTAAGCAGCAGCAAAGCTATGCTTGAGTGGACAGTATACAACTGATAGAGTAGGCCTAGCTTACTTGAAAGCAAGGCTACCTCACAACAAAATTAACACTGTAGGCCTATACATTTTGAATTACTAACAATAACAACAAAGAAACAAACTATTGATAACTATGTCTACTTGAACACAGAGTAAACTGTAAATGAAGGTGAATTGGATTGCCTATGGAACTGTAATGCATTGAGTGCAGTGGGATCCTCATCTCATTTTAGTGTTGGATTTAGGCCTTAGGTTTGGGGTACATTTGAATTGAAGGGAATCAAATCAGGTAGATAAATAATATTCCAATGCAATGATATAAAATAAGTAGGCCTATCTGTTTTCATTTACTTCTAAATTAGATGATAAGGAGAAGTTATTTATGCCAAGTTTTCTGGTAAATTCTAATTACTCAATGTTAATTGACTGACTTCAATTCACATTGACCCCAACACATGAAGGCCTATTAAATGAACAACACATAGGCCTACATACACAAACATTAAATCAACACAAACACTGTCTTGAGACCATGTTGCATACCTGATAAAGCAATAAGGCTTCTCTCCAATAGTCAATATCAAGTTGAAGAAGGTTGAGTCAACTAAGGTGTGTGTAAATGTTGTCCATTGTCCCATTCAACTGGTTGAGGAGACAATAGACAATGGACCTGATTTGACAGCTCAGAGCTTCTGCTCTTTTCTGTCCATAAAAACACATGGATGGGTGGGATATGACACCCCTCCCCTTTTACAGGTAGGCCTATCAAATGCTACCCAGCAATTGGAAGAGGAGTAGTGTAACAGGAGGAGCATAAGTTAAAACAGCTATTATTTTCCAATAAATACCCTAGTAAAGTATAAAACTGGTGAAAAGTGTATTTCCTCCTCATATTGCGCTTGCTTGGGACTTTAAATGTCTTAAAAATAGACAAAGGCCAAGTAGTAATCACTTGTATTTTCTCACAAACTACCATTTGGAGAGATGGGCTACATTGTCCATAAATCAATCCTAAACCCAAGCCCAAAGGCAAACCTTTTTATTAAGTAGGTTTAAGAAAATCATTGGAAGGCAATGCATCTTTGGGTTGACATAAACCTATAGCAACATGATTTTACTAGGATACTGCCTCAAAAAGATGTTATTTGTGTAAATGTGTAAAAGGCACAACTGACTCATCATCATTAGGTTCATCTAGGTTGGTAACAGGTATGCCAGTCCATCATTGTTTACATTGTGTCTTTGAAGCAGTTGGCTTCTCAAATAATCACCTGCTAATAATCTGTATTTGGCACCTCCATTAAGAGCAATGACGCAAATTTTTGTGTAAACTCTTTACAGTTGTGTTCTGTGGGTGTCACTGAGTAGACTGATGTTCTATTTCAATGATTCACAATCCATAGGTAAGGCTGTTCAGTGAAATATACTGAACGAAAATATAAATGCAACATGCTATAATTACAGTTCATATAAGGAAATCAGTCAATTGAAATAAATAAATTAGGCCCTAATCTATGGATTTCACATGACTGGGCAGGGGTGCAGCATCGGTGGGCCATGGAGGGCATAGACCCACCCACTTGGCAGCAAGGCCCACCCACTGGAGAGCCAGGCCCAGCCAATCAGAATGAATCTTTCCCCACAAAAGGGCTTTATTACAGACAGAAACACTCCTCAGAACCCCCCCACCCCCACCCCCCCTCAGACGATCCCACAGGTGAAGAAGCTGGATCTGGAGGTCCTGGGCTGGCATGGATACACGTGGTCTGCGGTTGTTATGCGGCGACGAAGATTGCGACCTCGCGACTAGCTTGTAGGAAACTTTGCAGTATTTAGTTTTTTTATGTATTATTTTTTACATTATTAGATCAGAAAGTGTTTTGCATCATTACATACAGCCGGGAAAAACTATTGGATATCAGAGTGGCGGTAACTCACCAGCATTACGACCAGGAATACAACTTTCCCGAAGCAGATCCTTTGTTTGCTCTCCCCAGGGCAACTGAACTGATTCCAGCGGCTGACCCAAAACATCGCAGGCGGAGGAGAGGCACTCGGAGTGGCCTGCTGGTTCAACTTAGGAGGCACGCACACCACCCACCGCTTCCAAGTATTCTATTCGCTAATGTTCAGTCTTTGGTTAACAAGCTCGACGAACTACGGGCAAGGATTTCTTTCCAGAGAGACATCAAGGCCTGTAACATACTCTGTTTCACGGAAACATGGCTCTCTTGGGATATTCTGTCGGAATCGGTCCAGCCAGATGGGTTCTCAGTTCATCGCGCAGACAGGAATAAATATCTCTCCGGGAAGCAGAAGGGCGGAGGGGTGTGTTTCATGATTAACGACTCATGGTGTAATTGTAGTAACATACAGGAACTCGAGTCCTTCTGTTCACCCGACCTAGAATATCTCACAATGAAATGCCGACCGTATTATGTCCCAAGATAAATTTATTCGGTTATAGTCACGTCTGTGTATATCGCCCCTCAAGCCGTTACCACGACGGCCCTCAAAGAACTTCACTGGACCTTATGCAAACTGGAAACCACATATCCTGAGGCTGTATTTATTGTAGCTGGGGATTTTAACAAAGCAAATTTGAGGACTAGGCTGCCGAAGTTCTATCAACATATCGACTGTTGTACTTGCGCTGCTAAAATCCTTGACCATTGCTATACTAACTTCCGGGATGGTTATAAGGCCCTCCCCCGCCTTCCTTTCGGCAAATCTGACCATGACTCCATTTTACTTCTCCCTTCCTATAGGCAGAAACTCAAACAGGAAGTACCCGTGCTAAGGACTATTCAACGCTGGTCCGACCAATCGGAATCCACGCTTCAAGATTGTTTTGATCACGCGGACTGGGATATGTTCCGGGTAGCTTCCGAAATTAATTTATACGTATACACTGAAACGGTGACTGAGTTTATCAGGAAGTGTATAGGTGATGTTGTACCCACTGTGACTATTAAAACCTACCCTAACCAGAAACCGTGGATTGATGGCAGCATTCGCGCAAATCTGAAAGCGCGAACCACCGCATTCAACCATGGCAAGTTGACTGGGAATATGGCAGAATACAAACAGTGTAGCTATTCACTCCGCAAGGCAATTAAACTGGCAAAACCTCAGTATAGAGACAAAGTGGAGTCGCAATTCAACGGCTCAGACACGAGACGTATGTGGCAGGGTCTACAGACAATCACGGACTACAAAAGGAAAACCAGCCACGTCGCCGACACCGACGTCTCGCTTCCAGACAAGCTAAACACCTTCTTTCCCGCTTTGAGGATAACACAGTGCCACTGACGAGGCCTACTACCAAGGACTGTGGCCTCTCCTTCTCCATGGCCGACGTGATTAAGACATTTAAGCATGTTAACCCCCGCAAGGCTGCCGGCCCAGACGGCCTCCCTAGCCGCGTCCTCAGAGCATGCGCAGACCAGCTGGCTGGTGTGTTTATGGACATATTCAATCTCTCCCTTTCCCAGTCTGCTGTTCCCACATGCTTCAAGATGGCCACCATTGTTCCTGTACCCAAGAAAGCAAAGGTAACTGAACTAAATGACTATCGCCCTGTAGCACTCACCTCTGTCATCATGAAGTGCTTTGAGAGACTAGTCAAGGATCATATCACCTCTACCTTACCTGTCACCCTAGACCCACTTCAATTTGCTTACCGCCCCAATAGATCCACAGACGATGCAATCACCATCACACTGCACACTGCCTTATCCCATCTGGACAAGAGGAATACCTGTGTAAGAATGCTGTTCATTGACTATAGCTCAGCATTCAACAGCATAGTACCCTCCAAGCTCATCATTAAGCTCGAGGCCCTGGGTCTGAACCCCGCCCTGTGCAACTGGGTCCTTGACTTCCTGATGGGCCGCCCCCAGGTGGTGAAGGTAGAAAACAACATCTCCACTTCGCTGATCCTCAACACTGGGGCCCCACAAGGGTGCGTGCTCAGCCCCCACCTGTACTCCCTGCACGCCTCCAACTCAATCATCAAGTTTGCAGACGACACAACAGTAGTAGGCTGTTTGCACTGCCCCCCCACCCCATCTTTTTATGCTGCTGCTACTCTGTTAATTATTTATGCATAGTCACTTTAACTCTACCCACATGTACATACTACTTCAACTACCTCAACTAGCCGGTGCCCCCGCACATTGACTCTGCACCGGTACCCCCCTGTATATATAGCCTCCCTACTGTTATTTTATTTTACTTCTGCTCTTTTTTTCTCAACACTTTTTTGTTGTTGTTTTATTTTACTTTTTTATTAAAAATAAATGCACTGTTGGTTAAGGGCTGTAAGTAAGCATTTCACTGTAATGTCTGCACCTGTTGTATTCGGCGCATGTGGCCAATACAATTTGATTTGATTTGATTTGATTTAAGGCTTGATTACCAACACTGACGAGACCGCCTACAAGGAGGAGGTGAGGTGTGGTGCCAGGAAAATAACCTCTCACTCAACATCAACAAAACAAAGGAGATGATCGTGGACTTCAGGAAACAGCAGAGGGTGCACCCCCCTATCCACATCGACGGGACCGCAGTGGAGAAGGTGGAAAGCTTCAAGTTCCTTGGCGTACAAATCACTGACAAACTGAAATGGTCCACCCACGCAGACAGTGTGGTGAAGAAGGCGCAACAGAGCCTCTTCAACCTCAGGAGGCTGAAGAAATTCGGCTTAGCACCTAAAACCCTCACAAACTTTTACAGATTGTCACGGATTCTGCCAAGGCTGCTCCTCCTCCTTGCTCGGGCAGGCTTCGGCGTTCGTCGTCCCCGGAGTACTAGCTACTGCCGTTCGATGTTATCGGTGTTTGTTTAGTCGTCATTATGTTAATTGTTTCCCTTATAATTACCCCTGTCTCTCATCTGTACTTTGTGTGTGATTGTTTTCCCCTTCACGGTTGTCTATTTTGTGAGCGGGTTATTTCCTCCCTGCGTGGAGTTATTTTCTGTGTCCTTTTGGATCTTTTTCGTATTAAAAGTACGTATCCGAGAGTTCTGTGTCCTGCGCCTGACTTCGTTTACCGCATCTCACAGACAGTCGTGACACAGATGCAAAATTGAGAGCATCCTGTCGGGCTGTATCACCGCCTGGTACGGCAACTGCACCACCCACAACCGCAGGGCTCTCCACAGGGTGGTGCGGTCTTTCGAACGCATTACCAGGGGCAAACTACCCACCCTCCAAGACACATACAGCACCCGATGTAACAGGAAGGCCAAAAAGATCATCAAGGACATCAACCACCCGAGCCACTGCCTGTTCACCCCGCTATCTTCCAGAAGGCGAGGTCAGTACAGGTGCATCAAAGCTGGGACCGAGAGAATGAAAAACAGCTTCTATCTCAAGGCCATCAGACTGTTAAATAGCCATCACTAGCTCATTAGAGGCTGCTGCTGCCTATTGAAATCACTGGCCACTTTAAGAAATGGAACACTAGTCACTTTAATAATGTTTACAGATGTTGCAGTGCTCATCTCATATGTATATACTGCATTCTATTCAATAATATTAAACTGTATTTTAGTCCATGCCACTCTGTCATTGCTTGTCCATCTATGTATATATTCTTAAATCCCATTCCTTACTAGTTGTGTGTGTATTGGGTATATGTTGTGAAATTGTTAGATATTACTTGTTAGATATTACTGCACTGTCGGAGCTAGAAGCACAAGCATTTCGCTACACCCACTATAACATCTGCTAAACACGTGTATGTGACAAATAACATTTGGTTGGATGTACTGCCAAATTCTCTAAAATGATGTTGGAGGCAACTTATGGAAGAGAAATTAACATAAAATTATCTGGCAACAGCTCTGGTGTACATTCCTGCAGTCAGCATGCCAATTGCACGCTCCCTCAAAACTTGAGACATCTGTGGCATTGTGTTGTGTAACAAAACTGCACATTTTAAAGTGGACTTTTATTGTCCCCAGCACAAAGTGCACCTATGTAATGATCATGCTGTTTAATCAGCTTCTTGAAATACCACACCTGTCAGGTGGATGGATTATCTTGACATTTTACATTTTGCAGACGCTCTTATCCAGAGCGACTTGGGAATCAAACCCACAACCCTGGCATTGCAAACGCCATGCTCTACCAACTGAGCTACATCCCTGCCGGCCATTCCCTCCCCTACCCTGGGCCAATTGTGCGCCACCCCATGGGTCTCCCGGTCGCGGCCGGCTACGACAGAGCCTGGATTCGAACCAGGATCTCTAGTGGCACAGCTAGCACTGTGGTGCAGCGCCTTAGACCACTGCACCACTGGGGAGACGAGGAGAAAGGACAAAAAGGAGAAATGCTCACTAAAAGGAGAAATGCTCACTAACAGGGATGTAAACATACTTGTTCACAATTTAATAGAAATAAGCTTTTTGTGCATATGGAACATTTCTGGGATTTGTTATTCATTTTATTTTAGCTCATAAAACATGGGACCAACACTTTACATGTTGCATTTATATTTTTGTTCAGTGTATAAGTATGCCCCCAATGCAATTCGGAAGTCTAATAGCTATATCCACAGTGCGATTTCAACTGATTCTTACTTTTTTGGTCAAATTAACTAATTATTGTCTTAATTTTTTTTTTTAGCATTATCTAGTCCAAATATGGCATGATTCCACTATTTGTATCCATTTGCATCGCGTTCAATTAGGGACTTTTATTTTGAAGGCCAACTGCAAATTCCATTATTGTGGCCAGTCTTTATTGTGGCAATCGTCACATAGGTCTCTCTCCGGTAGGAGGGAATTAATTAAAAGAGCCGTTTTCCATTCAAATGAAAAATATGAAAACATTGTCAGAATGTTTATAAAACATGACTTTTATAATGACAGTGAGAGTAAAAACGTTATTCTTTAAAAAGGGAAGATAGCAGTCAAATGGGAAGTTATTCCAGAAACGCTTTATATTAGAGGATATATAAAGCTTTATAAACTTTATAACATGTTTATGAACAGTATAACATGTTATTATTAGTTTAAAAACAGCTAGGTAACACTACCCTAAAATGGTTTATAAAGGGTATAGGCTATAAACCTAAATAGTTTATAAACTGCAGATATAACCCAGCACGCAAAAAAAAAAGCGTGCTGCTCGCTATTTTTCGCCTTCCTAAAGCAGATGGCTATCAATGAAGTCCTATCACCAGCGGGTGAGCAAAGTTTGCCTCTATTTATATAGTGATCTATAGATCGTGATTGATAGATCGTTTTATCTGTAATAATCAGTAATAATAATTACTATAATAATAATTATAATAATTATAATGCATTCATTAATGTGCAATTGTGTATTTGTCATTTAGATGCAACTGATTGAATATAAGAAACACTGAGACAGGTACTGTAAGTATTTTCCTCTGATAAATGCTGAAAATGTATGTTTTGAAAAAGTCCTCCCAAGTCCCAACAATCAAACTAAGTCCCAACAATATTGGGTCCCTTAATATATATGGTCCCTTAATTTAAATAAATTAGATGTTTATGTGTTTTCTATGGTAATACTTAATAAAATGAGGTGTACATCTCATTAAGAGTGAACGTGTCTATGAAGAACCACTAGATGTCTCTGCCTGTCCAATTTCTGTTCTAAACTGTGACAAAATGTTCCCTGCTCACGTGCAGTATTCAGCAGCAGTTGCAGTTCTTATTCAGGGCAGCCATATATGGAGGACTAAAAGTGCCACAATTAAATAAATAAATACACCATTAAATAATTACTTAAATGTGTCATTAATTAATTCAAATTAGAATTAAATACATAAATGTGTAATTAAATGTATCATTAATTAATTCAAATACCGATTCATTTTATGTAAAATACATATATAATTATTTCACTATTTACATTTACATTTCATGATCCTGCATTGCAGTGATTCATGAATTACTTAAAACTGTCAAACTGACCCATCAAAGTCAGTGGGCGGGGCTAACGCGAATCTAGTCTGATCCATTGCTTTGGTCTGAAGTAGAGTAGGCCAACCTGGATAGAGACAATGGAGGATCTCCGTGAACTTTCCAGGGAGTTGGTTAGAGACATTTTAAACTTAGCAGAGGATGTAGAAGCAGGACCTGCTGACCCAGAGCATGTAGCTAGTAAAGCAGAGGAACTTATTGAAGTTGTTGGAGTCATTTCCGCACTTTCCGACGAAGATATCGACCACAGAGTGATTGCAAATCTAGAAGAAGTTGTCCACCGCTTCTCTGGTACCAGGGCACTTCAGGCCCAACACACACAGGGACCGGGGCGTTTGGCGTTTGACATACCGAGTGCAGTTCTGGAGCATCAACTTCTTTGTGGAGTTCCCGCAGTTCAAATTGCAGCGATGTTCGGTGTGTCAAAGAGGACCATCAGGAGGCGCATGCAACAATACAGTTTAAGGTATTTACACTAAATTCATGAGTTTTCTGTTTATGAATTGCTGCTCTCATACACTCGGAAAGAATATGACGTTTAAGGTAACATTACTTGATGTTGTGTTTTTCTTGTTTGTACAGAAAGACAGATCTCTATTCAGCTGTGAATGATGAGGAGTTAGACCGTATTGTAAGTGAAATTCACAGAAGTCATCCAAACACCGGCTACAAGCTAATGCGTGGTCACCTGAATGCAAGAGGTGTGCATGTTCCAAGTGAGTAGATAATAATATGGGCATTATTTAAATGTATTTTTAATTTGGAGCTCTGCCCCTTTGAAAGGTGAAGGAAGCCCGCTTATGGAAAGACATCGCCTCTGAGATGTAGAATGTGTAGAAGAAATGTGAAGAGAAACACACATTTCAGGACGGCTGACTTGTATCATCAGGATAGACATGTCCTGTGATTTTTAGCCTCCTGTTTAATAGAGGTGGAACAATATCTGACAGTAATATTCTCAGCTGTCCGGATGTGCCCCTGCTGTAAAGGGTATAATATAATCATAGAAAAGCAAAATATCATAGGAGGCAAAAAATCTCAGGTCATCTCTGTTCGAGCATGTGGTATCTATCTATCTATCTATCTATCTATCTATCTATCTATCTATCTATATATGTGTGTATATATATGTATATGTGTATATATATGTATATTACATTTACATTTTAGTCATTTAGCAGACGCTCTTATCCAGAGCGACTTACAGTTAGTGAACACATATATATATATATTTTTTATACTGGCCCCCCGTGGGAATCGAACCCACAACCCTGGCGTTGCAAACGCCATGCTCTATCAACTGAGCTACATCCCTGCCGGCCATTCCCTCCCCTACCCTGGACGACGCTGGGCCAATTGTGCGCCGTCCATGAGTCTCCCGGTCGCGGCCAGCTGCGACAGTATATGTGTATATATATGTATATATATATGTGTGTATGTATAAATATATATATATATATATAAATATATGTATGTATGTATATATATGTATGTATATATATATATATATATATATATAAATATATGTATGTATGTATATATATGTATGTATATATATATAAATATATGTATGTATGTATATATGTATGTATATGTATGTATGTATGTGTATATATATATATGTATATGTATATGTACAATATCTGACAGTAAAGTACATTTTTGAAGCTGTGGTGGTTCTGTAATAGTTGACTGTTTTACACACATTATTTATTTTATTATGACACCACTATATCCTCAAAATAAGTAGCCAGTGAGTGTGTGGTTATTCATTTTAAATTCCTCCCCTCAGTCTCAAGACTGCAAGAGTCTTTACGCAGAGTCAATGCAGAGGGAGTCTACATGAGACGTCTGAGGCTGCGTGTATTAAGGCGACGGCAGTATTTTGTTCCTGGCCCAAACTCTTTGTGGCATATAGATGGCCACCATAAGCTTATCAGGTCAGTGATATTAGCAGATAAACAAGATAAACAATGCATCTTTCTATATGTTTCATTACAATTGTTATACAATAAAGTTATATTTTTTCATGTGTTTGCAACAGGTGGAGATTTGTTGTCCACGGTGGGGTGGATGGATTCAGTCGTTTAGTGGTCTACCTGACTGTGGCCGGCAATAATAGAGCTCATACGGTCTTACAGAGCTTTATCGCCGCTGTTGAGCAGTATGGGCTGCCATCAAGGGTACGGTCTGACAAAGGGGGGGAGAATGCAGATGTAGCAGAATTCATGATCAGAAGCAGAGGTACCGACAGGAATTCACACATCACAGGCAGAAGTGTCCACAATCAGCGGTAAAGAAATATGTTTGGCAACTAGGCTCACACAACTAACATACTAGTTGAATGTACTTTAGCATATGTCATAAATTAACAATTTCTCAATTTTATCCTAAACACAGAATAGAGAGGATGTGGAGAGATGTTTATGAACATGCCCTGGACCTCTTCTATCAGATCTTTACTTCATTGGAAGATCAGGAGACACTGAATCCAGACAATGAAGTCCATCTTTTCGCTCTGCACCGGATTTTCCTTCCACTGGTTCAGCAAAGCCTCGACTCTTTTCGAGATGCTTGGAACTTCCACGGTCTTAGAACTGAAAGGAATCAGTCACCACAGCAACTCTGGAGAAGTTACAGAGAGCAAGGCCCTGAGGAGGATCCTACTGAGGTTAACAATGAACTTTAAACACTTTCTTAAAATTGTTTCCCCAAAGGAATTATGGGAGAAAAAAATGGTGCTAAATGTGATACTTTAAATGAAACATTTACTATAGATTATTGTCTCTTTAAAATCTCCCGAGCTTTTAAAGATCAACCTGTGAGCTGTAGTTTCTACAGTGCATACTATGCAAAGCTGTATTATTTTAAAAAACTGAATAAGTAACATTTCATTTCTCACTGCCTTGGTGACCAAAAATAACAATCTTGTGTAAGGACATGTCAAACAATTATTTTTAAGTACAAGACTGATTATGCTTGTCATCCATTCAGGTTCCTGAAGAATATGGGATCGATTGGAACGGACCTCACTGCCTTCATCGAGGCACTGTGTCAGTCCCCGAGGTTCAGCTGGCCCGTGAGCTCTCAGATGAAGAGGTTGCAATTGTGCCAGCTCCAGGAGTTTCTGTTACTGATGCACTTAGACTATATGTAGAGACTGTGGAAGTGTTATCAAGAATCTTAGACTGATGTCCAACCCATGTTTTTATTTGTTGTGTTAGAACAAGCAAGGAAAAACTGAAAGTTTACTTTCCTTTTAAAAGAAAGGAAAAAAAGCTGTTTCTTTGAAGCTTCCTGTCTCATTATGGTCCACAGAATGACTAACATGAATGCTGTACTGTTAGCACTGAAGGTGCAGAACAGTTTGATTTTAGTAAATGGAAGAAAAAAAAGTCAACTACTGCACAGTGTGTTAATGTTTTCAAAGACACTGAACTTGTGTCAATTCATCTGAACTGTGTATGCATTGACATTAGGGCTGGGCAATATGGAGAAAATCAAATATCACATTTTTGACCTAACACCTTGATGTCGATATTGCAACGATATTGTAAGGTTGACAATTGGTGCATTCACAAAATATCTTCCACATTTAGATTTCGGATAAATAACTATCATATTGTGGATATAATGACTAAGTGGTAAAAGGCAAATAATAGAACAGCTAGAACAGTCTGGTAAGTTCAGAAAATGACATCACTTTACTGTAATGCAGCTCTCCAAGTCCTGAAGTAAGAAGTTCAGCTTTAAACAGTACGCTTGGAATTTTATCCGCATTGTGGTCAGCCAAACAACAGACAGTGTGTGTGTAGCTTCTTCGGCTAACTTGGACTTGTGCTGGTCGTCTCGTCATATTCCTTCTGGCTCCAATGATATATGGCGCAAAGAGCCTTGCTACCTCCGCTGCAACACAGAAAAACGTAACAGCTCAATGGTCACCAGTCAGCTAAAACAGCCTCTACTTCTATCTTGGGATGCTCAAGCCAGCTAACACCATTTAGCCGATTAGCGAACTAGCTAGGTTTATGCTTCCCCCCCCATTAACAATAAACGTGTCACGCACGAAGCATCATAATACCGCATGCAAATACATGTTCGAGTCGATCTAATTTAACCTACACGTGTGTCCCGAATCATTAAATAGTAGCACACCTGGCTAACATGAAATTACTTAGCTTACCTTGGACAGGTGTACGTGATTGAGCGGCCGGTATCTGCTGTGACTGAGCTGCCGGAGTCACCGGTGCCGCGGGAGCCGTTGGACTTCTGCTCAGAGCTTCCTCAATCAAATTCGCTGCTTCTCTCAGCAGCTCCGGGCAACTTTTAGACATTTTGTCCTGCACCTCACACAGCGTCTCAACATTGGGGCTAGCAGGACCGAGTCTTCTCTTGATTTTTAGCCGTTGCAATGAAAGTTCTGTTTAACCGTGTAACTAAACCAACGTAGAGGTGAATAGCGCCACCCAGTGTATTGGAATGTGTTCAGTAGCTCTGCATCAATCCATTATCCGGAATTGATTTGTCTTGGCTTGATGCAGAGGGTAACCAATCAGGCGTTAGGTTCCGCCTACCAACTTTTGATGGGTCAGTTTGACAGTTTTAAGTAATTCATGAATCACTGCAATGCAGGACCATGAAATGTAAATGTAAATAGTGAAATTATTATATATGTATTTTACATAAAATTAATCGGTATTTGAATTAATTAATGACACATTTAATAACACATTTATGTATTTAATTCTAATTTTAATTAATTAATGACACATTTAAGTAATTATTTAATGGTGTATTTATTTATTTAATTGTGGCACTTTTAGTCCTCCATAGCCATAGAGATTTGTTCACCGAAGTATCTTGTTGTGTTTTTTTTATGAAGCAACATGCTGACTGTTATTCTGATCCTAAGTACCTAACTTACAAAAGCATTATTGGTGCTTTAAATACTACATCTACATATCTATATCATGACTTATTCCTATTGATAAGAATAAGAATTCCTATTGTATAAAATATGATTGGCTGAGTTTTGAGTACATTTGATAGAGAGACTAGTTTGTAGAAATGGTAATGATGAGATGAAGAGACAAGGCCCACTGTGACTGTGTGGATGGATGTATACTGTAGATACTGTAATTGCTGTCTATCTCCCGTGTCGACCAAACAGATGGAATGTAACATGAAGTTGTGTGAGCTGTATGTTTAGCTAAACCTGACATCGTTTCAGAGTCTCAGAGTGTTAAACGTGGAGGTGTGTTGGCTTTGAGATCAGACAGAGAGAAGGATTTGGAGGTACTTAGTTATCTCAGAGGAGGCAGTAGGCACAACTCATGAGTAATACCTGCCAAGCAAAAACTAGGATTAATATGACATTTTCTACATTGAGCAGAAAGCTAGAATTATATATCACTGTATTGGGAGAAGTGACTAAATATGCAGTGTTGAGCAAACATTATGAGATGACACCTTGCATGTTTTGATAAAGTAGCCACATTCCCTATACAGTTCATGTATCATAATTACAGTTATAGGGATCTCTATCCAATCTACCGAGGGACAGTTCAAGTACAAGTGGACTCTTATTAGTCTAGTGTGTGTGTGTGTGTGTGTGTGTGTGTGTGTGTGTGTATGTGTGATTATGAAGATAACTACAGTATTCATTTGGCAGATGAAATCCCGATGTCCATGACTGTAGGATTTACAGCTCTCATGCACTCACATGTCTGGCACCGGGATGAGTGGGATCTATGGTGGATAATGTTCCTGAGGTATTACTCCAGTGGCGCTCGGTGTCTGTGGGTATTTATGGAAGCAGTGTTGACTATGTCACATATGATACTGTTGACCTGTTATTACTGGCACAGACAAAAGGACGAAGGAAGTGACAGAATCTAATGGTGTTTGTTTCAATTTGGCACCCAAGCGAGTCATACAATTATTATCTTAGTTTTAAAAAAAAATCTAATAAGTTCTGTCTGTCTGCCTCATTCCACCACAATCACAGGTTTCATTGAATGAGTAACTATTGTTTACTACGCCACCCCGCATGGTAATAAGAAAAGAATAGTGGAATAATAACGGTGACATGATGTTGATTGGATATGAAGTGTCAACTAGGATAATGTACGTACTGTAGGCTAGTATATGATGATCTTGACATTGATACTCTGTAGCTTTGTCATCATGACATAAATCCTTACTGTATCTGTTTCAAATGATCACCTGACAACATGTGCGTTTAGTAACAGAGAACACCTTATATGGAATTGATACATGATTAATGACATCTATCTATACTTACATAGAAGATGAGTCTCTCATAGAGCAGTCTGTCATTTAAAATTCACTTTCTTTCTCCTTTTCCTCAGAGCCAAGGATGGGATAAGCATCAATCAGTTACGGTTATACTTACCCTGTGTCATATGTGAGCTAAGACCATGTCATAAGACCAGGCTTATTCATCAGTGTCATGTTGCAGCTGTCCTTGGTAGTCCTAAATGAACTCATGACATATGGACTTATTATAACTCATTCATGTAAACATACCAGAATGACAGTCTGATACAGACATCACTGTGGAAATGGAAGGGTAGGTGCGTATCAATTCTCATAGCAGAAAGCTTGACCTATATGAAGCTAGTCACATAAGGACTATCCACAATAGTGGAATTTGCAGTTCGCCTTAAAAATAAAAGCCCCATATTAAAGGTGATGCAAACTGATACAAATAGTGGAATCATGCCATATTTGGACTAGATAATGCTAAACAAGGTTGGAGGGTTGTTATATAAATTCAACAAAAGACAATAATTAGTTAATTTAACAAAAAAAAGAAAAAATCTATTGAAATCGCACTGTGGATATGTATAAGACTTCTGAATTACATTGTGGGCATACTTATATTTCACTGTTCAGCCTTACCTATGGATTGTGGATCAATGAAATGGGGTACCAATCTACTCAGTGACACCCACAGAACACAACTGTGAAGAGATTACACAAATATTAGCATTGTAGCTCTTATTGCGGAACTTTGACTGTGGGAAATCACCTGTACAGTGCAATATGAACGTCAATAAGCACAAATTAACGTATTATTTTTTGGTTTAATTTAGGCAAACTGCAAATTCCACTATTGTGGCTAATCCTTATTGTGGCTAGCTTAACATAGGTGAAATATTGTGACTGTACATGTCTGGAAAAGTATATTACCAACTAAAACTGGTATTTTGCAATTTTTTAAATTGTACCATTATGGATAACAAACAAATAAAATTTATGAATTGATACAGACTGAAATCTATGGATGCAAGATTACATAATGTGGTCCATAAGGTCTACTTCATAAGTGATGATGTAAACAAATTAACATATGTTAAATAGTGTTGCTTATTACCAGAGTCAAACTGAGTCCTCTGTAGCTCAATTGGTAGAGCATGGCGCTTGTAACGCCAGGGTAGTGGGTTCGATCCCCGGGACCACCCATACGTAAAAATGTATGCACACATGACTGTAAGTCGCTTTGGATAAAAGCGTCTGTTAAATGGCATATTATTATTATATTATTAAACAACATCTAAACTAGGCAAATGTAATGCACCTGGACATACTGTATGCTGCCTCTGGCATCACTTCATATGCTGAATATTAACTTGAATATGTATGTAATGCAATCATAAAAATTGTATGAATAGGACATTATATAAAAACCTAAATTGTATATAATTAATGTCAATGATTAAGAGTTGTGCTTTATTCTAAAAACCTTTCATAATACCTTAAACCTTGACTAACTGAGTAATCAGTCTTCTCTAAAATGTGTTTGTCAATAAATAACTCAATATGAGTGATCAGTTTGGGTATTTAATAAAACAAATAAAATGTTTAACAAACAAACAAAGGATAATACAACCACATATATCAAATAAAACTTAATTTATGCCTCAATCACATCATAGAAAATCATCTGAAAATAAATACTGTACATGTCACAGAGAGCAGAGAGCAGAGAGCAGAGAGCAGAGAGCAGAGAGCAGAGAGCAGGGAGCAGGGAGCAGAGAGCAGAGAGCAGAGAGCAGAGAGCAGAGAGCAGGGAGCAGGGAGCAGGGAGCAGAGAGCAGGGAGCAGGGAGCAGAAAGCAGAGAGCAGAGAGCAGAGAGCAGAGAGCAGAGAGCAGGGAGCAGAGAGCAGAGAGCAGAGAGCAGGGAGCAGGGAGCAGAGAGCAGAGAGCAGAGAGCAGAGAGCAGGGAGCAGGGAGCAGGGAGCAGAGAGCAGGGAGCAGGGAGCAGAGAGCAGAGAGCAGAGAGCAGAGAGCAGAGAGCAGAGAGCAGACGATATGAGGATCTCATACCTCTCATTTCAACATGCCTTTTATTGACAATCTCTTCATCAGGTCTCCTTTATAAACTATATTCAGTTCATTAATTAAATAATTTAAAGTTATTTTTCAGTTGTGTAAAATAAAATGTCAGTATAGGAGCAAATCATCCAAATATATTACTTTATTTTAAAAGGTAGATTTCAATTTCAATGTACAGCCTCCTATATTGGTTCAGAAGATAGCCCACCATCTTGAAAACAACAGTCATTCTTTCATGTTCGAGTGGATAGTTTTTTTTAAACTTAAAAAATACAAAAACCTCTGTCTGTCTCTCTGTCGCTCTCCATAACATTCAACTAGTATTTCAACTTGGAAAGGGAAACAATACATTATACACTACAGAGAATATACTGTACCAATTCAATGCTCTGTACATTATTGCATCAGAAAACCACAACATATTGCAGCATCGTTTCAAATTAGGGATAATACAGATGTGAATGAAAGGCCCATGGTAACCCTGACAAACAACAGGGTGATACAAAAGGGTTAGCGTCAATTTAATTTCAATTCAGTCAATTCAGGAAGCAAACTGAAAATAACTTAAGTTTAATTGCTGAATTCACGGTTTTGAAATGGAATTCACCCCAACCCTGGATACAAATGATGAAAACTAATAGATTCTATCTTTTCTCTTAGAAATGACTGATGATTACATAATATACTGCAGAAACAAAGTACTGTAAGGGTCTAATCCTGACTTGAGCTCTGCACACTTAACTAACATGTTCTTGAAGAGACTTGAAGTCTCCTGTTGACATCAATGCATCTCAAGTTAAGATTCGGCCCTTACTGAGAAACCAAGAGAATGGTTTCTCTCTTAGAAGTGGGGGCAATGAGAACACTATTACTAAACTATTTGTTACTATGGCTATCTACTGTTAAGTTGCTGCATCAGAAGTAAAGTAAACCAAGAATACAGACTGTTTGATGATAAGAAGAGTTGTGGTGTAGAGATTCAGCTTATTGACTTACACAATACAGACAGAACAGAGGCCAAAACTGCATTACTGTGTTAGTCACTGACATCAAGCAACAACTGAAAAATTGCACTGATTTCACACTACTGGGCCAGACCGAGCAGATCCAAGCTGTACTGCTCTGGCCTGGTTACGCATCCACCCTAGTTGCTGGAACCGTGCTGGAAAGGACAATGTGAGAAGAAAATATTTAAGCCAGATCAGTATGGTTCAGGTTGGCTCTATAATGTGAATCAGGTATGACTGTCCTTCTGTCTGGGGCTGTTATGATTAACACTGTCAAACACACGTAGCTAGAACTGTCCATTCATTTAATCAAATAAGAAGACTATGGGTATTCAAGTCATTCAGGAAGCGGTTTGATTCTCTTTATTATACCACAAGAATCCAATACTTAGACCCTCAGGTCCCTCAGTGGTCTCAGCAGGCCCACTGAACCTCTGTGCTTCATGCCTCAGGGCAACACACGCAGACAGACAAAGGTAAACAAGTTCAATCAAATAAATACACTGTTGTTCGTTCAAGCTTCGCAGTGCAGTAATCCTCTCAGTTCAGTGCAGTGGGTGGGTACTGTCTGTAGTAGGACATCATCTAGTATGCAGTGCACTCACCGCTCCACGAGGTCAGAGGTCCCCTGGTTCTCTGCTCATGTCAGTTTCCCTCCGTGTTGCCTCTGGCGCCCTCTTTACCGATACACTGGGTCGTGTTCATTAGGGCACACCTTAGCGAAACATTTCGCAATGGGAGACAAAAACAAGCATTTCTTATTGGCTGAGCTCAGATAGTACCTCCCCGTTTCGCTCAGTTTCCTCCCCGTTTCACTCAGGTTCTGTCCATTTTCTTCCATTCCCTGCCTACTGAACCCGACCCCTGTGTCACAACCCAGGAATCAATATGGGGCGAAGAGGATCGAGCTGGTGGTGGGCCGGATGGGCCCTGGAGCAGCCCGGAGGAAGGAGGGCATGGAGCCTGGCAGGCCGGCAGTCTGAAAGATGGAGGCGTTGGGCCGCGGGTGCAGGGAGATGGAGGGGAGGGTGGTGGGGCAGAAGGGGTTGGAGAGGAACGTAGCAGGGGAGATAGGCTTCACCAGGTCCTTCTGAAGAGCCAGCTTTGCCTGGAGGAGAGGAGAGGACAATGGTTTATTTAGGGAGCAATCTATTGATAAAGCAATTATTCTTATTGATTAGCTACAAAAAAAGAAGCAATTATTTTCCATGAGCATACAGGCGTCTTTAAATCCACTGATGCATAAATATTCCTAAACAGTTTTAAGAAACTGCCAATAAATATATTAACTATTAATCCCTGATGTCTAAGCAACTGTTCCTGAGAGGCTTTGATTTGGAACATAGATGATACATACGGCCAGGACTGTAGAGCTGCGTTGTTGTTTGTTGTAAGGGCTGTATTTGGGCTTCATCGGTTTCCCAGCCACTCTGTCCTTGTGCCTTCTGCTGGAGATGTGCTGAGAAAATACAACAACAAAAATCAGTGATGTTACTGTGGGTGAATCCCAAATGGCACCCTATTCACTATATTGTGCACTGCTTTTGACCAGAGTCCCATGGGCCCTGGTCAAAAGCAGTATACTATGAAGGGTAAAGGGTGCCATTTGGGACACATTATGTTGAGCAAATAATAACAAGCTTGTAAGGTCCCTTCAAGCTGTAAAAAGACAACAACCACGGCATACAAAGGCCTGTCACGAGAGACTACCTGTTTGAGCTGTATTTCTGAGTTGACGTGGACATCACAGATCTCACAATGGAACGTCTTGTTCTGTAGTCCGGAACCTTTTAGCACGGTGGTGGCCTGGACTTTGAGCTTCGAGCCCGGTCTGGGATAGGCCTTAATTGGACCTGCTCCGTTCCTCGCCTCAAGCATAGTTTTGTGCTTGGAACCTTCAGGGGACAAAATAAATGGCAAAAACATAATTTAGTACATTGCACACTGAAAATAACCATAGATAAAACATAAAAAGAACAACATTTGATTTGTTAGGATTAAAAGTAAACCAGATTTTCATATTGGTCAGCTTGAGTTCCAACAGTTTTTTTTTCTGACTTGGGTATGACGTCTGACCTCGCTATAACTACATAACAGCGTACATGTCAATGTTAGCTTACATAACAAACATCTGACATATTGTGCCCTTCTGCTTTTATGATGGCTAGCGGGCATTTTTTTTTACAGTAATGTCAATATGGCGTCTTTTGTGACGTTGTGGTCAAGTTGTATACTGGTTGTATAAATATGTTTTTGGAACGTTTTGTTGTCTTTTTAACAACCAGAAAAAATATGTCCATATAACAACCAAAATATGATATCTTTCCCATGACATCTTGATATCCTCATGACAAAAACCTCTTTACCTTGTAACAGAGTGTTGACCTTGTAAAAACAGTTTACAACCAAATTATTACAATGTGTAGTATATACTGTTTAGGGAAAGTGCTGTGTGAAGGTATTTGTGAACATTGTTGTGAGATGGGTGTTAACGAGAGTTAAGGAAAGACTAAACAAGAACAAGCTGAAAGTCTCTGGGAGAGTAACCTTAACACACACACACACACACACACACACAGAACCACACACACCCTCCTCAGAGGGAGTAACACTAACGTTAACACGGCAGTGATGAAACAGAAACAGATGCTGGAACACACCTATGTTGTGGGCCTCCAGCTGCGACAGAGAGTTGACGGCCACTTTGCACAGCGAACAATACAGGAGCTTTATAGCTTTTTCCTCCTCCGACTCAGGCGTGGGCTGAGTTGCTGTAGCAGCAGCAGTGGTGGGGGACACGAGTCCAGGCTTGGTGCTGCTAGTCTTCATAACATACCCCTGTAGTTGTATTGCCGTAGCTGATGGAGGGCTGGCAGGCGTGGGATCACACAGGACGCGATTACAGGGGCTGTGGATGGACATGGCCATTGATGCTGCCAGGGAGCAGGAGGTGGAGATGATGGGGACGAAAGCATTTGGAGAAGCAAAGGTTTTATCCGCCTCACTGGGAGGCACAGTGATTTGCTCTGAGATCAAGAAAGAGGGAGGGAGGGAGGTAGAGAGGGAGGGAGAGAGAGACACACAACATCTGACAGTTAGCCCGGGAGCGCTAAGAATATTACAACTTTTGTTGACACATTTCTTCATCTTTTTATTTTGGTGTGTTGTGTAAGAGTTGTATCCCTGGAGGAGGGAGAGTTCCTTTTCACACAGCAGCAGCTGAATAGCAGTAGAAGCAGGACTGAGCTATTGGGCAGTGTTTTCTGTATCCCTATCTGCGTGTGTGTGTGTGTATGCGTACGTGTGTGTGTCCATGTGTCCCTGTGTCCATGTTACAGAGCCTTGTCCCCTCCCCCCCTCTACTGTGACACTGAGATGCCCTTTCCCTCCACCCACGCTACTATATTGTACCACAACACCATGGAGGACAGGGCCATTAGGCAAGGCCGCCTGAACTAACACCCACACCCCCACACGATCACTCCACCCTCCACCCCTCCACCATGCCACCCTTCCACCCCTTCCCACATGCCACACCCACCCTCCAAACCCTGCACTGTAGCTTTTCTATGATTGTCATTCTGCATTCCTCTTCTGAGAATAGTGTTCTCTTTACAATGGCTGACTCTATGATATCTACAAGCTACACGCTCCTACACTGGTCTATTTTTGGTCTAAACTATCATTTGAAACTTAATTAAGCCTTGCTTAATTAAGTCTGATTTTGACTAAAAACTTAACACCACATTTCCTAAGATAAGGTTATTAAATAAATGTGGGTTGCAATGTGTATCTGCACCAACTGGGTCTACAGCGCAGGAGCTAGCAACGGGTTAGTTATATTAGCATCCCAAAGTAACATATTTATTCACAGATAAGAGATGGAAGGAAACACATCAAAGAAATATTGACAAATATTGGTGCTTGTTTGAATCAGTAAAACTTTGAACTGAATCTAGACTCAAAAATATTAAAGGAACAACCCTGTTTTACCTTTCCCAGGATTTCACCATTTCACCCAGTCAGAGTCAAACCTTTAATACAGAATTACTCTGAAGATAAAAAGGGTCAGAGACGATTTACAGAGCTCCCAATTACACCAATAATACAGCATGCTGTGTTCATTCAGTTTCAAGACATTACATAAAAGAGAGCCTCTTACGTAAACCATTAAAGCTAGCAATTTTAATGATTTAGTTCAGGGGTAGGCAACTAGATTCAGCCGCGGGCCGATATTTGTCAGAGCGCATGGTCGGGGGCCGGAATATAATGCCGCTGTCTGATGAAAACATCTTCTCTCCAAACTGACACCTTTCAGGAAATGAAAAAAAAAGGCCATCTTTTACCATTAACAAACATATAATTATGAAATTTCGAAAACCATTTTGAATACATTTTCTTGGTCCTAAAGTCATGAATTGTTCAGAGTACATTGAAAGGCGTTACTGCTTGCAAGAAATGTAATAAAACATAAAAACAAGGTTTTCATCAGACAGCAACAATAATTATAATAATTTGTACTATGCCCAAAATATATTATATTTGAAAATAAAAATCATTTCATACCTTAATTACAGTGCCTTCAGAAATTATTCATACCCCTTGACTTATTCCACATTTTGTTGTGTTACAGCTTGAATTCCAAATGCATTAAATATATATTTATTTACCCATCTACACACAATACCCCATTATGACAAAGTGAAAACATGTTTTTAGTAATTTATGCAAATGTTTTGAAAATGAAATACAGAAATATCTCATTTACATAAGTATTCACAGCCCTGAGTCAATACTTTTTAGAAGCACCTTTGGCAGTGATTACAGCTGTGAGTCTTTCTGGGTAAGTCTCTAAGAGCTTTCCACTCCTGGATTGTGTAACATTTAGCCATTATTATTTTCATAATTCTTCAAGCTCTGTCAAATTGGTTGTTGATCATTGCTAGACAACCATTTTCAAGTCTTGCCATAGATTTCCAAACACATTTAAGTCAAAACTGTAACTCGGCCACTCAGGAACATTCACTGTCTTCTTGGTTAGCAACTCCAGTGTAGATTTAGCCTTTTGTTTTAGGTTATTGTCCTACTGAAAGGTGAATTCATGTCCCAGTGTCTGGTAGAAAGCAGACTGAACCAGGTTTTCCTCTAGGATTTTGCCTGTGCTTAGCTCCATTCTATTAATTTTTTATCCTGATAAACGCCGCAGTCCTGTGCCTACTTTCAAGTCCTTAACGATTACAAGCATACCCATAACATGATGCAGCCACCACTATGCTTGAAAATATGGAGACTGGTACTCAGTAAAGTGTTGTATTGGATTTGCCCCAAACATAACACTTTGTATTCAGGACAAAAAGTTAATTGCTTTGCCACATTTATTGCCATATTACTTTAGTGCCTTGTTGCAAACAGGATGCATGTTTTGGAATATTTTTATTCTGTACAGGCTTCCTTCTTTTCACTCTGTCAATTAGGTTAGTATTGTGGAGTAACTACAATGTTGTTGATCCATCCTCAGTTTTCTCCTATCACAGCCATAAAACTCTGTAACTGTTTTGAAGTCACCATTGACCTCATGGTGAAATTCCTGAGAGGTTTCCTTCCTCTCCGGCAACTGAGTTAGGAAGGACGCCTGTATCATTGTAGTGACTGGGTGTATTGAAACACTATCCAAAGTGTAATTAATAACTTCACCATACTCAAAGGGAAGTTTACCCATCTACCAATAGGTGTCATTCTTTGCAAGGCATTGGAACACCTCCCTGGTCTTTGTGGTTAAATCTGTGTTTGAAATTCACTGCTCGAGTGAGGGACCTTACAGATAATTGTATGTGTGGTGTACAGAGATGAGGTAGTCTTTCAAAAATCATGTAAAACACTATTATTGCACACAGAGTGAGTCCATGCAACTTATTATGTGGCTTGTTAAGCACATTTTTACTCCTAAACGTATTTAGGCTTGCCATAACAAAAGGATTGAATACTTATTGACTCAAGACATTTCAGCTTTTCATTTGTTATTCATTTGTAAAAATTATGGGATATCGTGTGTAGGCCAGCGACAAAAATATAGAATATTTTTTGCTGAATTCCTGGTGTTTTTTGTCTCTTAAAAAAAAGCACTTGCGGGCCGGTTTTGGCCCATGGGCCTCTTGTTGCCGACCCCTAATTTAGTTATTCAACTTTCTCTGGTTAAACTGAATCTGACTTCAGCCTCTCTGTTTGCCAAAAACCCAGTGATTAGCAACAACAGCATCCCCCCGACAGAGAGTGGGGCTGCATCCCAAATGGCACCCTATTCCCTATGTACTGCACTGCTTTTGACCAAGGCCCATATGGCTCAGGTGAAAAGTAGTGCACTACATAGGGAATAGGGTGCCATTTTGGTATGCAGACAAAGAATACTAACGAGCAGCATCGCTGGCTCTGGCTCGTTATATTTTACATTTACATTTTAATCATCTAGCATACGCTCTTATCCAGAGTCACTTACAGTTACTGCATTCATCTTAAGATAGCTCGGTGGTTGTCACGACTTCGGCCGAGGCTGCCTCCCCTCCTTGTTCGGGCAGGCTTCGGCGTTCGTCGTCACCGGAGTACTAACCATTGCCGCCCCAATCATCATCACAATTGTCTTGTCTCGTTATCACACATACCTGGTTCTTATCCCCTAATTAGTCCATGTATACGTGTTCCCTCTGCCCCCTTGTCCTTGTGGGTGATTGTTTATTGTGAAGGTTAGTGAAGCTCGGTGGAGCTCGTGTATTTTGTTAGACGGGAGTATTTTCCTGTGTGCCTTGTATTTTCCAGGATCGTGTTCTTCGAGACCATCTGGCCAACCGGATCCAGCCGCCTACACCCCAGCACCCGGAGGGATCCAGATATCCCGACCAAGGGCGTTTGATGGGACGACAGCGCTGTGCCAGGGATTCCTCCTCCAATTGGAGCTTTACTTCGCCAGCATCAGGTCAGAACTATCGGAGTGGGAGAAGGTGTCCGTCCTCGTTTCCTGCCTCTGTGGGAAAGCCCTGGAGTGGGCCAACGCGGTGTGGAACGAGGGAGGAGCCGCGTTGGAGGACTACAGGGAGTTCGCTCGCCTCTTTCGGGCGGTCTTCGATCACCCGCCCGAGGGTAGAGAGGCGGGTGAGCGACTGGTCCATCTGAGGCAGGAGACGAGGACCGCGCAGGACTTCGCGTTGGCAGCGGGGTCTGGGTGGAACGAGCGGGCCCTGATCGACCATTTCCGGTGCCATCTGCGGGAGGACGTCCGACGGGAGCTAGCCTGCCGAGACACCATGTTGTCCTTCAACAAACTGGTGGACATGGCCATTCGTTTGGACAACCTGCTGGCAGCCAGAGGACGTCCTGGTAGGGGTCTGCCCGTTTCCACCCCGGACGACTCGGATCCCGAGCCGATGAAGCTGGGTGGAGCCGCCGGCCGAGAGAGCGGAGGACAGCGACAGTGCCACTCTGGTGGAACGAAGGGACAATACACCATATGTCGTAGTCAACGTTCTTTTGGGCTGGGAGGCGGCAGGCAGGGCACACGCATCACCCCAGGTATCGAACACCCACACTTGTTCAGAGCCCTCTGCTGCGCACTGTACCCTACCTATCCACTTTCCCGATCTCATGGTAGTTCCCCAGTGTAAGGCGCTAGTCGATTCAGGCGCAGCTGGGAACTTTATGGACAGGGCATTCGCAAACCGTCAAGGCATAACATTGGTTCCCCTATCCATTCCACTCCCCATCAGAGCACTCGATGGTCGACCAATAAGGTCCGGGTTTGTTATGGAAGTCACGATACCAGTCACCATGATCACCCAGGAGACTCATTTTGAGCAGGTAATTTTTTTCGATTATTGAATCTCCTGCTTTCCCTGTGATATTAGGTATCCCTTGGCTAGCACTCCACAACACCACCTTCTCATGGCCGCAGAGGGCTCTCACAGGGTGGTCGCGAGTGTGTCAGGGTAGGTGTTTAGATGTTTCCGTTGGTGCAACCACGGTGGAAAGTCCAGACAGTACCTCCACCGTGCCCATTCCCCCTGAATACCTCGATCTGGCGCAAGCGTTCTCTAAAACGCAGGCGACTAAATTACCACCTCATCGGGTGGGGGATTGCGCAATAAACCTCTGGGTAGACGCTGTACCTCCCAGGAGTCATATATACCCCCTGTCACAGGCTGAAATGGTGGCTATGGAAACCTATGTCACCGAGTCCCTGCGCCAGGGGTATGTACGTCCCTCTACTTCACCCACCTCCTCAAGTTTCTTCTTTGTGAAGAAGAAGGACGGAGGTCTGCACCCGTGCATTGATTATCGACCAAGATTTAGTTATCCTCTCCCCCTCATTCCTTCGGTGATTGAATCAATGCATGGGGCGCGCTTCTTCACCAAATTAGATCTCAGGAGTGCGTACAACCTGGTGCGTATCCAAGAGGGAGATGAGTGGAAGACAGCATTCAGCACAACCACGGGGCATTATGAATACCTGGTGATGCCCTATGATTTGATGAATGCTCCCTCAGTTTTCCAGTCCTTTGTGAACGAGGTGTTTCGGGACATGCTTGGTCGCGGTGTAGTGGTCTACATCGATGACATCCTGGTGTATTCCGCTACGCGTGCCAAGCATGTGTCCCTGGTTCGCAAGGTGCTGGCCCGACTGTTGGAAAATGACCTTTACACTAAGGCAGAGAAGTGTATGTTTTTCCAGCAGTCCGTCTCCTTCCTTGGATACCGCATTTCCACAGGTGTGGAGATGGAGGGAGATCGCATTTCAGCCATGCGTAATTGGCCGACTCCAACCACGGTTAAGGAGGTGCAGCGCTTCCTTGGCTTTGCCAACTACTATCGGAGGTTTATCCGGGGCTTTGGCAAGGTCGCAGCCTTCATTACCTCCCTGTTGAAGGGTGGGCCGTCCCGGCTCCGCTGGTCTGCTGAGGCTGACCTGGCCTTCAGCAAACTGCGGGGTCTGTTCACCTCAGCCCCAGTACTGGCCCACCCCGATTCATCACTACCGTTCGTAGTGGAGGTGGATGCGTCCGAGGTTGGGATAGGAGCTGTCCTGTCGCAAAGCTCGGGTACGCCACCCAAGCTCCGCCCCTGTGCATTGGCTCGAAGGGGCGAAAACACCCTTTCCTCGTCTGGACGGACCACCGTAACCTGGAGTACATCCGGGCAGCGAGGAGGCTGAATCCTCGCCAGGCCAGGTGGGCCCTATTCTTCACCCGGTTTGATTTTACACTGTCATACATTCCGGGTACGAAGAACGTGAAGGCAGACGCACTGTCCCGGCTGTCTGACACAGAGGGGAGGCCCAGAGACAACACCCCCATACTCCCGGCCTCCTGCATTGTGGCGCCGGTAGTATGGGCGATGGACGCGGATATAGAGCAGGCATTACGCACAGATCCATCTCCACTGCAGTGTCCAGCTGGGCTGTGGTACGTGCCTGCTCTTATCCGTGATCATCTGATCTTCTGGGCACACACGTCACCCTCCTCTGGTCACCCAGGTATCGGCCATACAGTGCACTGCTTGAGCGGAAAGTACTGGTGGCCTACCTTGGCTAAGGACGTGAGGGTGTACGTCTCCTCCTGCTCGGTGTGCGCCCAGAGTAAGGCACCTAGGCACCTCCCAACGGGTAAGCTACAACCATTATCAGTTCCACAACGACCATGGTCTCATCTTAGTATTGATTTTCCCCTCTCCCAAGGTAACACCACCATCCTGGTCGTTGTGGACCGCTTCTCCAAGTCCTGCCGCCTCCTTCCTCTGCCCGGTCTCCCCACGGCCCTGCAGACTGCGGAGGCCCTGTTTACTCACGTCTTCCGGCACTACGGGGTGCCAGAGGATATCGTGTCCGACCGAGGTCCCCAGTTCACGTCCAAGGTTTGGAAGGCGTTCATGGAATGTCTGGGGGTCTCGGTCAGCCTGACCTCTGAGTTCCACCCCGAGTCAAATGGGCAGGTGGAACGAGTAAATCAGGATGTGGGTAGGTTCCTGCGGTCCTACTGTCACGACTTCGGCCGAGGCTGCCTCCCCTCCTTGTTCGGGCAGGCTTCGGCGTTCGTCGTCACCGGAGTACTAACCACTGCCGCCCCAATCATCATCACAATTGTCTTGTCTCGTTATCACACACACCCGGTTCTAATCCCATTTTTTTACATTTTAGTCACACACACACACACTTCTAGTGAGTGAGTATTACAGACGTCACTCTGCTTGCTTAGGGAGTACCGCGTCCTCTTGATTCGGCCCAGGACGTCTGCCTTGCTAGCACACGTGACCGCCCACCTTGACAACGTACCAACCATTTGAGCTATTGAAAAACATCTAATTAGCTAGCTCCATCCGTGACATTTCAAGCTAGCTGTGGCGTGTGCCTTGTATTTTCCAGTGCACCTTTTTTGTGCCCTGGAGTGTGTTTGACGCAGTTCTGCGTAATCCTGTATTTTGCGGATTAAAGCCTGTTATTCTGTGATTTATCCTCCTGCGCCTGACTCCTTCAACACCACCTCATCACAGTGGGACAACCACATATCACAGTCGTAGTAAGTACATTTTTCCACAATAAAGAAGTTATCAGCAAAGTCAGTGCTATTACGTTACAGAACTTCAACCTAATCTCTGAAGATGTAACTCTACATCAGAGGGCTGAGCAGTGAGTTTCTGTCTGTGTCCCAAATAGCACCCTATCACCTATACAGAGCACTACTTTTGACCAGGGTCCTATGGGCCCTGGTGAACAGTAGTGCACTATATAGGGAATAGGGTGCCATTTGGGATGCAGTTTCTGAAGCCCTCTAATCTTCTGCTGGGCTCTCCTCAGATGTGAGGCCAGACAGTGTGACTTTTAAAAAATCAAGATCCAATAGAAATGACTGCAAATGTACATTTTACAACACTTTGCTTTGGAATGAAGCTTTCTTTTCTGCCTTGGTTGGTAACATGCTTACCATACATCTGGTATATTCTGACTATATTCACCTATACATTAGTCATTAGATATTATCGTCTTTCCCCTATAAGCTACTCCCACAGAGCACCGTGGAATGAAAAAACATACATGGATGTGGTCTAACTGAACTCTATCCCAGTGAGCAAATGGTTGAAAATAAATAATTTCAACCAGTTTTGAACAATGGAATGTCCCATCCACACACTCAGTAATGAGCATGGCACTTGTCACACTAATGCCTGTTAATGAGTTATTCAATTGGTTAAGGCATTCCTCAGACTTGGCAATTTAATGAGAAAAACACTTATTCCAAAGACATACAGTACACACACGCACAAGTGCGCGCATGCGCACACACGCACACACACACACACACACACACACACACACACACACACACACACACACACACACACACAACCACACACACAACCACACACACACACACCCACACACACACACACACTGGTGACAACGAGCTATGGGAATAACAACACACAAAGTATGCGATGACACAAAGAATGACATACAAGACTAAAGCATGGAGAGGAATGGATGACATACAAGACTAAAGCATGGAGAGGAATGGATGACATACAAGACTAAAGCATGGAGAGGAATGGATGACATACAAGACTAAAGCATGGAGAGGAATGGATGACATACAAGACTAAAGCATGGAGAGGAATGGATGACATACAAGACTAAAGCATGGAGAGGAATGGATGACATACAAGACTAAAGCATGGAGAGGAATGAATGACATTCAAGAGCAAAAGTTTCCATATACCTGATTGGTCAGAGTTGCTGGCCATGACAGAGTTGGGTGAGGTGGTGCTGGTGATTTTCATTGCACTGTCCAGGGAAGGAGGAAGAGTAGTAGCAGGAGGGGAACTCTTGGGCGGCTTATTCTTGGTGTTCTCCTGTGCTTTGAGCTTCTTGGCATGTTTACTGCCTTTGTAGTGTGCCTCGGCTTGGCTCTGCAGAAGCAGAACAAATGAATCATGCAATCAGGCTTGTTTCTCACACAACGGGTCTCAGTATCACATCATGGACTGCAATCACACACACACAGACGAAGACATACATACTCTCACACACACACACACAGGCACACACAGACACACACACACAGACACACACACACACAAAAACCTCTTTACCTTGTAACAGAGTGTTGACCTTGTAAAAACAGTTTACAACCAAATTATTACAATGTGTAGTATATACTGTTTAGGGAAAGTGCTGTGTGAAGGTATTTGTGAACATTGTTGTGAGATGGGCGTTAACGAGAGTTAAGGAAAGACTAAACAAGAACAAGCTGAAAGTCTCTGGGAGAGTAACCTTAACACACACACACACACACACTTCAATCACGCCAAGGAAAAACACAGCTTTCAATAGGCATGCCCAATCAGAAGGAAAATGAGAGAGATGCTTGAAAGTGTTTGATTTGTAGACCGGATCAGGATATTAGGATTTTCATAAAGCCGACGGGAAGAAGTTGTGTGTGTGTGTGTGTGTGTGTGGGGGGGGGGGGGGGGATCTAGTGAGTGAGTATTACAGACGTCACTCTGCTTGCTTAGGGAGTACCGCGTCCTCTTGATTCGGCCCAGGACGTCTGCCTTGCTAGCACACGTGACCGCCCACCTTGACAACGTACCAACCATTTGAGCTATTGAAAAACATCTAATTAGCTAGCTCCATCCGTGACATTTCAAGCAAGCTGTGGCGTGAGCTTACGCCTGGCAAACCGGTGCGCCTGGCGTACCATACCCTGTTCAAAGGCACTTACATCTTGTGTCTTGCCCATTCACCCTCTGAATTGCACAGATACACAATCCATGTCTCAATTGCCTCAAGGCTTAAAAATCCTGATTGAAGTGGATTTAACAAGTGACATCAATAAGGGATCATAGCTTTCACCTGGATTCACCTGGTCAGTCTATGTCATGGAAAGAGCAGGTGTTCTTAATGTTTTGTACAATCAGTGTATATCAGGGGTGGGTAAACTATGTGGGGAGGGGCATACTAGATAGAAAGTATGTAGAAATTATAAATAGACATATATTTTCAAATAACTGCCCTTTTTCTGGCACGCAAATTGATTTTGACGAACAAATCGGTCAAGAAAAAATATGTTGGGCCAGACAACATTTGTCATGGCATTTTTCGTGAACCATGTGAGATGGAAGACTCTGGCCTCAATGACTTTTAAAGGTATGTGATCCTACTCATCACACATATATATTTCAAATCCCTGTGGCTATAGGAAAGGAATACTGACGCTGCCTTGCTCTCAAACAAAGATGCATAATTTGAGGAGCAAACTGAAGTGAAGATATCCCTGTCCTTATACAGTGGGGAGAACAAGTATTTGATACACTGCCGATTTTGCAGGTTTTCCTACTTACAAAGCATGTAGAGGTCTGTAATTTTTATCATAGGTACACTTCAACTGTGTTGATTGATTTGTAAGTAATTAATTTGCATTTTATTGCATGACATAAGTATTTGATACATCAGAAAAGCAGAACTTAATATTTGGTACAGAAACCTTTGTTTGCAATTACAGAGATCATACGTTTCCTGTAGGTCTTGACCAGGTTTGCACACACTGCAGCAGGGATTTTGGCCCACTCCTCCATACAGACCTTCTCCAGATCCTTCAGGTTTCTGGGCTGTTGCTGGGCAATACGGACTTTCAGCTCCCTCCAAAGATTTTCTATTGGGTTCAGGTCTGGAGACTGGCTAGGCCACTCCAGGACCTTGAGATGCTTCTTACGGAGCCACTCCTTAGTTGCCCTGGCTGTGTGTATCGGGTCGTTGTCATGCTGGAAGACCCAACCACGACTCATCTTCAATGCTCTTACTGAGGGAAGGAGGTTGTTGGCCAAGATCTCGCGATACATGGCCCCTTCCATCCTCCCCTCAATACGGTGCAGTCGTCCTGTCCCCTTTGCAGAAAAGCATCCCCAAAGAATGATGTTTCCACCTCCATGCTTCACGGTTGGGATGGTGTTCTTGGGGTTGTACTCATCCTTCTTCTTCCTCCAAACACGACGAGTGGAGTTTAGACCAAAAAGCTCTATTTTTGTCTCATCAGACTACATGACCTTCTCCCATTCCTCCTCTGGATCATCCAGATGGTCATTGGCAAACTTCAGACGGGCCTGGACATGCGCTGGCTTGAGCAGGGGGACCTTGCGTGCGCTGCAGGATTTTAATCCATGACGGCGTAGTGTGTTACTAATGGTTTTCTTTGAGACTGTGGTCCCAGCTCTCTTCAGGTCATTGACCAGGTCCTGCTGTGTAGTTCTGGGCTGATCCCTCACCTTCCTCATGATCATTGATGCCCCATGAGGTGAAATCTTGCATGGAGCCCCAGACCGAGGGTGATTGACCGTCATCTTGAACTTCTTCCTTTTTCTAATAATTGCGCCAACAGTTGTTGCCTTCTCACCAAGCTGCTTGCCTATTGTCCTGTAGCCCATCCCAGCCTTGTGCAGGTCTACAATTTTATCCCAGCTCTCTGGTCTTGGCCATTGTGGAGAGGTTGGAGACTGTTTGATTGAGTGTGTGGACAGGTGTCTTTTATACAGGTAACGAGTTCAAACAGGTGCAGTTAATACAGGTAATGAGTGGAGAACAGGAGGGCTTCTTAAAGAAAAACTAACAGGTCTGTGAGAGCCGGAATTCTTACTGGTTGGTAGGTGATCAAATACTTAAGTCATGCAATAAAATGCAAAATAATTACTTAAAAATCATACAATGTGATTTTCTGGATTTTTGTTTTAGATTCCGTCTCTCACAGTTGAAGTGTACCTATGATAAAAATTACAGACCTCTACATGCTTTGTAAGTAGGAAAACCTGCAAAATCGGCAGTGTATCAAATACTTGTTCTCCCCACTGTAACATTTACAGAAAACCCCTAGGTATCCATGGAAACTCAGAACTTCCAACCAGGAGTGAGAATTATCTTAAGAGAAAGTCACTAAATTGTGGGCACATGAGTCACTTGTGAAATTAGATTATTGCTGTGACTCAAGTGTTGCATCCCCAATGGCACCCTATGGGCCCTGGTCAAAAGTAGTGCACTATATAGGGAATAGGGTGCCATTGGGGATGCAGCCAAGATGACTCACCCATACTACTGTGGTGACAAGTCAGATGAAACACCAGAGGAAATGGAAAATCAAGTGTGTTTTCTCTGTCACAGATCAAATTAGACACTGTGTGTGTGTGTGTGTGTGTGTGTGTGTGTGTGTGTGTGTGTGTGTGTGTGTGTGTGTGTGTGTGTGTGTGTGTGTGTGTGGACACGGTGTGTGTATGAATGAGAGAAGGGTTTAAATATCTGCTTTCCTGATAAGCAATATTCTCATCCCATTCTCAGCCCTGATTTCAAGCATTTTTCTAAGAAAGCATTTATGAATAGATATAGTGGAACAATCCTTTAATAATATATATTTTGCAAAGATAATGAACAACTGAAAGAGTACCAGAAGAGAGTACACACTAGAAAAAGGCTAACCTACTGTAGATACAAAGAGCGAGTAAACGTGTCTGTTACCTACAGTAGATGTAATGTAGTTGTCAATGACATCAAATTCCTGATTAGAGTACCAGAAGTGAGTACACATGAAAAGGCTAACATACAGTACTGTAAACACCTTTCTGTTGCTACTTTTAGTAGGTGGTGTTGTCAATGATATCAGTATATTACTCAATAGCTACTTGTGAATTCCTCCAGGCTATTCTCATCTATTGTATACATAGAGCTGTCAAAGAGAGAAACACACAGGCACACTGTTACAACCTGTTTTTGGATCACACTGACTAGTGTTTGCATTTGTTCTCCATTACAGACACCTTAGGTTCATTATGCATGATGTCAGCAATCTGAGATTTTATAGAGACATTTATAGCTTGAGGGCCAAGTGCCAGTCTCGTGAATGGAGTTCGCCTGATGCTCTTTAAAACCACTCTCTTTCTCAGCATTTCTCTCTCTCCCTCTCTCTTTCTCTCTTTCTTGCGCTCTTGCTGTCTCTGCACCCCTCTCTCTCACTCTCTCTGCCTCTCTGTCTCTCGCTCTCTGCATCACTCTGCATTTCTCTCTCCCTCTTTCACTCTATTCCCCCGTTCTTTTTCACTTAGCATCCCCTCTCTTCCACCTCCCCCACCCCCACTCCTCCTCCTCCCCCCTCCCTCTCTCTCTTTCTTTTTATTTTTCCCTGTCTGCTTCACTACGTTGTTCCCCCCACGCCTGTCTAGTCCATGTTTCCTCCATGGTACTGCTAAACAGTCAGTGACAGCCAGCCTGTGACTGTTCTGTTCTGCAGTACTGCTGCTTTCCTTGCGTGCTTATGAAACACTCACTCCTGTACTGCAGTGGCTGTCGGATGCCTGTGATGTGTGTGTGTGTGTGTGTGTGCATGCATGCATGCATGCGTGTGTGCGTGGGTGTATGTGTGTTTGTGTGTGTATGTGTGCAGCCCTATACCCCCAGACTGAATCATTGACTATCTAAGATGAATCAGCCAATTATGCTCTATGAGTGTACGGGTTTTCACGCCAGCTGCGACAACTAATACTTTTCTCTCTCAGTTCACCTCAGTCACAGCTAGCTGTCACAACTACTACCTTTCTCTCTCAGTTCACCTCAGTCACAGCTAGCTGTCACAACTACTACCTTTCTCTCTCAGTTCACCACTGTCACAATAACAGAGTATATCCAGTCATCCAACCTCACCTTGGTGTCGTAACTCCTTCCCAAAAACCTTTGGTCTAGATACTGTAATGTTGGTGAAGATTTTAGCCCTGGCAGACTGCATGTCAATCTAAACACGTATCGGTTACTCAATAACGGTTACTGGTTGACCAAATAAATATAAAATAAAACCAGATAGACTTTTAAAAAAGTTGATTTTTTTTTGTTGTACTATTGCAGCGTGTTATGGTATTATAGCTGTTTTATTTTCCACTCTTAGTGAGGCAACTAGAGAGGGTCGGCAGATGTGTGTGGTGTTGTGGCCTAGTTAAGTTGGGCTTTTAGCAACAACTAATCTCGACATATTCATTATCATGAGAACTCCATTCATTACACATGGCAAATACACTTGAAACTTGGTTTCTCTTTGTGGGATATACAGTGGGGAGAACAAGTATTTGATACACTGCCGATTTTGCAGGTTTTCCTACTTACAAAGCATGTAGAGGTCTGTAATTTTTATCATAGGTACACTTCAATTGTGAGAGACGGAATCTAAAACAAAAATCCAGAAAATCACATTGTATGATTTTTAAGTAATTAATTTGCATTTTATTGCATGACATAAGTATTTGATCACCTACAAACCAGTACGAATTCCGGCTCTCACAGACCTGTTAGTTTTTCTTTAAGAAGCCCTCCTGTTCTCCACACATTACCTGTATTAACTGCACCTGTTTGAACTCGTTACCTGTATAAAAGACACCTGTCCACACACTCAATCAAACAGACTCCAACCTCTCCACAATGGCCAAGACCAGAGAGCTGTGTAAGGACATCAGGGATAAAATTGTAGACCTGCACAAGGCTGGGATGGGCTACAGGACAATAGGCAAGCAGCTTGGTGAGAAGGCAACAACTGTTGGCGCAATTATTAGAAAAAGGAAGAAGTTCAAGATGACGGTCAATCACCCTCGGTCTGGGGCTCCATGCAAGATCTCACATCGTGGGGCATCAATGATCATGAGGAAGGTGAGGGATCAGCCCAGAACTACACGGCAGGACCTGGTCAATGACCTGAAGAGAACTGGGACCACAGTCTTAAAGAAAACCATGAGTAACACACTACGCCGTCATGGATTAAAATCCTGCAGCGCACACAAGGTCCCCCTGCTCAAGCCAGTGCATGTCCAGGCCCGTCTGAAGTTTGCCAATGACCATCTGGATGATCCAGAGGAGGAATGGGAGAAAGTCATGTGGTCTGATGAGACAAAAATAGAGCTTTTTGGTCTAAACTCCACTCGCCGTGTTTGGAGGAAGAAGAAGGATGAGTACAACCCCAAGAACACCATCCCAACCGTGAAGCATGGAGGTGGAAACATCATTCTTTGGGGATGCTTTTCTGCAAAGGGGACAGGACGACTGCACCGTAATTGAGGGGAGGATGGATGGGGCCATGTATCGCGAGATCTTGGCCAACAACCTCCTTCCCTCAGTAAGAGCATTGAAGATGTGTCGTGGCTGGGTCTTCCAGCATGACAACGACCCGAAACACACAGCCAGGGCAACTAAGGAGTGGCTCCATAAGAAGCATTTCAAGGTCCTGGAGTGGCCTAGCCAGTCTCCAGACCTGAACCCCATAGAAAATCTTTGGAGGGAGCTGAACGTCCGTATTGCCCAGCGACAGCCCCGAAACCTGAAGGATCTGGAGAAGGTCTGTATGGAGAAGTGGGCCAAAATCTCTGCTGCAGTGTGTGCAAACCTGGTCAAGACCTACAGGAAACGTATGATCTCTGTAATTGCAAACAATGGTTTCTGTACCAAATATTAAGTTCTGCTTTTCTGATGTATCAAATACTTAAGTCATGCAATAAAATGCAAATGAATTACTTAAAAATCATACAATGTGATTTTCGGGATTTTTGTTTTAGATTCCGTCTCTCACAGTTGAAGTGTACCTATGATAAAAATTACAGACCTCTACATGCTTTGTAAGTAGGAAAACCTGCAGAATCGGCAGTGTATCAAATACTTGTTCTCCCCACTGTATTATTAATACTGTGAAATTGTAAAAATGATGATGATGCCCTTTTAGTGTAAGAGCCTGAAATTTCAGCCTGTTTTGGTGGAATGGGGTTTTGACCTGCCAGGTGACATCAACAGGTGGTAAATTAGTTAGGCCTAATAGACCAATAAGAAAGAGAGTTCCCAACCTCTCTGTCAATAACAGCTAGTTTTCAATTTTCCCCTCCCCACTCATACCCCTCCCAGAATTCTTGCTTGAGAAATTGCTCTTTGCTATTTTTCATTTTTTTTAAACAATCACAGTAAGGTACTTAATTGTTACCCAGAAATTATTTGATATTGAGATAAAAACGGCAGCATTGGACCTTTAAAGACAGGCTTAATCTGGCCTGGCCTTCAGGTCTTTTTTTACTCCACTACGTTTCTCTTCAGAAACCAAAGATCATCCTGTTAAGTGTTAAGAAACACCCACTAAATTAATCATAGCTAATTAAAACGAATTGCTCGCTGGAAGGAAACCTCTGAAACAAGGACAGAAAGACATTGTGTGTGTTCAGTTACGGCACCCTATTCCTTATATAAAGCACTACCTTTGACCAGAGTCCTAAGGGCCCTGGTGAAAAGTAGTGCACTAAATAGAGAATAGGGTGCCGTTTGGGACGCTGACATCACCTCTCGTTTTCCAGCCTCCTCCACTTATCTTGTTACCTTTAACTCTTCTAATGCTCTCCTTGGCCTTGGTAATCATGTTAATGTAGGAGGCAAAGCACCAACACACAACATTCAAGCAACCTTTACACTGACCATACCCAGCACCAGTACTACTACTAGCAGACATGGGATCAACTATTATTGAAATCTTTAAAATACTTTTAAGTGTTTGCTTTAGCCTGCCTCACTGCTTTGCTTTCATCTCGGTTATATGTCTCTGTCTCTTCAATTTAGCACAAAATGGTTGAGGAAAAGACGAGAGGATAGGGTATCATCAAGGGGTACTGACCATTATTTTAATGTCTGTCTCTCTCTTCCCTGAAGCTTAACAGTATTCATTTAATATTGGTCCGACTTCAAACATACACTTCTTATGATATTCTCTCCCCTTCACTAATGTAGATTTTCTTCAACTACCAGTAACCAATCCTAAACAACAGCGGGAGAACTAAAAAGGAACATGGAGTAGTCCAGAAAGGGTTATGTCAGTACAATTTGTTGATCTCCAAGATCAGATCTGGTAGCCAATCTGTAAATGTTTTATTTCTATTGCAAAATAGTGCATCGAGAGGCTCTTTAACAAAGTATGGAAAAAACAGAATATATAAATATTTTATAAACCTGTCACTTTGCCTATTGGTTTAGCCTCAAGCATAACTACTCAATTAAAATGATTCATTAAATATAAAATAAAGACATATTTATTTTATAGAGGCTGCACATAAACCACTGCTGGACACATTAATCAGAAGCCCTTAACTAATATGAGTCATTTTTAATACTGTGTCCCAAATGGCACCCTATTCCCTATAAAGTGTTGACTATGAAGGGTTTAGGGTACCATTTCAGATGCTGCCTAAACCTCTGGCTCATAAAAGGTTCTACAGATGTAGAATCTTTATTTGATCACCCTGTTGTAGGAAATGTAAATATTGTAGTGTATTTGAGGTTTAAAAAGGCTTCTGAAGTTTGTGATTTCCACTTTGAAATTTCAGATTTGAATTTCCCTTACGAAAAATCTATCAACCCCTACAAAAATGTCCATTAATTATAATCAACATAATGATTTACATTTCCTGTTGCTGCAAGATTATTTTTCTGCTGTAGCAAACTGCCTCCAATTAAGATCCTACATCTGTAATTGAGGACGTTAAGTACCACAGACTTTGACTTGAATGCTCTTATACAGAAATGTCATAGGCCTAAACTCAATTTCCAAATCTGTGTATTCAGGGTCAAAAATGTACTTAAAAGGGTAGCAAGGCTTGATGTGAAATACAATAACATTCCACTAAAAACCTAAACAACATCAGAAATAGCTACCACACCGTGAACGTTGTCAGGCGATAATGTATCTTAAATATATAATAAATTGGGTTTAAAGATGGTGGCAATTCTAAATTCCTTTCCATTTAAGCAATAAAAAACCTGTCAGAACAGTTTACTCTTCATATTTACACACGGCTCCATAACATTCAATCACTATTACCTCTGAGCCTACAGTATGTCTGAGCCTATATCAGTAGCAGTAGCAGGGACTATGGTATTGTTCACATAAGCAAGCATTGCTGTAAGAAATCTCAAGATTGGCACTCCAGAGTGAATTTACGAACACACCCTAGATAACTGATAACTTAGCTCCTGAGGACTAACAACCTAATAAAACATTTAGCTAGAGTGTGCTCAGAGTGAGCTCTGGGCGTTCATAAATTCAGAGCGTTGTCAGATTGTCAGTTTCAAAATTCAGAGCGTTTCGCTTTTGGAGCATTCAGAGCGCACACTGGACACTCTGGCCAAGAAGTAGGGTTGATCCAAGCGTTCTGACCACACAACGGCAGTCATGCACACAAGCTAACTGGCTAAAGTTGGCTAGCTTACTAGCTACTTCCAGACACAAATGAGAGATCACCTCACTCTGACAATTTTACTCGCCCTAGCAGAGCTGGTTAGGATGTTTTCATGTTATCTAGAGCATTGGTGACTGCAACTGTGCTGCTGGCAACAATTTAATTACGTTTTTTTTACCGATGTTTACTGACACCGGTCATATTCAACGGGTGTTGCGCGTTCGTAAATTCATCAGTAATTCTGCGCTCTGGCACACTCAAACAAGAGTGTTCTAAAATCAGAGTAGATAGCCAAAGTGAATTTACGAACGCACCCTTAGTGAGTGCATTTTATTTGCAGTGTGGTGTGCTCACTATATGGTTACCTAGCTACAGGCCTTCCAGAATACAGAACAGAACAGAACTGTATATTTAACAGCTGTTTTCTCATTCTATTGTAGAACTATATCGCTCCTTAGCTGGAAACAAAAGCTCTATGGTTGCACCCCAAATTGCACCCTATTCACTATATACTGCACCATAGCGCTCTGGTCAAAAGTAGTGCAATAGGCAGGGAATTGGGTGCCATTTGGGACACACTCTATGAGAAATCATCCTGGAGGTGCTCCAGCATCCGCAGGCGTCTGCTCCTCTACTCTCCTCGCCCCTCTGGCTCCAGGGTTGGATGACACAGAGAAGCTACAACAGCTCCAGCACTCTCAATAATACAAGGTCTTAAATCACACTCCTTAGTTTTACACTCACAGCAGCAGCAGGATGGGGATGGAGAGGCATTGGTGCTTTAATGAGCCCTGCTTGAGACATAAGTATTTCCTGCACTGCATTAGCAACAAGGCAGAGACCCACCAGAGTGGCAGTACTAAGAGGACATGAGGCTTTAATGTAACACCATCAAAATAAAGTACAGTGTGAGTAATCATGTTTCCTTTAAGCCACTTTGTTATCTAATCCAAGTGGGCATCCCAAATGGCACCCTATTCCCTTTATAGTGCACTATTTTCGAAACAGGGCCCATAGGGCTCTGGCCAAAAGTAGTGCACTATATTGTGATTAGGGTGCCATTTGGGAGACAGACTAAGGCTTACTTAAAGCACTTTCTATTTCCTCCAATGTGTGATGACGAGTGCATAGGAAATCCTAATGCACATCACCTTCAATGTACTGGGCCATAATACTTCCTGTGTGTTATAACCAACAATAGAATAACAAGAACAGGTCTGCCATGCCTTTATACAGTACAGAGAGTGGCGTAAGGTTGACAGAGGATTTAAGGTATAATTGAATATTAAATGTGTCAGGGCCTTCTCTTTAGGTTAACAGCGTGGTGAGTGGCTTAAGAGTAGGGTTGAATAGCGGGAACCGGGTTACCGAGATTTACCGCCCAAGCCCACTCCCTTTTCCTGGGATAAATAACTGCAAAAAAAAAGTAAATTATTATAAATTATTTATATGAACAGCATGACGTGAAATGGAACTGTTAAATTATATCACACCCGTAGTCTGCGCTCCAGCAGGTATATCTCACTGGTCATCCCCAAAGCCAACACCTCCTTTGGCCGCAATTCCTTCCAGTTCTCTGCTGCCAGTGACTGGAACAAATTGCAAAAATCTCTGAAGCTGGAGACACTTATCTCCCTCACTAACTTTAAGCATCAGTTGTCAGAGCACCTTACCGATCACTGCACCTGTACACAGCCCATCTGAAATTAGCCCGCCCAACTACCTCATCCCTATATTGTTATTTATTTTGCTCATTTGTACCCCAGTATCTCTATTTACACATCATCTCTTGCACATCTATCATTCCAGTGTTAATACTAATTGTAATTATTTTGCACTATAGCCTATTTATTGCCTTACCTCCATAACTTGCTACATTTGCACACACTGTATATATATGTATTTCTGTTGTATTTTTGACTTTGTTTTGTTTTACCCCATATGTAACTCTGTGTTGTTGTTTTTATCGCACTGCTTTGCTTTATCTTGGCCAGGTCGCAGTTGTAAATGAGAACTTGTTCTCAACTGGTTTACCTGGTTAAATAAAGGTGAAATAAAAATAAAAATAAAATAAATAAATCTGGCTTCTCTATGGCCTTCTCTCTGCTATCTGCATGATCAATCATCAACGCTCAGGTTGGGGACATAGAGCACATATCAGTAGGCTATGGAGCGCAGTCCACAATGCATGTATCATCTTATCATGGTAACTTTTTTCTTGTCACAGGTAGGCCTACATTTGCTGCAGCATAGCCTATGCTACAGTAGGATAATATAAGGACTGAATACACGTCTAATTTGCACATCTCCATCTGTCAATTTATTTTTTAATTGTAAAGATATTTGTCTTTATATTTGCAGCTGCAGAGTTTTAAAACAGCCTATCACTCGAATATCATTGCTTTAAATCAGTACGTACTTGAGCACTTTGTCTTTCTCTCTCCATCAACTCCATTCAAATTGAATCCAAAATAGATAATCCTGTTCAAGATGTATATATATATATATATATATATATATATATATATATATATATATATATATATATATATATATATATACAGTCGGGAGAACAAGTATTTGATACACTGCCGATTTTGCAGGTTTTCCTACTTACAAAGCATGTAGAGGTCTGTAATTTTTATCATAGGTACACTTCAACTGTGAGAGACGGAATCTAAAACAAAAATCCAGAAAATCACATTGTATGATTTTTAAGTAATTAATTTGCATTTTATTGCATGACAAGTATTTGATCAACTACCAACCAGTAAGAATTCCGGCTCTCACAGACCTGTTAGTTTTTCTTTAAGAAGCCCTCCTATTCTCCACTCATTACCTGTATTAACTGCACCTGTTTGAACTCGTTACCTGTATAAAAGACACCTGTCCACACACTCAATCAAACAGACTCCAACCTCTCCACAACGGCCAAGACCAGAGAGCTGTGTAAGGACATCAGGGATAAAATTGTAGACCTGCACAAGGCTGGGATGGGCTACAGGACAATAGGCAAGCAGCTTGGTGAGAAGGCAACAACTGTTGGCGCAATTATTAGAAAAAGGAAGAAGTTCAAGATGACGGTCAATCACCCTCGGTCTGGGGCTCCATGCAAGATCTCACCTCGTGGGGCATCAATGATCATGAGGAAGGTGAGGGATCAGCCCAGAACTACACGGCAGGACCTGGTCAATGACCTGAAGAGAGCTGGGACCACAGTCTCAAAGAAAACCATTAGTAACACACTACGTCGTCATGGATTAAAATCCTGCAGCGCACGCAAGGTCCCCCTGCTCAAGCCAGCGCATGTCCAGGCCCGTCTGAAGTTTGCCAATGACCATCTGGATGATCCAGAGGTCTGATGAGACAAAAATAGAGCTTTTTGGTCTAAACTCCACTCGCCGTGTTTGGAGGAAGAAGAAGGATGAGTACAACCCCAAGAACACCATCCCAACCGTGAAGCATGGAGGTGGGAACATCATTCTTTGGGGATGCTTTTCTGCAAAGGGGACAGGACAACTGCACCGTATTGAGGGGAGGATGGATGGGGCCATGTATCGCGAGATCTTGGCCAACAACCTCCTTCCCTCAGTAAGAGCATTGAAGATGGGTCGTGGCTGGGTCTTCCAGCATGACAACATCCCGAAACACACAGCCAGGGCAACTAAGGAGTGGCTCCGTAAGAAGCATCTCAAGGTCCTGGAGTGGCCTAGCCAGTCTCCAGACCTGAACCCAATAGAAAATCTTTGGAGGGAGCTGAAAGTCCGTATTGCCCAGTGACAGCCCTGAAACCTGAAGGATCTGGAGAAGGTCTATATGGAGGAGTGGGCCAAAATCCCTGCTGCAGTGTGTGCAAACCTGGTCAAGACCTACAGGAAACGTATGATCTCTGTAATTGCAAACAAAGGTTTCTGTACCAAATATTAAGTTCTGCTTTTGTGATGTATCAAATACTTATGTCATGCAATAAAATGTAAATTAATTACTTTAAAATCATACAATGGGATTTTCTGGATTTTTGTTTTAGATTCCGTCTCTCACAGTTGAAGTGTACCTATGATAAAAAATTACAGACCTCTACATGCTTTGTAAGTAGGAAAACTTGCAAAATCGGCAGTGTATCAAATATTTGTTCTCCCCACTGTGTGTATATATATATATATATATATATATATATATATATATATATATATGTAGCTAGAGCATCGCATGTTCTCTCCCATCTTCATGGTTTGAACAAGGTGCGTAATTCGAATCCGTATAATACAACACAGTACATTAATACAGTCCACATTCAAAATTATTAGCCTACTGAAGGTTGTTTCATTTATTTACCCAGGACAGAATAGCTACATCTATGGCCTTTTATGTTTTTCTGTCATGCGTAATGTGTGGTAGCCTATATATTTTATTTGACCTTTATTTAAGCATGGAGTCACCATAGGCTATGCTATGTATTGGATGACGGCACAATCACTTGGGCTTCTTTGGGCTTGGTGTCACGCCCTGACTCTGAGGACTCTCATTTGTTGAGTCAGGGTGTGTATTTTCTGTGTCGTGTTGTGCTATGTTGATTGTCTATGTTGAGATCTAGTATGTGTAGATCTATGTTGGCCGGTGTGGTTCCCAATCAGAGCTAGCTGTAGCTTGTTGTCTCTGATTGGAGACCATACTTAGGCAGCCTTTTGACACCTGTTAGTTGTGGGATCTTGTTCCGTGTTATGGTATGTTTGTGTGCTACCTTGGACTTCACGTTTCGTTTGTTGTTTTTGTCGTGTGTTTATTCACTTAATAAACATGTATGCTTATCACGCTGCGCCTTGGTCCTTCTCGTTCGTAAACGATCGTGACACTTGGGCTCATAAAATGTATTTAATGTATGGCTTATCAGGCTCAGGTAGCATCAGGCTTGAATTTTCATGCCGATCAAAGCTCGAATCAAATCCAGACATATTTATATGCTTTATATGCTTCAGAATGACACTTCTGGTTTTGGCGGGATATACCGGGGAACCCAGGAGAAAAGGGATTTATTCTCGGGATGGAACATTTGTAAAATACCGGGAAAATATTCAACCCTACTTCAGAGTGACCATGAGAGTCTCCAGACAGAGAGGCGGCGTACCAAATGGCACCCTTTTCCCTATCTAGTGTACTACATTTGACCAGGGCCCATAGAGCCCATAGAGCTCTGGTCAAAGGTAGTGCACTATGTATGGAATAGGGTTCCATTTGGGATGCAACCCATGAGAGTCTCCAAACCGAGCGTAGAGGAAAGAGACTGATTGAGACAGAGAGGAGACTGGTAGAAACAAGGCCTTTCTTCTTGCATGGATCACAATACGGAGAACACATGCAACCAGGATTAGCATCAAAGACCAGATCTGTTTGCAGCAACTCCTTTGATACTTCAGCCTTCACCCGCTGTGAACTTCTCCAGAGAGAGAGAGAGAGAGAGAGAGAGAGAGAGAGACAGAGAGAGAGGGGGAGAGGGGGAGGGGGGAGAAAGAGAGAGAGAGAGAAAGAGAGAGAGAGGAGAGAGAAGGAGAGAGAAATAAGGAGAGAGAAAGAGAGAGAGAGAGGCTTTCCATCTCTTGAAAGCATTCTTCAACACTTATCGTGAGATCAGAACCCTTTACGTTATCATGGCAAATGAAATATTTGTTCCTCTCTTCCTTTGAAACGGGAAAGGAAATAAGTGGAAGTGGCCATGACTTTAATCCTCTCTGTTTCTCTGTGTTGGAAAAGGAGACTTTCACAGTCAATAACTATCACCCTGTCATGAGCCTCTCACTCCACCGGGTTACCACCTTTATTTTCTTCCACTCTGCTCACCACTCTCTCTACTCAGCCTAACTAGCTCCACCTGTCCCTGCTCTGCTCTGCTCTAATTACTCTGCCAGCTGCGCTGCATTACCCACTACCTCTCCCAGTATTTAAGGCCCTGTCTTTCAGCTCTCCGGTGTCAGATCGTCTGCAAAGCTCACACCCGGAACCTGTTTGCTCGCGCTTCTGGCTCACCCTGGTTTTGTGACCCCGGACCTGCCTGATTTTTGGATACTCTTCTGCCCCAGGAGATCCAGACCTGCTTCTGCCATAACGACTCCTGACTACTCTTCAATCCCGGTAACTCTGACCAGCCTTCTGCCTTGCTACTACGTATCTTGGATTTCCCTTGAACTGTACTGCTGCCTTGTTTCATTCCGCCCTGTTGTGTCTGTGTCTCCCCCCCCCCAGGACTTCTGGACCACCCACCACCGGCTTCATAGGACGCATCGCTGCCACTGGGGGGGGCACAGACCCAGCACATTGGACGGGATCCCTGTTACCCCTGGAGCCTTCATTCACTCCCTACTTCCCTTTTCCCTTAAGTTTTAATAAACTTTCTGGTGTGACGCAATTGTGGTCCTCTGGTCGTCTGTCTGAACCGTGACAGTACGATCTGACCATTATGGACTCAGCGCACACTTTCCCCGACATGGAAACCGATGAGCATGAGCAGCAGTTCCAGCAGCAGCAACAACAACTCGCCATGATCATTCAACTCCTCACCAACCTTACCCCAGCCAGTCTGCCCACCAGCCCTGCCCCCGAGTTACCTGCCCCGGTCATTGCAGCCGCTGCTCCGGAACCCAAGATTGGAAACCCCGAGCGGTTCAACGGCGACTCAACCCAGGTCCGGCCATTCCTGACTAGCTGCCGACTTCAGTTCTCCTTGCAGCCAAGGACCTTCGCCACGGAGGGGGCTAAAGTTGGGTATGCCATCACTCACCTGACGGGCCGAGCTCGACTCTGGGGAACAGCAGAGTTCGAACGTCAAACCCCCGCATGTGCAACCTTCGACCTGTTTGCTGAGGAGATGCTGAAGGTGTTTGACCTGGATTCACCAACCGCAGAGGCGTCTCGTGAACTGTTCAGTATTCGACAAGGCAGACGTACAGTCGCAGACCATTCCATCGACTTCCGAACCCTGGCTAGACGAAGTACTTGGAACACACCATCGTTGGTGGACGCGTTCTTCCATAGTTTGGCTGACTATATCAAGGACGAGTTGGTCTCCCATGAACTGCCTTCCACTCTTGATGAAGCCATCGCACTGACTGTCAGGATCGACAGAAGGATACAGACCCGTCGTCGTGAGAGGGGGCGCCAAGGTCCACCTACTACCGGCATTCGGAGAGATCCGACTGGGCTCCTGTCATCTACTGCCACTCACCCAGGTCAGCTTGATCAGTCTGAGCCTATGGAGATTGGGCGAGCCTCTCTCACTCCTGCAGAGCGCCAGCGCCGCTTCACCTCAAACCTCTGCCTCTATTGTGGAGGTGATGGACATCGTGTGGTAACCTGCCCTTTAAAGGGCCGAAGCTCACCGGGCATAGGGGGAGTCCGGTTGAGTTCTATGACCATCCAGTCCTCCGACCGCAAACCCCTGCTGCAAGTTCACCTCCGCCTCTCTGACTCAACTCACACCCTGGCTGCTCTGGTGGATTCTGGCGCCGAAGCCAACATAATGGACATCAAGCTGGCACGCCAACTGGGACTGGAGAACCTCCGTTTGACACCTCCTATTCCTGCCCGGGCACTGGACGGACACTTACTCGGATCGGTCACTCATGTCACGGCCCCGGTCTCGATGGGTCTGTCCGGAAACCATCAAGAAACTATCCAGTTTCACCTGCTCCCCTCTCCAGGCCAACCCCTCATCCTGGGTTACCCATGGCTCCGCCGGCACAACCCTCAGCTCGACTGGGTGACCGGGGTGATCAGGGAGTGGGGAGAGGACTGCCACCGAACCTGCCTGCTTGCTGCCGCACTACCCCCTCGGCCAGTACCTACTAACTCCGCTCCTGACCTCTCCAATGTCCCAGAATGCTACCATGGTCTCAGAGAGGTGTTTAACAAAGCAAGAGCCACATCTCTGCCCCCTCACCGACCGTACGACTGTGCCATCGACCTCCTCCCTGGAACAGCCCCTCCAAAGGGTCGTCTTTATTCGTTGTCTGCTCCTGAAAGAAAGTCCATGGAGGACTACATCAATGGCTCTCTGTCCGCAGGATTAATCCGTTCATCTTCATCTCCTGCTGGTGCTGGCTTCTTCTTTGTGGGGAAGAAGGACGGATCTCTTCGCCCCTGCATCGACTACAGGGGACTCAACGACATCACAGTGAAAAACCGTTACCCTCTGCCTCTGCTCACCTCTGCTTTTGAGTTGCTCCAGGGAGCCACTGTTTTTACCAAGTTGGATCTCAGAAACGCTTACCACCTAGTGCGGATCCGGGAGGGAGATGAATGGAAAACCGCATTCAATACACCAACAGGCCACTACGAGTATCTGGTTATGCCTTTTGGCCTCACCAATGCTCCTGCTGTGTTCCAGGCTCTAGTGAATGATGTACTGCGGGACATGTTAAACAAGTTTGTCTTCGTTTACCTGGATGACATCTTAATCTACTCCAGAAACCTGTCTGAACACACCCGCCATGTCCAGCAAGTCCTTCATCGTCTTCTGGAGAATTCCCTCTACGCCAAGGCAGAGAAATGTGAGTTTCACGTCAAGACAGTGGCCTTCCTGGGGTACATAGTGGCAGAGGGAAGTATCCAAATGGATCCTGCCAAAGTATCAGCAGTCACTTCATGGCCAGTTCCGGAGAACAGAAAGAAGCTGCAACAGTTTCTGGGGTTTGCTAACTTCTACAGAAAGTTTATCCGGAACTACAGTACCGTTGCTGCCCCTCTCACTGCTCTAACCAGCACCAAGCAACCCTTCACCTGGACCCCAGCAGCCGACAAAGCCTTCAGTACCCTCAAGGTGAGGTTCACCTCCGCTCCCATCCTCCAGATGCCTGATGTGGACCGGCAATTCATTGTGGAGGTGGACGCCTCGGATGTGGGAGTTGGTGCTGTGATTTCTCAGTGGGCTGCGGAGGATAGGAAGCTCCATCCCTGTGCCTTTTTCTCACGTCGGTTGTCCCCCTCTGAGTGCAATTACGACATAGGGAACCGTGAGCTGCTGGCTGTGAAGCTTGCCTTGGAGGAGTGGCGTCACTGGCTGGAGGGGTCCACCATTCCATTTCTCGTTTGGACCGATCATAAGAACTTGGAGTACATCCGCACGGCCAAACGGTTGAACTCCAGGCAGTCCCGCTGGGCCCTGTTCTTCACCAGGTTTAATTTCACTCTGTCATACCGGCCTGGATCACGCAACACCAAGCCAGACGCCCTCTCCCGTCAATTCCAGAAGGATGACACCCCCTCCAAGGACCCTGTGTCGATTCTGCCAAGTCCCTGCATCGTTGCAGCTCTGACCTGGGCTGTTGAGGAACAGGTGCTGGAGGCTCTCCGTAACCAGCCAGGTCCCAGCACTTGCCCAGCTGACCGCCTTTTTGTCCCCGAAGACCTGAGGTCCCAGGTCGTTCAGTGGGGACATGACTCCCGCCTAGCTTGTCACCCTGGCTCCACCCGCACTTACAACCTGCTCGCCCAGAGGTTCTGGTGGCCCTCTCTGAGAAAGGATGTACGGGAATTCGTCCAAGCCTGCCCCATCTGCAACCAACACAAGTCGTCCTGCCAGCCCCCAGCCGGATTGCTGCAGCCCCTGCCTGTGCCCAGACGTCCCTGGTCTCACATCGCCCTTGACTTTGTCACGGGGCTGCCCCCTTCAAGTGGCATGACCGTCATTCTCACCATAGTTGACCGTTTCAGCAAGATGGCACACTTCATTCCCCTCCCCAAGCTCCCAACCGCCAAGGAGACCGCCCAGGTGGTCCTGGAACACGTCTTCCGGATCCACGGACTGCCAAGGGATGTAGTTTCTGACCGTGGTCCACAATTCTCCTCCGCTTTTTGGAAGGAGTTCTGTCACCTGCTGGGAGCCACAGTCAGTCTGACTTCCGGATTCCATCCCCAATCCAATGGGCAGTCAGAGCGGGCTAATCAGGAGCTCGAGAAGGCACTGCGATGCATGACTTCACGCAACCCCCACTCCTGGTCGCAGCAATTGACATGGGTGGAGTACGCACACAATTCTCTGACCTGCTCTGCCATCGGTATGTCCCCTTTCCAATGTGTTTATGGATACCAGCCTCCTCTATTTGCCTGCCAGGAAGAGGAGGTTACTTGCCCATCTGCACTTGCTTTTGCCCGTCGATGTCGCCGCACCTGGTCACAAGCCCGAGCCACACTCCTCAGATCCGTTGCCAGCTACACTACCGGGGCCAACCGTCGGAGAATTCCTGCTCCCACCTACCATGTTGGTCAAAGGGTGTGGTTGTCATCGAAGAACCTGCCACTCAGGGTGGAGTCGCAGAAGCTGGCACCTCGGTTCATTGGCCCATTCCCTATCATAAGAGTGATTAGCCCAACTGCTGTCCGGCTCCAACTGCCTAATTCCCTGAGGGTGCACCCCACTTTCCATGTGTCTAAGATTAAGCCCATCCATGAGAGTCCGCTGGTCCCTGCTGCGCCTTGTCCTCCTCCTCCACGGCTCGTCGATGGTGGTCTGGTTTACACCGTCCGCCGCCTGCTTCGGTCCAGACGGAGGGGTAGGGGTCTCCAGTACCTCATTGACTGGGAGGGCTATGGACCTGAGGAAAGGACCTGGGTGCCAGCTAGTCGGATTGTGGATAGGACTCTCATCACCGCTTTCCACCAACGGCATCCTGATCAACCTGCAATCCGTAGGGGCCGCCCCAGAGGGGTCCCTAACCGTCCTGCCCGCTCGGCTTCCTGTCCTGTGCCTGATCCTGTCTCGGGACCTGTCCCATCTCCCGACCACGGCCCTCCGGCTTCCTCCGAGGATGAGGACGTTCACTCGGACCGTTCGGAGGAGTTCTAGCCCTCCTCCGGCTCCCCTCCTCCCGCCCGGCGTGGTGTTGCTCTTGGGACTTCTGGGGCCGTCCCTTGGGGGGGGGGTTCTGTCATGAGCCTCTCACTCCACCGGGTTACCACCTTTATTTTCTTCCACTCTGCTCACCACTCTCTCTACTCAGCCTAACTAGCTCCACCTGTCCCTGCTCTGCTCTGCTCTAATTACTCTGCCAGCTGCGCTGCATTACCCACTACCTCTCCCAGTATTTAAGGCCCTGTCTTTCAGCTCTCCGGTGTCAGATCGTCTGCAAAGCTCACACCCGGAACCTGTTTGCTCGCGCTTCTGGCTCACCCTGGTTTTGTGACCCCGGACCTGCCTGATTTTTGGATACTCTTCTGCCCCAGGAGATCCAGACCTGCTTCTGCCATAACGACTCCTGACTACTCTTCAATCCCGGTAACTCTGACCAGCCTTCTGCCTTGCTACTACGTATCTTGGATTTCCCTTGAACTGTACTGCTGCCTTGTTTCATTCCGCCCTGTTGTGTCTGTGTCTCCCCCCCCCCAGGACTTCTGGACCACCCACCACCGGCTTCATAGGACGCATCGCTGCCACTGGGGGGGGCACAGACCCAGCACATTGGACGGGATCCCTGTTACCCCTGGAGCCTTCATTCACTCCCTACTTCCCTTTTCCCTTAAGTTTTAATAAACTTTCTGGTGTGACGCAATTGTGGTCCTCTGGTCGTCTGTCTGAACCGTGACACACCCAATTACACCCAGCATGGGACAACAATGGGAGGGAGATGAAGGACACCTTGAGTCCCTCTAACAATGAGATTATCTCTAGCTATTTGTTCCTCAAACATCCAGGAGCTTTCAGTGGTTTAGTGATCGTAATGGAGAGATGGTGCCAACAATTGTTCCTGTTTGGCAACAATCTTGATCAAAGGACACAACAGAAGACAAACAACAAACCCTGGGGATAAAATCCCCAATGCTGAGTCCGAAATGGCACTATATTCCAGTGTACTACTTTTGTCCAGAGCCCTATGGGCCATGGACAAAAGTAATGTACTTTATATGGCATAGGGTGCCATTGGGGATAAACCCTGTGTCTTGTTTCATCGCTTTGAGGAAACCTTTCCTCAATTACTTTTCACAGTGGGACCCCTCTATCAGACTGGGCTCTCTGCCACCCCAATACCATTCATCTCTCATTATAATACCTTAATCAAGGCCAGCCGACAGGGAAACAACATGGCAATACAGGAAGTAATTACCACTTCCCTATGGGGGAGAACAGACCACAACAGACTGGCCACACAGTCGGTAATCTCGGCACCAAGAACAAAATCTCCTGTGTTCTGGACAGTTAGTAGATTATAATGTTTTGTCTGTCATGGGATACTACACAGTAGGCCATGTGTGGTTGTGTCCACCTGTACTATTTGGTCTACAACACTTTTCCTATGGGGTACTACAGAAGCCCTGTTTATACCTGCTGCTAACATGCGTCCTTCGTCCTGATCTTGTGCTGATCTTGCCCGTTTACACTTATAAGATCTGATCACAAACAGTTCACAATACGTATTTTAATCGTCTACACCTGTCTATAAATGTCGGCACAATCAGAATGTGGACAAGATCAGGACAAAGGATGCATGTTAGAACCAGGTATAAACAGGGCTAGACTACAACAGTCTGGCCACACAGTAGGCCACACGGTGGTTGTCTAAACTAAAAATATCCTCCTGCACAGTCAGGTACAACAGAGCACAAACAGTCTGGTCACACAGAAGGCTATGTACGGTCGTGTCTAAACTAAAACTACCCATCTGTACTGTCAGGCACAACAGATATGGGCTATTATAGAGTACAACAGTCTCTCTATAATAGCCCATACTGTGGTCTACCTTGTCTAAAACTATCCACCTGTCCTGTACTAGTCTGGTCTGCACTACAAAACAATCTCAAACCATTTCGTACACAATGCATCGTTGGCTGTGTTTGAACCCCTCTAAGGATTGGCCATTGGTTGATTGGAAGGGGAATACAGACTTTTAAGAACATCTGAGGCACAACTATTATACTACAGCAGTCAATGAAACAAATAATGGGCAGTCAACAGCTTGTAAACAAATATGTCCTATTAGCTTGCCTCAAAGGATACAAAGCACATACGGTACATTATTATTATTATTATTTATTTATTTATTATTCAAAATCTCAGAGATATTTATATACAGTATGTCTGACTTAATTAGACTGAAGATATGCCTTCACTTATGTTTAAAGGGATAGTTCACCCAAATTACAACATGGCACATTGGTTTCCTTACCCTGTAAGAAGTACAGTGGGGAAAAAAAGTATTTAGTCAGCCACCAATTGTCCAAGTTCTCCCACTTAAAAAGATGAGAGAGGCCTGTAATTTTCATCATAGGTACACGTCAACTATGACAGACAAAATGAGAAACAAAAATCCAGAAAATCACATTGTAGGATTTTTTATGAATTTATTTGCAAATTATGGTGGAAAATAAGTATTTGGTCAATAACTAAAGTTTCTCAATACTTTGTTATATACCCTTTGTTGGCAATGACACAGGTCAAACGTTTTCTGTAAGTCTTCACAAGGTTTTCACACACTGTTGCTGGTATTTTGGCCCATTCCTCCATGCAGATCTTCTCTAGAGCAGTGATGTTTTGGGGCTGTCGCTGGGCAACACGGACTTTCAACTCCCTCCAAATATTTTCTATGGGGTTGAGATCTGGAGACTGGCTAGGCCACTCCAGGACCTTGAAATGCTTCTTACGAAGCCACTCCTTCGTTGCCCGGGTGGTGTGTTTGGGATCATTGTCATGCTGAAAGACCCAGCCACGTTTCATCTTCAATGCCCTTGCTGATAGAAGGAGGTTTTCACTCAAAATCTCACGATACATGGCCCCATTCATTCTTTCCTTTACACGGATCAGTCGTCCTGGTCCCTTTGCAGAAAAACAGCCCCAAAGCATGATCTCTCCACCCCCATGCTTCACAGTAGGTATGATGTTCTTTGGATGCAACTCAGCATTCTTTGTCCTCCAAACACGACGAGTTGAGTTTTTACCAAAAAGTTCTATTTTGGTTTCATCTGACCATATGACATTCTCCCAATCCTCTTCTGGATCATCCAAATGCACTCTAGCAAACTTCAGACGGGCCTGGACATGTACTGGCTTAAGCAAGGGGACACGTCTGGCACTGCAGGATTTGAGTCCCTGGCGGCGTAGTGTGTTACTGATGGTAGGCTTTGTTACTTTGGTCCCAGGTCTCTGCAGGTCATTCACTAGGTCCACCCGTGTGGTTCTGGGATTTTTGCTCACCGTTCTTGTGATCATTTTGACCCCACGGGGTGAGATCTTGCGTGGAGCCCCAGATCGAGGGAGATTATCAGTGGTCTTGTATGTCTTCCATTTCCTAATAATTGCTCCCACAGTTGATTTCTTCAAACCAAGCTGCTTACCTATTGCAGATTCAGTCTTCCCAGCCTGGTGCAGGTCTACAATTTTGTTTCTGGTGTCCTTTGACAGCTCTTTGGTCTTGGCCATAGTGGAGTTTGGAGTGTGACTGTTTGAGGTTGTGGACAGGTGTCTTTTATACTGATAACAAGTTCAAACAGGTGCCATTAATACAGGTAACGAGTGGAGGACAGAGGAGCCTCTTAAAGAAGAAGTTACAGGTCTGTGAGAGCCAGAAATCTTGCTTGTTTGTAGGTGACCAAATACTTATTTTCCACCATAATATGCAAATAAATTCATAAAAAATCCTACAATGTGATTTTCTGGATTTATTTTCCTCATTTTGTCTGTCATAGTTGACGTGTACCTATGATGAAAATTACAGGCCTCTCTCATCTTTTTAAGTGGGAGAACTTGCACAATTGGTGGCTGACTAAATACTTTTTTTCCCCACTGTATATTGACAAGGTATGACAACAATCCTTTCTAATGTTTTAGCAATGGTGGCACAAATCCTATTCAAGTTATGTTACCGATATTAGCACTTTTCACGCATCATGTTCAAATCATCTATAAGTTACTTTATTGAGCTTCACAATGAATTTTAGATACTTTCGGATGATGTGGACATGATGCGCAAAAAATGCTATTATCGGTACCATGACTTGAATGGGATTTGCCAGGGAAACTAAACAAAGAATGGATTGCTGTCATGCCATAGACTGCTTACAGGGTAAGGAAACCAATGTGTCATCTTGCAATTTGGGTGAACTATCCCTTTAAGTAAGACGTTTCTTTCATGGGGTTGATCCTGTTTTAATGTAATATTTCATCTAAATGCTTTTTACTACTACTGTATACTGTATGAATAATTTTCTCTGAACTTTCTCTTGAATGTAGTATTCAGTAACATCATTTTCCTACAAGAAATACATACAAACAAACAATGACGTACTGTACATATTCACACGTTACCACACTGTCTCTCTTCCAGAGGGTGTCTTGTTCTGTACTTACATCTGAGTTGAAGCGTAGTTGACAGATGTTACAGGAAATCACTTGTTTTTTCTTCGGAGGGATGGGGACCCCAAATGTGTGGTTTATTACAGCTTTCTGCACGGGATCCATCTGGAAGACAAGAAGACAGGAGAGCAAATTTTAAGTGTTGCACCGGCACTGGAGAGATAGAGAGAGGGGGCGGAGAGAGAGCGAGTGAGAGAGAGAGAGAATAGAGAGGGGGTGGAGAGAGAGAGAGAGAGAGAGAGAGAGAGAGAGAGAGAGAGAGAGAGAGAGAGAGAGAGAGAGAGAGAGAGAAAGAGAGAGAGAGAGAGAGAGAGAGAGAGAGAGAGAGAGAGAGAGAGAGAGAGAGAGAAGAATGTGTAGATAGTGAACACCTTGAAGGAGGACAGGACAGATGGTAGCCTGGTAGTGTTCACTACCCAGTGATGCTCATCTACAGAGAAAGGTGGTAAAGACATACTAGATACTCAGACTGGTAAAAGAACAAAGGGTAACACTTTACTTAAAGCCTGCAGGTATAATTAATTATGATGAACAAAGAAACTTTGAGGACAAAGCACATGTAAATAACTACTGATGAACCATACCACATTTTTTACTTCAATACTGATACCAGGTTTAGTATCAAAATACTCAATACAGAAACGATACTCGATACCAAAAGGATACCACTGCAAAAAAAAAAAAAAAAAAAAACGTACTAGCTAAAGTCACAGAATAACCACTGGGCTTTATTTTTTTAAACATTAAACAATATGTTGATAACTGGTAGAAAAAATGCAATAACAAATAGAATATATTCTATTCTATATTCAATTTCTTGTAAAAAATAAGACAACATATTAAATAACAGATGAATTCCTTAAATGTTCCTTTAATGCACAACCACATCTGAGACTCAGAGCAGACAAAATAATTTTACAATTACATCTAAACTGTTTTAAAATGTAATTTGATACATATAGTGCCTTGCAAAAGTATTCATCCCCCTTGGCGTTTTTCCTATTTTGCTGCATTACAACCTGTAGTTTAAATGGATTTTTATTTGGATTTCATGTAATGGACATACACAAAATAGTCAAAATTGGTGAAGTGAAATGAAAAAAATAACTTGTTTCAAAATTTTTGGTGTTCGCCAAAAGGCATGTGGGAGACTCCCCAAATATATGGAAGAAGGTACTCTGGTCAGATGAGACTAAAATTGATCTTTTTGGCCATCAAGGAAAACGCTATGTCTGGTGCAAACCCAACACCTCTCATCACCCAGAGAACACCATCCCCACAGTGAAGCATGGTGGTGGCAGCATCATGCTATGGGGATGTTTTTCATCGGCAGGGACTTGGAAACTGGTCAGAATTGAAGGACTGATGGATGGTGCTAAATACAGGGAAATTCTTGAAGGAAACCTGTTTCACTCTTCCAGAGATTTGAGACTGGGACGGAGTTTCACCTTCCAGCAGGACAATGACCCTAAGCATACTGCTAAAGCAACACTTGAGTGGTTTAAGGGGAAACATTTAAATGTCTTGGAATGGCCTAGTCAAAGCCCAGACCTCAATCCAATTGAGAATCTGTGGTGTGACTTAAAGATTGCTATACACCAGCGGAACCCATCCACCTTGAAGGAGCTGGAGCAGTTTTGCCTTGAAGAATGGGCAAAGATCCCAGTGGCTAGATGTGCCAAGCTTATAGAGACATACCCCAAAAGACTTGCAGCTGTAATTGCTGCAAAATGTGGGTCTACATAGTATTGCCTTTGGGGGGGTGAATAGTTATGCACGCTCAAGTTTTCTGTTTTTTTTGTCTTATTTCTTGTTTGTTTCACCCCAAAAAATATTTTGCATCTTCAAAGTGGTAGGCATGTTGTGTAAATCAAATGATACAACCCCCCCAAAAATCCATTTTAATTCCAGGTTGTAAGGCAACAAAATAGGAAAAATGCCAAGGGGGGTGAATACTTTCGCAAGCCACTGTATCAGGGTACATTTTCTCATTTATGGCCAAAACAACATGAAAACACATTGAAGCTAATTTCTGAAGCTGCTGTATTGCATAGTCTACAAGCCATAAAAATACAATGGAATTTGCACAGCATACTACGATTCCCAGAGAGCATTCCACTTCCCAGGGTGAAATGCTCCACCCAGGGCTGCTGGCTGGCTAGTTGCTACTGGCTACTGCTAGCAAGCCCAGACAAACGCAAAGTAGCCTAAATATATTGCTGTCAAGTTATGAGTGTAATCATATTTTAATGCTCACATGAATGTCATGCTGAATACAGTGAGGGAAAAAAGTTTTTGATCCCCTGCTGATTTTGTACGTTTGCCCACTGACAAAGACATGATCGGTCTATAATTTTAATGGTAGGTTTATTTGAACAGTGAGAGACAGAATGACAACAAAAAAATCCTGAAAAACGCATGTCAAAAATGTTATAAATTGATTTGCATTTTAATGAGGGAAATAAGTATTTGACCCCTCTCAATCAGAAAGATTTCTGGCTCCAAGGTGTCTTTTATACAGGTAACGAGCTGAGATTAGGAGCACACTCTTAAAGGGAGTGCTCCTAATCTCAGCTTGTTACCTGTATAAAAGACACCTGTCCACAGAAGCAATCAATCAATCAGATTCCAAACTCTCCACCATGGCCAAGACCAAAGAGCTCTCCAAGGATGTCAGGGACAAGATTGTAGACCTACACAAGGCTGGAATGGGCTACAAGACCATCGCCAAGCAGCTTCGTGAGAAGGTGACAACAGTTGGTGCGATTATTCGCAAATGGAAGAAACACAAAAGAACTGTCAATCTCCTTCGGCCTGGGGCTCCATGCAAGATCTCACCTCGTGGAGTTGCAATGATCATGACAACGGTGAGGAATCAGCCCAGAACTACACAGGAGGATCTTGTCAATGATCTCAAGGCAGCTGGGACCATAGTCACCAAGAAAACAATTGGTAACACACTATGCCGTGAAGGACTGAAATCCTGCAGCCCCCCCTGCTCAAGAAAGCACATATACAGGCCCGTCTGAAGTTTGCCAAAGAACATCTGAATGATACAGAGGAGAACTGGGTGAAAGTGTTGTGGTCAGATGAGACCAAAATCGAGCACTTTGCCATCAACTCAACTCGCCGTGTTTGGAGGACGAGGAATGCTGCCTATGACCCCAAGAACACCATCCCCACCGTCAAACATGGAGGTGGGAGCATTATGCTTTGGGGGTGTTTTTCTGCTAAGGGGACAGGACAACTTCACCGCATCAAAAGGACGATGGACGGGGCCATGTACCGTCAAATCTTGGGTGAGAACCTCCTTCCCTCAGCCAGGGCATTGAAAATGGGTTGTGGATGGGTATTCCAGCATGACAATGACCCAAAACACACGGCCAAGGCAACAAAGGAGTGGCTCAAGAAGAAGCACATTAAGGTCCTGGAGTGGCCTAGCCAGTCTCCAGACCTTAATCCCATAGAAAATCTGTGGAGGGAGCTGAAGATTCGAGTGCCAAATGTCAGCCTCGAAACCTTAATGACTTGGAGAAGATCTGCAAAGAGGAGTGGGACAAAAGCCCTCCTGAGATGTGTGCAAACCTGGTGGCCAACTACAAGAAACGTCTGACCTCTGTGATTGCCAACAAGGGTTTTGCCACCAAGTACTAAGTCATGTTTTGCAGAGGGGTTAAATACTTATTTCCCTCATTAAAATGCAAATCAATTTATAACATTTTTGACATGCATTTTTATGGATATTGTTGTTGTTATTCTGTCTCTCACTGTTAAAATAAACCTACCATTAAAATTATAGACTGATCATGTCTTTGTCAGTGGGCAAACGTACAAAATCAGCATGGGATCAAATACTGTTTTCCCTCACTGTAGATAGAAAGATGTGTGTCATGTATGCTAGAATGGAGGTTTATAAACGACAGCTGCATATGCATATTAGCCAATACATATGGAATTGCCTATACATATAGCATACCTTGCAATACAATATTTTCTAAAAACAGTTATACAATGTGCTCTGTAATAAGATAACCAGAGTTTGATTTCTAAACCAGATGAGTTCTAAAATTGCAGCTACCCAATACCATGGTGGGCATGCATAATGTTGGATGCATTGGAATATATGGTATGAAAAATGATAAAGAGCCTGTATGATTATTGAAAAAGCAGTTGGGAAATGAATGTTTGAGGTTCAAATACTAAATGTTCAGTGAATGTAAGTATATTTAGGTGGTTTACATGATTAACTTTCCTACTAACCTTATAAAAGTTAACAGTGCCAAAATCTTGCTATCCATTAATTATTATACGAACTATGACTGTGTGAGACATGTTTTCCATAATGTAGGTTTAATGCGTATACATCTGAACAATGAACACCATCACAAATAGTGTTTCACCATTTATTGAGTACGGAGACAAATAACAATGATGTCTCAGGCAGTATTTTAAGTATCTAAATATAGTGTAACCTACCAATCAATGTATATCATGTGCCGTGGAGGGCACAATCTTACAATGTTGCAGTCTAGAAATATCTATGCCAAAAGCCTGGGCTACTGATGGAGACTGTAGAACTCTCATCAAGGCATGCTTCAGTATTCCCCCTTCTCTCTAGGAGCATTTGTGTGACCAGGGCTAGTAGGCGTATAAAGGATCCCACCCTGGTCACCAATATAGCTGGCCGAAATAGAGAGAGACAAGTGCCTTAGCAGAATGCAATCTAATTATTGTGTGGTCCAGAGATGAGAACTCTACCATCTATGGCAAAAGCCTGGGCTCCTGACGGGGACAATAGAATTATCCCCACTGCATGTTACAATAGTAAACTAATCTGTTTGTTAGCTGTTAAACTGATCCTACATTGAATTTTGTCTTTGAGATGGTCAAACAAGCACGTGTGTCTTGAGTGGGTGTTGTTCAACTATAAAATGCACTAGACTGTGTAAGACAAAATCCCCAAACAAAAGACAACAGGCAAATTTGTATGTGGTCCCAATGTCTAAATAGCGACGGCAGGGCTAGTTCAAACTGCAGTAGGATGATTCTCCTCACAGGTGAGTGAATCAGTCCATGCTTGGTGAATAGCACTTGGTTGATCTCTAGGAGCAGGACACAGGAGAGATGAATAGATCATGTGAGACAGAAGTGAGAGATAAAATAAATCATCACAGCAAAGTACAATAGTTTGTACAGTAGTTCAGTAGTTTGTGAGCTAGAAAATGAACATTCTGACAGTCTGAGGCAGGCTGCTCCGCAATCATCCTACTATTGACAGGAATGTGACATTTCTTATTTGTTAGTATGAATTAAATTAGTGGGTCCTGGCTTGATGACTGTTTTAGATTTTGTACTTGTCCTATAGATTTTTGTAGCCTTAAATTATTACTTGGAATAAACTGATAGCTAAAACACTCCTTGTCCCAGAATGACATTCTAGCTAGTGATAAAGCTATCTGCTCCTGCTTGTTACCAATAGATCTACATGTTGTTACTAGCTAGCTAACTAGCAAGCTAGCTACATTACTAAGGTTTTTGTGTTCTAAATTGGGAGTAATTTTACAGCTTGCATTGATGGTATCACGTTTCTATAACTAAATAGTTAGATAGATTACAAATAAATAAAAAATACTTTACCTGATAGCAGCTGTCTACTACCTGAGGCATGGATAATGTGATTGGCAGACATGATCAGCAGAGATAGTACCATGGATAGTACAGAAGGTTTGATTGGTTTACAGTTTAGTACTCGGCGGCGTTTGCCTGTCCAGCTAGCGAACATAAAAGTAAGTATTTTGACAAAAAACTCAAGAAATTGACATTGCCAAGAAACAGAAATGTGTTCAGAATAAATAAATATACAAAATATGTAAAAAACAGCTCCTCCCTCGATAGAGATTGATCATTTCGAAAACTAAAGCAGATAGCTTGCTATTGCCCACCACTTAATTCCCATAGTTTGCTTCTGCAGACAGTTTTGTCAACAAGCTGTGGGCATGGAGGTATGATGTTTTCATTTAAAACCATGCTGTCTGCATTTTCTCTCTCTTCTAGCTTGCTTCTCATAGCTTGCTTTGCAGCCTGGCTAGATATGGACCCCTTGAGAAGATTCAGACAAATTACTAGACAGACTCGATCCTCTCAATCCGTATATGACGTCAGACACATTTGGCAGAAGTACCGAAAGTAACAAAAATTATACTACCAAACCGTTTTTCATGTTCTAGTATCAATAACTCCAGGAACATGTAAATGGAAGATTAGAGACCTCCATTGATTTGTACTGTTTCTGCTTGTGCTGTCAAGAGCTTTATATTTTAATTGCACACATTGACACTGAAAGAAAAACTACTTAGACCTACTTTGCAAATGAACCTTCTGTTAGTAAGTGGATTGTCTCTAGATGTGTTAAAATACCCTTTAAAACGGCTTTTCACACTGCAGGTACTGAGCACAGGGCCATCCTTAACCCCGGGTTAAAACTAGCCTGGGGCTAGCTTACCCTCTTTTCACTCAAGTATTCATTAACACTGGGCTGTGTGAACGTGACTATTATAATAAGAAATGAGTGTTTCTACACAGCTTCTTTCTCTGTAGCTCAGAGAACACCAGGTAGGAACACATGGAATACTTGATAATGTCACAAGGGTTTTGATAAGGCTTTTGACCACCAAGACATTCCTAGAGTATTATATTATTTTTTTGTGTCTTGTCCCATTACTGCAACTCCCTTACGGACTCAGGAGAGGCGAAGGTTGAGAGCCATGCGTCCCCTGAAATACAACCCTGCACTGCTGCTTGTGTTGGATGAAACCCTGGCCATCTGGCAGCTGAAGTCAGCTTGCAGGTGCCCGGCCCACCACAAGGAGTCGCTAGAGCTTGATGGGACAAGGAAATCCCAACTGTCAAACCCTGTGACACAGCCTGGGATTGAACCCGGGGCTGTAGTGACACCTCAAGCACTGCGATGCAGTGCCTTAGACCGCTGCGCCACACGGGAGGCCCTCCTAGAGTAGTCTTTAATGGTATTCATTCATATTTCATTATAACTGCTGCTCTCAGACAAACATGCAACAGTACATCGCAAATAACAACAAGCTACTGACATTTCAACATGAGCCTGATACCCACTACCACATCACGGGGAGACTGAACATATTAGGCCACATTACATATAGTGCATTCGGAAAGTATTCAGACCCCTTCCCCTTTTCCACATTTTGTTATGTTACAGCCTTATTCTAAAATTGATTAAATAAAAAAGAATCCTCATCAATCTACACAAAATACCCTGAAAACAGGTTTTTAGAAATGTTTGCAAATGTATTAAAAATAAAAAACAGAAATTATTTACATAAGTATTCAGACCCTTTGCTATGAGACTCTAAATTGAGCTCAGGTGCATCCTGTTTCCATTGATCATCCTTGAGATTTTCTACAACTTGATTGGAGTCCACCTGTGGTAAATTCAATTGATTGGACATGATTGGGAAAGGCACACACCTGTCTATATAAGGTCCCAACGTTGACAGTGCATGTCAGAGCAAAAACCAAGCCATGAGGTCGAAGGAATTGTCCGTAGAGCTCTGAGACAGGATTGTGTCGAGGCACAGATCTGGGTCCCCAAGAACACAGTGGCCTCCATCATTCTTAAATGGAAGAAGTTTGGAACCACCAATACTCTTCCTAGAGCTGGCTGCCCGGCCAAACTGAGCAATCGGGGGAGAAGGGCCTTGGTCAAGAAGGTGACCAAGAACCCGATGGTCAATCTGACAGAGCTCCAGAGTTCCTCTGTGGAGATGGGAGAACCTTCCAGAAGGACAACCATCTCTGCCACACTTTATGGTAGAGTGTCCAGACGGAAGCCAATCCTCAGTAAAAGGCACATGACAGCCCACTTGGAGTATTTCAAAAGGTACCTAAAGGACTCTCAGACCATGAGAAACAAGCTTCTCTGGTCTGATGAAACCAACATTGAACTCTTTGGCCTGAATGCCAAGCGTCACATCTTGAGGAAACCTGGCAGCATCCCTACGGTGAAGCATGGTGGTGGCAGCATCATGCTGTGGGGATACTCAGGACCTCAGACTGGGGCGAAGGTTCACCTTCCAACAGGACAATGACCCTAAACACACAGTCAAGACAACGCAGGAGTGGCTTCGGGACAAGTACCTGAATGTCCTTGAGTGGCCTAGCCAGAGCCCGGACTTGAACCCGATCGAACATCTCTGGTGAGACCTGAAAATAGCTGTGCAGTGACGTTCCCCATCCAACCTGACAGAGCTTGAGAGGATCAGCAGAGAAGAATGGGAGAAACTCCCCAAATACAGGTGTGCCAAGCTTGTAGCGTCATACCCAAGACGACTCAAGGCTGAAATCGCTGCCAAAGGTGCTTCAACAAAGTACAGAGTAAATGGTCTGAATACTTATGTAAATGTGATATTTCCTATATCTTTTTTTTTGTTGCTAATTTTTCTTTAAAAAAACTGTTTTTGCTTTGTCATTATGGGGTATTGTGTGTAGATTGAACAAAAACAATTTAATCAATTTTAGAATAAGGCTGTAACGTAACAAAATGTGGAAAAAGTCAAGGGGTCTGAATACTTTCCGAATGCACTCTATTTTATGCTCTCTCTCCTACCTCTTGCCAGCTCACATAGAATAATATTACATCTGGATTCGACAGAAGAGAGAACAGATACAAAAATCTGTCGAGATGCAAGTCGTTCTTGGCCAGAGTGTCAGTTATTCTACCATTCTATCTATGCATTAGTTATTCTATCCCATTAGAGACATGAAAAAGACATGAGCCAGGTAGGGGCTAAATCCATTATATAGTGGAAAAAAGAGAGAGAGAGAGAGAGAGAGAGAGAGAGAGCATGTTCCATGTAATAATAAGCCATTAAGCAGACGCTTTTATCCAAAGCGACTTACAGTCATGCGTGCATACATTATTATTTTTTTTTTTGTGTGTATGGGTGGTCCCGGGGATCGAACCCACTACCTTGGCGTTACAAGCGCCATGCTCTACCAGCTGAGCTACAGAGGACCACAACATGTGCTTCCGTAAAGATGCACGAAAGGTCTGAGCTATATGCACCCTGTTCTCTCTCCAGCACATTGCATACAGAGTTTGGGCGGAATATCAGCTGTCGCCAGTGTTGTACAGTACTTAAGTAAAAATACTTTAAAGTACTACTTAACTTGTTTTTTGGGGTATCTGTATTTTACTTTACAATTTATATTTTTGACAACTTTTCCTTCACTACATTCCTAAAGAAAATAATCTACTTTTTACTCCATACATTTTCCCTGACACCCAAAAGTACTCGTTACATTTTCAATGCTTAGCAGGACAGGAAAATGGTCCAATTCACACACTTATCAAGAGAACATCCCTGGTCATCTCTACTGCCTCTGATCTGACGGACTCACTAAACACAAACGTTTCATTTGTAAATGATGTCTGAGTGTTGGAGTGTGCCCATGGGTATCCGTAAATTAAAAAAACAAGAAAATGGTGCCGTCTGGTTTGCTTAATATAAGGAATTTTGATACTTAAGTATATTTTAGCAATTACATTTACTTTTGATACTTAAGTATATTTAAAACCAAATACTTTTAGACTTTCACTCAAGTAGTATTTTACTGGTTGACTTTCACTTATACTTGAGTCATTTTCTATTAAGATATCTTTACTTTTACTTAAGTATGACAATTGCGTACTTTTTCCACCACTGCCTGTCGCACAGCGAGAGACTCTATGCTCCTCTAACAGTGGTTGATGCGTGAAGTGAAATAAGTGTTCTTATAAGCCCAGACATTTCTATATACAATCCTGTGTGTAAGTAGAGTTTTGATGGTTGCCACTGAAAAGAGGAGGATCCCAACTGCTACTATATTTATTGCTCAGCTGCTCAGGTATAAAACCGGAGTAGCCTACCAGGCATGATTTCAACTGCGGGAAAGTGGCCTCCATTAGCTATTGGAGTGCATAAGGAAGGCATGTCTTTTTCCCCTGCTCCTGTTCCTACCCATTTGATCAGGGCCGTTCTAAATCGAAACACATTTTACATATTAGTAAAGACAAGATTAAATTGAGAATAGTCTGATGGGTGAAAATATGATCACTTGATGAGAGAACAGCCTGAGGCAGGTAGCCTGAGGCAAGGAACAGAGCACAAGATTTTATTGTAACATTTTCAAATATATTTTTTGATTTTGAAGACATTCTAAGGTTTGTATCATTCACAACTAAATTAGTCAAATAACTCTAAATCTAGCGTATAGGACCTGTTTCAAATGATCACTTTTACACTCAACACAGCCACTTCATATGCACACTCGCTCCGGAATGGGAAAAATATTATTTATATTTTATTCAGCTAGCTAATATAATTATAACATAAAATAATGGCACAGACTTATAAGCATATTTTGTCTGCTAAATGAACTAGCCTATAGCCTATGGCATGGCGCATAGCCAGATAACATACATTAGGCAGACTCATATTCGGTTAATCTTAAATATATTTTCTTCATATCATAATGTTTCTTTAGACATGCCTAAAATAAATTATGGATTTATTGTGATGGTGTACGGATGTATTATACTTTTTTAAGTGTAGATGTTCCAAAGGCACACATCAGCTGCTTGTATACGTGGAGGCCTGGAGATGCTAAACATCTTTGTGTTAATTAACTGTCAATTTTTTATGATTATTTTTTATTTTTTATTTAGCAGACGCTTTTATCCACAGCGACTTACAGGAGCAATTAGGGTTAAGTGTCTTGCTCAAGGGCACATCGACAGATTTTTCACCTAGTCGGCTCGGGGATTAGAACCAGCGACCTTTCGGTTACTGACACAACGCTCTTAACCACTAAGCTACCTGCCTGCCCTAATCATTCTGCCAGCCTCAATTGCCATGAGACTGGCAGTAATTTGCTTGACAATAACTGTCTGACAAAATGTCATGACTCCCACTGCCCTAATCACACCACAGCACAACACCACACCACAACAACACAACACAACCCTCGAAAAGTGACTTTATCTGTCATTCAGTGACTGATAATTACATTCCAGTGATAAGCAGGCAGAGAGAGCTGCAGGGGTAAAGGAAGGCTGGCAGGAAGGCAGGGCCAGAGCCAGGCTGTTCAGATTGGCTGTCACTGTCCAATGAATTTAAATTACACCTTGTTGTCATCCCTTGTTCACCACATCAACGCAAATAATACAAAATCACTTCTGGTAAACAAATAGCAAACAAATAAACCTCACAACCATAGCTGCTGGAAGTAGGAACAATCCTGAAAAATCAGAATAATTTGTTTAAATTAATAAACAAACGAAAAAGCGGACCAATATAGCCGCCTGTAGCGCAGGCAATAAAAACACATCGCAGCACCGCCACCCCAAACATCTTCCCACAGCACCGCCACCCCCAAACATCTTCCCACAGCACCGCCACCCCCAAAAATCTTCCCACAGCACCGCCACCCCCAAACATCTTCCCGCAGCACCGCCACCCCCAAACATCTTCCCGCAGCACCACCACCCCCAAACATCTTCCCGCAGCACCCCAAACATCTTCCCTCAGCACCGCCACCCCCAAACATCTTCCCGCAGCACCGCCACCCCCAAACATCTTCCCGCAGCACCGCCACCCCCAAACATCTTCCCACATCACCGCCACCCCCAAACATCTTCCCACAGCACCGCCACCCCCAAACATCTTCCCACAGCACCTCCACCCCCAAACATCTTCCCACAGCACCGCCACCCCAAACATCTTCCCGCAGCACCGCCACCCCCAAACATCTTCCCGTAGCACCGCCACCCCCAAACATCTTCCCGCAGCACCGCCACCCCCAAACATCTTCCCGCAGCACACAACCCCTCTCACTCTATCAGTATACAGGTTAATCAGTATACAGGTTAATGAAATAAAGCAGGTAAAACATACTATAGTGTGGAGTAGATACAGTATGTTATCCTAAATAATAATAAATGTAGGATGTCGATAAGGCACTCAGTGTGCCAGTGTCACAGGCCTGACTAACTTTAAGACTGAGGATGATGTACAGTAGGAGTCAAGGCAAGTCTCTCTCTTTTGGAGGAGTGAAATCAATGCCTTGACGGTGGACTGCAGTGCTCTCTCTCTCTCTCTCTCTCTCTCTCTCTCTCTCTCTCTCTCTCTCTCTCTCTCTCTCTCTCTCTCTCTCTCTCTCTCTCTCTCTCTCTCTCTCTCTCTCTCTCTCTCTCTCTCTCTCTCTCTCTCTCTCTCTCTCTCTCTCTCTCTTCTCTCTCTCTCTCTCTCTCTCTCTCTCTCTCTCTCTCTCTCTCTCTCTCTCTCTCTCAATGCAATACTGCCTATTACCTAGCAGTACCAGTGATGACACTGTAATAACATATTGTCAGACTTAGTGTCAGAACCCACCAGCCCACTTGTCCTGTTACAGGGTGCATTTGACAATATGATGAGTGGGAAAGAAAATGCACTAATCCATTGTGGTTGACATGTCTCTTACCAAGTGCACATGAACAATTCACTTTGTCGAGGTAAGAATACTGTATGTTTTTCTGATGAAGGTCATCACAGACTGAAAGCTTAGCAAATTAAAACACTGAAATTGCATCTGATGAAATGTGCAGAGACTTTTTTCACTTGCCTATTGTTCTTTCAGTAGCCTAAATATTGTGTTTCATGGATTGTATAATGAGAGCAGCGCAGAGGTAAACAAAGACAGATCAATTCACCATCTGTAGGTTTTGTATTCCTGAATAAACTGAGTTTCTGACACCTACAGAGCGGTTTGTTCTCAACAGGTTTATTGATTCAGAATACACAGTAGTACAGTTACTACAGAACAGAACAGTGATGCTGCAACAATGCACAAATTGGCCCCCATATGTTCCTTCTTCTCGATAAAAGGTTTACAGTATAAAAATAAAAATATTTTAACAACAGAACCCTAAAAGCAGCTGGAAGAAGCAAATTGATTTTGTTCTCCATTTTTTATATTATGGAAACATTGAGACAGATCTTTCTACCCCTGTTTACCTCCATTCCTTACATTACCATTATGACTTGGAATGTCCTGTAAGAGGTCTGTATGCTACATCTGTCTTGTCAACTCCTTATGGTCATTGCCATGTTTAAGGAGTTGGCAAGACAGCACAAACAGGTCTGGGACCAGGCAAGTACTGTAGCCCTTTCAAGAGGGAACCTCGGTTGAAGTAATCATACTTCTGAAAGGCAGAATAGGGTAAAGCTCCGCAGTGAGACTATAGCTCAGATTCTAATGTCATAGTCAGGCTTTGGAGCATATTGTTGTTTTGTTGTCACTGTGGTTTTCTAGTGTCTTCCCATTGTTTACAAACAAACAGACCTTAGAACCTCAGTAGAACACAAAATAAACAAAACTCATTCTAAATACTTGTGTTTCTGTTCTGTTCTGTCACTTTGTATCGTATATTATTCATTACACTGTGGGAAATATTCAAAACCTTTTTTCATCTACCCTGAGAGCTCATGCATGCCAATTCAAATCACTTTCGCTTACACAGAATAGGCTACTGCCAACAGCACGTGTACTGTAAATAGCTTGGGCTGAATAGCTGTCTGTAAAAGGGAACAGAACTTGGCTACTGTAAAGCTACTGACAAACAGGAGGATGAACGATCACAGCGTCCTAAATGGCATGACATTCCCTATATAGTGCACTACTTTTGACCATAGCCTTATTGGCCCTGGTTAAAAAGTAGTGCACTTTATAGGGAATAGGGTGCCATTTGGGACACCATCAGTGTGTCATATTCTGCAATGAGTTTTTTCTTCAAAATGTCTTTAAAAATAAATGTCCCTGGATTAACTTGTGGAAAATATTTCATGTTGGTGTCATCATTATAGTCACATTGTATAATCAACATCACTCTCACCAACATGAACTCATCAACTCAGTACACTACCACTTAATAGTCAACGACAACAGTAGAGCCACTATGTCAGGTTTAGATGGGTCTGTCTCAGCTAGTGGAAACACACTGGACTCAGCTAAAATAAACTGGAGCAGACCTGGGTTCAAATACTATTTGAAATCTTTCAAATACTATTGTGTGTTTGCTCTAGCCTTGTCTGGAGTGCCAGGTGGTGTCACGCTCTGACTCAGGGGACGCTTATATGTTGAGTCAGGGTGTGTATGGTCAGCGGCTCCAGTCCAGACCATGACGTCAGCCCCTCTCCAGGTTCGGGGTCTCCCACACCAGGGTCCAGACAGGGCCTGGTGTATCGTGGGAGGAAGGAGAGGGGAAGCAGCGCGCCGAGGTCCAGACCAGACCAGGGGCGCAATAGGGAGGCGGAGAGTGAGAGGTCGTCACGCCCCGAGCCGGATCCGCCTCCGAGGCGGAATGCCCACCCGGCCCCTACCCTGTTATGTTTATGTTGTGCGGTCGGAGTCCGCACCTTTGGGGGGGGGGTACTGTCACGCCCTGACTCAGGGGACGCTTATATGTTGAGTCAGGGTGTGTATATTTCTTGTTGTGCTTTTTCTATGTTGTCGATCTAGTATGTGTGGATCTATGTTGGCCGGTGTGGTTCCCAATCAGAGGCAGCTGTCGCTCGTTGTCTCTGATTGGGGACCATACTTAGGCAGCCTATTGGCACTGTCTAGTTGTGGGATCTTGTTCTTTGTAAGGTATGTTGTGTGTTCTACCTTGGACTTCACGTTTTGTTTCCTTTGTTGTTTTGTCGTGTGTTTAAAGTTTAATAAACATGTACGCATATCACGCTGTGCCTTGGTCTGACCCGTCATTAAACGAACGTGACAGGTGGACAGGGTTGGGACGTTTCAAATGTTTCTATTGGTGTTATGGAATCAGCCAAGTTCAATCAAGCACAGATAGAGTATTTGAAATTATTTCGAGTAGTGTTTGAATCCAGGTCTGAGCTGGAGACCAGCGCTGTGATGCAGAGTGTTCCTGACAGTTTGCCATGACCACAGGCGAGGCTCTCACTAACTTTGCTAAAGAGTGTTGTCACATCGGTCCATGGCAGGCCTGGGAATCATGGTTACACAGGCATGAGCTGGTGAGTCCTCCTGTCTGCCTCTCAGTCCCTCTCATCAGAACATTGTTCTGTCTGACTCTGCAGGTTGGAGGAGACATAGAAATAGAATGGAAATAGAATGGTCCACCCATCTCAAAAAGGGTTCCAAAAGGTTTCTTCGGCTGTCCCCATAGGAGAACCCTTTTTGGTTTCAGGTAGAACTCTTTTTGGTTCCAGGTAGACATTTTTTGGGTTCCAAAAATGGTTATTCAAAGGGTTCTCCTATGGGGACAGCTGAAGACTTTAGATAGCACCTTTTTTTCTCTAACTCTCTCAGTCGATTTTTCAGGTCACATCATCTTTCCACCAGCCACATCAACTGTCAAAGTTAGATGTATTTTTGGCAAGATAAAAGAAAGAATCGATTTTTGTTCCCCCTCTAATTTTTGGAGGAGTGAAATCAATACCTTGATGGTGGACTGCAGTGCTTTCTCTCTCTCTCTCTCTCTCTCTCTCGTTCTGTCTCACTCACACTTCTGTTGTGCATTTGCCGTTAAGATTCTTAGGGTTCTGGCAATGAAACAATAACACTGAAATCCAAGATCAATAACAGTGGCAATAAACTACAAGTACACGAGATGAAAGGACTAGTGTCCATGGGGTGCATCAATCTGCCTCACACTACAGAAACAGGAGATAGTCTCCTGTCCTATGGGACATTCTGGCTCGGGCAAGCATTACTTACAAGAGATGAAAGCAGCGATTTCTTACCGTGTTAAAATTTGGGAAGAGTCCCACTGCGGAGGACGTGTCGACTTGGTGGAAGGGTATAAAGGGTTTCATATCCAGAGTGGACTGCATCATCAGAGACGGAGTCCGCACTAGCGCGGGCAGCGTGTTGCTATGGCATGAACTTCCTGTGGAGACGGAGAGATAGCGGGAGAGAGAGCGAGAAAGAGGGAGAGATGGAGATAGAGAGAGAGGAGCGAGAGAGGGACAGGGAAATGGAAAGAGAGAGGGAGAGAAACATTAACACATTTGAGGGCGGTGGGACGTAGCGTTTCAATTCCTACGACTATACATAACATACAGTTGGGAAAAAAAGTATTTAGTCAGCCACCAATTGTGCAAGTTCTCCCACTTAAAAAGATGAGAGAGGCCTGTAATTGTCATCATAGGTACACGTCAACTATGACAGACAAAATGAGGAAAGAAAATCCAGAAAATCACATTGTAGGATTTTTAATGAATTTATTTGCAAATTATGGTGGGAAAAAAGTATTTGGTCAATAACAAAAGTTTCTCAATACTTTGTTATATACCCTTTGTTGGCAATGACACAGGTCAAACGTTTTCTGTAAGTCTTCACAAGGTTTTCACACACTGTTGCTGGTATTTTGGCCCATTCCTCCATGCAGATCTCCTCTAGAGCAGTGATGTTTTGGGGCTGTCGCTGGGCAACACAGACTTTCAACTCCCTCCAAAGATTTTCTATGGGGTTGAGATCTGGAGACTGGCTAGGCCACTCCAGGACCTTGAAATGCTTCTTACGAAGCCACTCCTTCGTTGCCCGGGCGGTGTGTTTGGGATCATTGTCATGCTGAAAGACCCAGCCACGTTTCATCTTCAATGCCCTTGCTGATGGAAGGAGGTTTTCACTCAAAATCTCACGATACATGGCCCCATTCATTCTTTCCTTTACACGGATCAGTCGTCCTGGTCCCTTTGCAGAAAAACAACCCCAAAGCATGATGTTTCCACCCCCATGCTTCACAGTAGGTATGGTGTTCTTTGGATGCAACTCAGCATTCTTTGTCCTCCAAACACGACGAGTTGAGTTTTTACCAAAAAGTTATATTTTGATTTCATCTGGCCATATGACATTCTCCCAATCCTCTTCTGGATCATCCAAATGTACTCTAGCAAACATCAGATGGGCCTGGACATGTACTGGCTTAAGCAGGGGGACACGTCTGGCACTGCAGGATTTGAGTCCCTGGCGGCGTAGTGTTACTGATGGTAGGCTTTGTTACTTTGGTCCCAGCTCTCTGCAGGTCATTCACTAGGCCCCCCCGTGTGGTTCTGGGATTTTTGCTCACCGTTCTTGTGATCATTTTGACCCCACGGGGTGAGATCTTGCGTGGAGCCCCAGATCGAGGGAGATTATCAGTGGTCTTGTATGTCTTCCATTTCCTAATAATTGAATGTGACAAGAATATGAGCACCTATTTGAAGTTGGTGTGTGTTTGCGTGTGCATGTGTGTGTGTGCGTGTGTGTGGACGTGGTATGGTGTGATGTGAGTCAGCCTGGCAGGTAGGCTGGAGGAATTGGGTAGTATGTTGGGGCAGAGGGATGGATCTAGGAGAATAATTATGGGTCTGGGTCTGGGTCTGGGGCTTGAGCTGGGGAGATGATCTGGGGCATAGGATGGGAATGGGAATAGGACTAGAGCAGTGGGCTGGAGCTGGGGCTTGCTTGGGATGGGGCTGGCTGGGGAGAGAGGTTGGGGTTGAGAGCATGGCTCTGTGAACTGCCTAATGCCTGCCTGCATTATCCTGGGCTCTGGGAGAGAGGATGCTGCAGGGAATTCCCCCATGCAGATGTAAACCTGCTGGTGGTTTATTCAGTGTTTATTACAACATCTTGCCTAACTAAACTCTGCTGCTTACCTGATAAATCACACAGCAGGCTAGTTATATCCTGCTCCCTCACAGAACTCAAACTGCTTTCTGTCTGCCACTTATAATAATAGTATTATATACACACTGATACCTTCATCTGTAATCCTGCCCAGACCATAAACAGATCATACCTGATGCAAGGCAGTTCATTGGTAACATAGTAATATCTGCGTATAGCTACTTTATATATTTCAAAGTGAAATAAGGTTATTGCTGGTTAACTTCAGACTTTCATACTGTATATATTATACTATATAAAAGCTTAATGGCCAAAGAAAGTATATGGATCCCAGACCAAAATAAAGAATGATCTTAACTACAGTAGATAATCCACACAGACTTCAAAGCACTCTTATATCCATCTTCACTCCATATTATGCATGTTTGTTTGATATGTGTGTGTGTGTGTGTGTGTGTGTGTGTGTGTGTGTGTGTGTGTGTGTGTGTGTGTGTGTGTGTGTGTGTGTGTGTGTGTGTGTGTGTGTGTGTGTGTGTGTACAGGAGCTCATCTCAGGAGAGATTTAATAGCATGTGAGATGATGAGTAACAACATTTAATTCTCAGAAACCCACAAGCAGACTTCTGAGTGCTGACACACACACGCAAGCAAGCAAGCAATCACGCACACACAAGCCCTCACGCACACACACAGACACACACACCAACTTAAAATAGGTGCTAATATTATTGTCAGATATTCAAAAGCAACACCATTTTTCAAAAAGAACAACAAAATCAAGCTATTGCTTCAAATCTCCCTTCATCCTTAATCATACTGTGTACAACACCAAGAGAGTATAACATTTCTATCTACAGCATCTGGGAAGTAGCTGACGCAGCAGGGAAACTCTTCCAGCTAATTTCATATAAATTAGATCATCCATTAAGAGATGTTATGATTTAATAAAGCTATGCAGGAGATCACTGGGATGAAACCAATGTTTAACATCGAGATTAAGATCTACTGAGGGTCTTGACTTTATATTGTATAGTATATAGAGATGTAATGTAATATTGCAATCTATACTGGAAAAGATAACCTGTCTCATGATCATGTTGTCATGGAAGACAGATGGTTAGAACCTCTTTTGTTTAGATTTTTCCAGTGTTGACAGGAATTAAATTGTTTGTAATTGAGGTTTGTAATTTGATTTGTATGTGTCTGCTGTCAATGTGTCTGCTGTCAATGTGTCTGCTGTCAATTTATTATAACTGCATGAGCATGAGAACAGACATTTTACATTGGCAACCGACCCCCAACATTATGAAATAACATTTTTATAATATCATGTGTAATCATATCATCCCAAGCCAAGAAACCAATAAACATCAGCATCACACAATCAGTAACTCATGCTTCGCTCATGTGATGTAAAAGTAAATCATCTCAAACATTTTGTCCAGACTGGCTTGTTCAACTTCATGCCATATGCTTCTCACTGTCAAAATGCAACCTCTTCCATACGGCCTTCTACACTATGGCACATACACTTGTTGTGTCCTTAAATCACTGATGTCATCTGTAGTTTACTTCACTTGAATCCAACACCACAACACATAAAACAGATTGGGTAGAATACTATGTCTGATGCCATGAAACAATAAAGGATAACATTATTTTCCAAAGAAGAAATGACATAAACAGGGTTGACTTGAATTGTTAAAATGAATTGGTTTGTTTTATTACTCATTGCTCAATGACACCTAAGACACTCACCACGTTATTATCTGAATTGGTACAGATACCCATCTAAATTACTTAGCACAAGGACAATATGTACACTACCGTTCAAAAGTTTGGGGTCACTTAGAAATGTCCTTGTTTTCCAAAGAAAAGCAAATGTTTTGTCCATTAAAATAACATCAAATTGATCAGAAATACAGTGTAGACATTGTTAATGTTGTAAATGGCTATTGTAGCTGGAAACAGCAGATTTTTTTATGGAATATCTACATAGGCGTACAGAGGCCCATTATCAGCAACCATCAGTCCTGTGTTCCAATGGCACGTTGTGTTTGCTAATCCAAGTTTATCATTTTAAAAGGCTAATTGATCATTAGAAAACTATTTTGCAATTATGTTAGCACAGCTGAAAACTGCTAAATGACGTAAAAAATGTAAATGTTGTGCTGATTAAAGAAGCAATAAATCTGGCCTTCTTGAGACTAGTTGAGTATCTGGAGCATCAGCAATTGTGGGTTCGATTACAGGCTCAAAATGGCCAGAAACAAAGAACTTTCTTCTGAAACTCATCAGTCTATTCTTGTTCTGAGAAATGAAGGCTATTCCATGCAAGAAATTGCCAAGAAATTGAAGATCTTGTACAGTTGCAAAGAAAAAGCCATATCTCAGACTGCCCATCTTAATCTTTTATTTTTATTGGCCAGTCTGAGATATGGCTTTTTCTTTGCAACTCTGCCTAGAAGGTCTGCATCCCGGAGTCACCTCTTCACTGTTGACGTTGAGACTGGTGTTTTGCGGGTACTATTTAATGAAGCTGCCAGTTGAGCGTCTGTTTCTCAAACTAGACACTCTAATGTATTTGTCCTCTTGCTCAGTTGTGCACCGGGGCCTCCCACTCCTCTTTCTATCCTGGTTAGGGCCAGTTTGCGATGTTCTGTGAAGGGAGTAGTACACAGCGTTGTATGAGATCTTCAATTTCTTGGCAATTTCTCGCATGGAATAGCCTTCATTTCTCAGAACAAGAATAGACTGACGAGTTTCAGAAGAAAGTTATTTGTTGCTTTTCTTTCGAAAACAAGGAATTTTCTAAGTGACCCCAAACTTTTGAACGGCAGTGTATCTTTGGAAGCGAAAACCTATTTTACATCTGTGCTGCTTACTCAAACAAGACTTTGATGAGAAACACATGCAAGACCCAACTAGTCCTTTGAAAATGGCACCCCAGTTTGTAGCAGTGATGTGTTTGTAGCTAACGTTTACAAAGCCATACCAGCAACAACAAAGCAACAAAAGAACAAGAACATATGGCACTGTTCCAATAACACTTGTTGATTTCTTTCTTATGAGAACAAACACAGCTATGTCATCATTAACTTTTTATAGATCTGAAAACACAATGTAATAGATATAAAAGACAAAGAGAGCTCTCCATGCATAAACGTACAGGTTAGGTTGTGCTCTGAAGCTTGACTCTACTGCTCAGATTCATTTATTTTGAGTCACTTATTGCCACACAACCATTTGCACACAATCATGATTTGAGTCCAACAGCATAGTTGCGTATTGTTTTAAACTCCTACGTAAAGAGCCATCACAGCCTCCACCATGACCAGTCGACCAGTTAGCCCATTCTTCCAGACCCTTGGAGGGGACGGGTTAGAGGTTAGGTCCTTCAGGAGGTCATTACTGTTTGCCTGGAAGTTAGAAGCTGGAGGCTGGAGGCCAATCTTCAGCCAAAGGCCTCCGCCAAGTTCACTTTGCCTGGCCTGCATTCACAGTCACACACTAGAACACTCATCACTTGAATGGATCTATCTAGTCTGTGATCAGCAACATGACAGGGTGGTCTTCCAGGTCTGTGGAGGGTTGAAAGGTCAGAGGTTAGGCTCCTTCAGGAGGTAATTACTATCCTGCTTGGTAGCTAGAAGCTTGAGTATGGAGGCCAGTCCACTTCAGTCTCTGCCTGCCTCCTGTCTGCCCTTCATTCACACACTCCAACACTCACCTGCTGCCTCTGTCCAGGCCAGGGCTAGTCATTAAAACTAGATGAAAGAACTGATGTACTGAATCTGTAACAGTGTCAACATGGTTGTTTATGTCTGTGGTAGTGAGAGAGTGAAGATGTGTGTCTGGTGTAGTAATGTGTTGAGAGCATGTCCTGTCTGTGTGGTCCTTACAAATAATGATCTTTCTTTCGATCAACCCATGTTGAATACTTGTACTTGATTCCTGCTCTGAAGAGTGACACATGTATTTAGTGTTGTTTTATTAAATACATCCAACATATCCAAATCAAATATACCGTAAATATGTTTGCATGTTCGTCCAATTTCCCTGGTTCTGTAGTTCTATTCATTAGAATATGTCATTCGAGAAGATAAATATTGACTTTTGCTTTAGAGCTCACGTCCCTTCAACACAACTCATCAATATTCAGAGAACAGAATGAATACAGCCCTGTTACCTGGGAAACTGTACTGCCAATGGTTAGTAGGTACCAGAGAGCTCATAAGTGGAGAATTCTAAACACCTGTTAGTATTCTTAGTTGTTGATATTTACTCTGAAACACAAGCTGAATTTCTGGGGTTAAATCAGCTGCCTTATCTCCACAGAAAAATAATGATAAGAGACTGCCACAAATAGCCAACAACCAAAAGAATGACCAAGCAACCAGTGGTGAACACCAGTGAGAGCCAGTGGTCTATATACATGCTTGGCATCGATGACTGTACTGACTTAGAACACAAGAGCAGATGCTAGTCTGAATGCTGTCAGATGCTCTGAAGAAAACATATTTGAAAATTTCACTAGAGTGCAATGCCATGAGATGCTACTTCCTTGAGGTGTTCAGTCTGTGATCGAGAGCGTTCAAAACGTCAAACTTTGCTCCCTCTCTAACACAGGGGGCATAAATCTGTTTGATCAACATCCAGCCTGCCAGTGTATATTTTACCTTGACTGTGGTTGCATTTCAAATGGCATCCTATTCCCTATTTAGTGCACTACTTTTGACCAGAGCCCTCTGGTGAAAAGTAGTGCACTATATAGGGAATAGGGTGCCATTTTGGTCGCATCCTGTATTTTCAGAGAACACTATGTATCCCTTTCCTGCAGTCAAATGACCTAGTGGCCTCATGTGTGGAATGTTATTCATATCTTTCATCATTAATAAACATATATTTCTTTACAAACAGTGTTTCTATGTCAAACAGTTTTGTTATATTTCAGTAATCTGTGAAGTATATGAAGTGTAATATTGGGATGTAAACTCAAAATTGAATACATTTCTTTTTTGTAAGCCCATAACCATGTGTGTGAGATGTATACTTTTGTTTCAAAGTAGATTTGTTTAAGACTATCAAGAAACACTCTGTGTGACCCTGATTTAGCCCACTGCAGTACTAATATGCTTATGTAAAACAGAAGTTAGGAGGATCCCCCTCCTGCTGTTAGTTTTATGATGCCTTATGGAAACACTTCAGAATCTGAGGACCACTGCAGAGATCCTCAATGGCTCATTTAATCTCTAATTCTGATGCTGCTTTCTCAAACAGCCAGACTCAAAGAATCTAGTCAGAGAAAGGGAACGACAGAGAAAGAGAAAGAGAAATAGAGAGAGAGATGTATACTACCGTTCAAAAGTTTGGGGTCACTTAGAAATGTCCTTGTTTTCCATGAAAACATACATAAAATTAGTTTGAATAGGAAATATAGCAAAATGCATAGGAAATGTAGTCATTGACAAGGTTAGAAATAATGATTTTTAATAGAAATAATAATTGTGTCCTTCAAACTTTGCTTTTGTTAAAGAATCCTCCATTTACAGCAATTATAGCCTTGCAGATCTTTGGCATTCTAGTTGTCAATTTGTTGAGGTAATCTGAAGAGATTTCACCCCATGCTTTCTGAAGCACCTCCCACAAGTTGGATTGGCTTGATGGGCACTTCTTACGTACCATACGGTCAAGCTGCTCCCACAACAGCTCAATAGGGTTGAGATCCGGTGACTGTGCTGGCCACTCCATTATAGACAGAATACCAGCTGACTGCTTCTTCCCTAAATAGTTATTGCATAGTTTGGAACTGTGCTTTGGGTCATTGTCCTGTTGTAGGAGGAAATTGGCTCCAATCAAGCGGCGTCCACAGGGTATGGCATGGCATGGCAAAATGGAGTGATAGCCTTCCTTCTTCAAGATCCCTTTTACCCTATACAAATCTCCCACTTTACCACCACCAAAGCACCCCCAGACCATCACATTGCTTCCACCATGCTTGACAGATGGCATCAAGCACTCCTCCAGCATCTTTTCATTTGGTCTGCATCTCACAAATGTTCTTCTTCGTGATCCAAACAACTCAAACTTCGATTAGTCTGTCCATAACACTTTTTTCCAATCTTCCTATGTCCAGTGTCTGTGTTATTTTGCCCATCTTAATCTTTTCTTTTTATTGGCCAGTCTGAGATATGGCTTTTTCTTTGCAACTCTGCCTAGAAGGTCAGCATCCCGGAGTCGCCTCTTCACTGTTGACGTTGAGACTTGTGTTTTGCGGGTACTATTTAATGAAGCTGCCAGTTGAGGACCTGTGAGGCATCTGTTTCTCAAACAAGACACTCTAATGTATTTGTCCTCTTGCTCAGTTGTGCCTCGGGGCCTCCAACTCCTCTTTCTATTCTGGTTAGAGCCAGTTTGCGCTGTTCTGTGAAGGGAGTAGTACACAGCGTTGTACAAGATCTTCAGTTTCTTGGCAATTTCTCGCATGGAATAGCCTTCATTTCTCAGAACAAGAATAGACTGACGAGTTTCAGAAGAAAGTTATTTGTTTCTGGCCATTTTGAGCCTGTAATCGAACCCAAAATTGCTGATGCTCCAGATACTCAACTAGTCTCAAGAAGGCCAGATTTATTGCTTCTTTAATCAGCACAACAGTTTTCAGCTGTGCTAACATAATTGCAAAAGGGTTTTCTAATGATCAATTAGCCTTTTAAAATGATAAACTTGGATTAGCAAACACAACGTGCCATTGGAACACAGGACTGATGGTTGCTGATAACGGGCCTCTGTACGCCTATGTAGATATTCCATAAAAAATCTGCCGTTTCCAGCTACAATAGCCATTTACAACATTAACAATGTCTACACTGTATTTCTGATCAATTTGATGTTATTTTAATGGACAAAAAAAATGCTTTTCTTTAGAAAATAAGGACATTTCTAAGTGACCACAAACATTTGAACGGTAGTGTATATCTGACTGCAACTTCAATTAGCACTGAGGTGTGAAGCGAGAGGTGTCGAAGCCCTTGAGCCCAACAATGGCAGGAGAGTTCCACAGCCTACCCCACCCAAATGCAGAGGCCTTTGAAGCCCCCTCACGCTGCTCAGAGGTTATTAGCATACAGTACCCTCTGGATGTAAAATATTATAAGGCATGAAAAGAGTACAAAAATAACCTCCTTACGGAAAATCAAGAAACTGACTATTATAAAAATGGGAACATAAGCAACTTCATCTTCCACACAGACCATCCCCTGGCATGGTGCAGTGCTATATTAACACATTACCCCTGGTGGGGTGGGGGGGGGGGGGTGTTAGCGATAGGTGAAACTCAGGATATTAGACAATAAGCAGAAAGTCAACCTCCCAGCACAGAGTACTACTCCCTCATTGAAATGAAGGATAAATTATCCCAGCTGGAGGTAAGGCAGGTGGCGCTGGAACAGCAGGTGAACACACTCCAATCAGCAAAGACCCAGACAACAGTCCAGCACAACAACACCCCTTTAACCAGACCCAGAGAGCTGGAGGTGGAGAGAGACATATATCCACTCTGGACTGTGGTGAGACAACATCAACAGGAGAAAGAGCAGGAGCAGGAGAAGAACAGAGCACTAGAGGAGAGGATCAGAGTGCTGGAGGAGAAGGTGAGGACGATGACGGGTGACAGAGAACAACCCATTAGAGAGCTGGCCACCCCCGCAGAGAAACCAGTAGAACAGCCCACCTCAGACCCTGACCAAAGTCTCGACACCACAGCAGAACAGTACCCCCTAGACCCTGACCATAGCCTCGACATCACAGTCGGACAAACAAATGAAGAACCGCATGCCCAGGGGATCTCACCCCCTCTGAGCATCCCCCCCTGTCAGCCACCCTGATAGCCCTCCTGATGACCCCCCCACACCCACTGAGGACATACACAAGCCACAGATTGTACTCCTTATGGACTCAAATGGGAAATACATACAAGAAAGAAAAGAAAATCCCAAACACACAGTGTCTAAACTCTGGTCCAAACACCCAGCGCGCCCTAGACCTTCTGTCTGAGGACCAACTGGGATCACCCAGCCACATAATAATACATACAGGCACAAACGACCTGAGAACACAGCAGGAAAGGATGGCCACAGCACTCAAGGGAGTGATTGAAAACGCACAAGTGGTTATCTCCACCCTGCTACCACGAAAAGACTTCCACCCTGCTACCATATAGCGGATAAACACAAGTATTTCCCGTGACTGTGCCTCAAAACCAAATGTCTACCTGGCCCACTCCTCCACCCTGGACTTGAACAGCCTTTACGACCAGGTCCACCTATACAAGGCAGCAGTGCCCACAGCCACACCAGCCACATCCACACCCCCACCCAATCAACCCCCCCCCCCCCCCCCTAGTCAAACAATGCCCACACCACATTTAGGCCCCCTCAGATCAGACCTACGCCCCTCCTACCCACCCCATGCCCCCCACTCCCGCAAAAAGGGCCTCAACATGAAAGTCACACATACGCCCAGGCCGTGAGCAGGCAAACAGGCCCAACCCCCACTCTTACACTAGCCCAAGCCAATGGCATGTACCAGGCTCTGCACACACTTACTGGTCTGAGTCCAAACCACACGACTAACAACATTGGACACTTTATGGAGCACAAAGCCTTCACTATCTCATCCTGGAATATCCAAGGTCTGAGGTCACCTGCCTTTGGCCTAAAGAGCAGGAACCTGGCCTTTGGCCTAAAGAGCAGGAACCTGGATGGGACTACCAGCTCCACTGGTTGCCCTCTAGGTTACAGAGAGCTGGTAGTCCCATCCACCAAACTACCAGGTGTGAAACCGGGAAGGGACTCAGGGCGTATGCTAAAATCTGAAGTCAAATGTCTAACTCACTCTATTCAATTAATCAAAACAGGAACATTTTACATTTGGCTAGAAATTCAAAAGGAAATGATCTCAACAGAGAAAAATGTCCTCCTGTGTGTTACCTATATCCTCCCACTAGAATCCCCATACTTTAATGAAGACAGCTTCTCCATCCTGGAGGGGGAAAAGTGCTAGCTGTGCCACTAGAGATCCTGGTTCGAATCCAGGCTCTGTCGTACCCGGCCGCGACCGGGAGACCCATGGGGCGGCGCACAATTGGCCCAGGGTAGGGGAGGGAATGGCTGGCAGGGATGTAGCTCAGTTGGTAGAGCATGGCGTTTGCAACGCCAAGGTTGTGGGTTTGATTCCCACGGGGGGCCAGTATGAAAAAAATGCACTCACTAACTGTAAGTCGCTAACTGTAAGTCGCTCTGGATAAGAGCGTCTGCTAAATGACTAAAATGTAAATGTATGGACAAAAACCTGACACCCTCAGCACACAGGGGGACAAACACATACCTGGAGGTGAATGCATTCCCTCCCCCCTAGGCACAACTACGACAACAAAAACGGGTCCCAACTCCTGCAGCTCTGTCGCACGCTGGGTATGTACATAGTCAATGGTAGGCTTCGAGGGACTCCTATGGTAGGTACACCTGTAGCTCATCTCTTGGCAGTAGTACTGTAGACAACTTTATCACTGACCTCAAGCCAGAGTCTCTCAGAGCGTTCACAGTCAGCCCACTGACACCCCTATCAGATCACAGCAAAATCACAGTCTACTTTAACAGAGCAATACTCAATCATGAGGCATCAAAGCCAAAGGAACTGAATAATATTAAGATATGCTATACAGTGGGGAAAAAAAGTATTTAGTCAGCCACCAATTGTGCAAGTTCTCCCACTTAAAAAGATGAGAGAGGCCTGTAATTTTCATCATAGGTACACGTCAACTATGACAGACAAATTGAGAAAAAAAATCCAGAAAATCACATTGTAGGATTTTTTATGAATTTTTTTGCAAATTATGGTGGAAAATAAGTATTTGGTCACCTACAAACAAGCAAGATTTCTGGCTCTCACAGACCTGTAACTTCTTCTTTAAGAGGCTCCTCTGTCCTCCACTCGTTACCTGTATTAATGGCACCTGTTTGAACTTGTTATCAGTATAAAAGACACCTGTCCACAACCTCAAACAGTCACACTCCACTCCACTATGGCCAAGACCAAAGAGCTGTCAAAGGACACCAGAAACAAAATTGTAGACCTGCACCAGGCTGGGAAGACTGAATCTGCAATAGGTAAGCAGCTTGGTTTAAAGAAATCAACTGTGGGAGCAATTATTAGGAAATGGAAGACATACAAGACCACTGATAATCTCCCTCGATCTGGGGCTCCACGCAAGATCTCACCCCGTGGGGTAAAAAAAAATCACAAGAAACGGTGAGCAAAAATCCCAGAACCACACGGGGGGGCCTAGTGAATGACCTGCAGAGAGCTGGGACCAAAGTAACAAAGCCTACCATCAGTAACACTACGCCGCCAGGGACTCAAATCCTGCAGTGCCAGACGTGTCCCCCTGCTTAAGCCAGTACATGTCCAGGCCCATCTGATGTTTGCTAGAGTACATTTGGATGATCCAGAAGAGGATTGGGAGAATGTCATATGGTCAGATGAAACCAAAATATAACTTTTTGGTAAAAACTCAACTCGTCGTGTTTGGAGGACAAAGAATGCTGAGTTGCATCCAAAGAACACCATACCTACTGTGAAGCATGGGGGTGGAAACATCATGCTTTGGGGCTGTTTTTCTGCAAAGGGACCAGGACGACTGATCCGTGTAAAGGAAAGAATGAATGGGGCCATGTATCGTGAGATTTTGAGTGAAAACCTCCTTCCATCAGCAAGGGCATTGAAGATGAAACGTGGCTGGGTCTTTCAGCATGACAATGATCCCAAACACACCGCCCGGGCAAGAAGCATTTCAAGGTCCTGGAGTGGCCTAGCCAGTCTCCAGATCTCAACCCCATAGAAAATCTTTGGAGGGAGTTGAAAGTCCGTGTTGCCCAGCGACAGCCCCAAAACATCACTGCTCTAGAGGAGATCTGCATGAAGGAATGGGCCAAAATACCAGCAACAGTGTGTGAAAACCTTGTGAAGACTTACAGAAAACGTTTGACCTGTGTCATTGCCAACAAAGGGTATATAACAAAGTATTGAGAAACTTTTGTTATTGACCAAATACTTATTTTCCACCATAATTTGCAAATAAATTCATTAAAAATCCTACAATGTGATTTTCTGGATTTTTTTTCCTCATTTTGTCTTAGCAAAGAGAAATAGCGTCTTAGCAAAGAGAAATCTCTCTGTTTGGGAGGGGAAAACTAGCTGTTATTGGAAGAGAGGTTTGGGATTCTCATTCTTACTGGTCTATTAACTAATTTACCGCCTGGCAGGCCAAAACGCCATCCCACCAAAACAGGCTGAAATCTCAGGCTCTTACACTAAAAGGGCATTATCATAATTTTTTACAAGCTGTCAGCCGGTTTTTGGAGACTTATTTGCTCAGTTTTTCTTTTATCGTGATAGGTCCGTTATTTTGTATTTTGGCTTCGGGACCACCAGTAAAGATCCTTGTTTCACCATCTCTGCCTACTGCCTACTGTATATCCTGCACCACACCTGGGTCACACCTCACCCCAACCATTACATGTGATACAGTCCCACACAGATGGGGACGTAGATGGGGCCAAGGCTGAGGGCCAAGACATGAGGTTTTGTTTCTAAATGGGGGACAGAATCTGTCTTTGCCAAGTGAGATTTAATCACGACTCTAATCCACCATCTTGGAAGCACAACCTATGGGCCAGGTGTGTGTAACGGGAGTTTTAGGGGGAAAGGGACATTTTCTATCACTAATACTCTTGGTTGGCTCACTCTCACCCTGGCTTGCAGTGGTGGTAAAAAAGCCAAATGCTTCTCCTTCTCTGCACCATCAGGTGTTCTTCCAGTGTGAAAGGAAAAACGTGTGTGTGTGTTGTGAAAGGTGTTCTTTCAAGGCTAATCTTTACCATCGAGTCCCTCCACGGCCCTTGACATTGACCACCTCTTAGATGGGGATCAGGGCAACTATTGATGCTTGTGGCTATTCCAACATGATTAACATCTACAGGTTAAGTACTGAACAGATCCATTTCGGTGACGTCATTGCTTTGGCTTTTGAGTGTGTGTATGTGCGTGGGTACCAGTGGAGGCTCCTCAGAGGACGAAGGAGAGGACCATCCTCCTCAGTGAATTTCATAAAAATTGTGAAACATAAAAAAAATATCCTTTACTAAATATATTCACGTCACCAAATAATTGATTAAAACACACTGTTTTGCAATGAAGGTCTACAGTAGCCTCAACAGCACTCTGTAGGGTAGCACCATGGTGTAGCTGGAGGACAGCTAGCTTCCGTCCTCCTATGGGTACACTGTACAGCATGATTATAGCGGGTTTACTAACGCATTCATTCTATTAGCTATGTTGACTATGACGTTACTTTAGCTAATATGGTGACAACGATGTAGGCTGTGTGTAGCGGTTATGATATGAAGGTTTAGCTTGAAATGTTTCGCCTGGTCACAGACAGCTGATGTGTTGTGCATTGAAGTCCACAAGCGAAGGGAAAAGGTGAGAGGAGGAGAGCGCGTAGATGCGAGAAGGAATACAACGAGCTGTTTGTATGTGGCTATGAAAGTGAACTGTTTGTGTGTGATCAGGGGTGTATTCATTCTGCGGATTCTGTTGAAAAACGTTTCATAAACGGAAGAAAATGGAACCAAACAGGGATAAACATACCTGAATTTGTCCAATAGAAACTCTTGTTTCCAACTGTTGGACTAATGATTACACCCTAGATCAGCTAGATGCAAGCAAGAGTGTGCAAGGCGGTATTGAATGTGTCACTGTCTGTCCATGTGTCACTGTCTGTCACCTCAAATCTTTCTCTCGACCTGTGTGCACCTACGCTTTAATCTTTCATTCATAGGCTAGGTTGTAGCAACCTCATGGGTATAGGGAAAATGTGAGTATCATGTAGTAGCCTAAACCTATCGATGTTACATTGAACTGGGTGAATGGGATATGAATGACAGTCATCCAATATGCTGTAATAGAAATAAGGCCATGCTCATAAAAATATTTTATCGTCCTTCCCTCATCTTAAACGGCACTGACCGCCACTGGTGGGTACATGCGTGTTTTGAACACAAAAGCACAATTTATGCTGGGTACAATGTTACTCAAAAGAAGCACAAATTGTATCATATGTAATGAATGCAATTAAGTCTTTACAAATGGAAAAACATAATAGAGGGAAACTGTTTGGAACAGAAGGAATCTGTCTTACATCATTGGTTCCAACTCCAGTCCTCCAGTACCCCCAACAGCACACATTTTGTTGTAGCCACGGAGATGCACACCTGATTCAACTTGTCAACTGATCATCAAGCCCTCAATGAGTTGAATCAGGTGAGTTTGTCCGGGGCTACAACAAAAATGTGTGCTGTTGGGGGTACACGAGGACTGGAATTGGGAAACACTGTCTTACATTATATGTATAAATAAAAAAATTACATTCCAAGAAATCCCCATGCATCCTTACTAACTGGTGGCAATTTCCTACCTACAGAGCAGAAAAAGATGGTGAAGATGTTTATTATTACAGTACAGTCGTGGTCAAAAGTTTTGAGAATGACACAAGTATTGGTCTTCACAAAGTTCGCTGCTTCAGTGTTATGAGATATTTTTGTCAGATATTACTATGGTATACTGAAGTATAATTACAAGCATTCCATAAGTGTCAAAGGCTTTTATTGACAATTACATTAAGTTTATGCAAAGAGTCAATATTTGCAGTGTTGACCCTTCTTTTTCAAGACCTCTGCAATCCGCCCTGGCATGCTGTCAATTAACTTCTGGGCCACATCCTGACTGATGGCAGCCCATTCTTGCATAATCAATGCTTGGAGTTTGTCAGAATTTATGGGTTTTTGTTTGTCCTAACCGCCTCTTGAGGATCGACCACGAGTTCTCAATGGGATTAAGGTCTGGGGAGTTTCCTGGCCATGGATCCAAAATGTCGATGTTTTGTTCCCGAGCCACTTAGTTATCACTTTTGCCTTATGGCAAGGTGCTCCATCATGCTGGAAAAGGCATTGGTCGTCACCAAACTGTTCTTGGATGGTTGGGAGAAGTTGCCCTCGGAGGATGTGTTGGTACCATTCTTTATTCATGGCTGTGTTCTTAGGCAAAATTGTGAGTGAGCCCACTCCCTTGACTGAGAAGCAACCCCACACATGAATGGTCTCAGGATGCTTTACTGTTGGCATGACACAGGACTGATGGTAGCGCTCACCTTGTCTTCTCCGGACAAGGTGTTTTCCGGATGTCCCAAACAATCGGAAAGGGGATTCATCAGAGAAAATGACTTTACCCCAGTCCTCAGCAGTCCAATCCCTGTAACTTTTGCAGAATATCAGTCTGTCCCTGATGTTTTTCCTGGAGAGAAGTGGCTTCTTTGCTGCCCGTCTTGACACCAGGCCATCCTCCAAAAGTCTTTGCCTCACTGTGTGTGCAGATGCACTCACACCTGCCTGCTGCCATTCCTGAGCAAGCTCTGCACTGGTAGTGCCCCGATCCCGCAGCTGAATCAACTTTAGGAGACGGTCCTGGCGCTTGCTGGACTTTCTTGGGCGTCCTAACGCCTTCTTCACAACAATTGAACCTCTCTCCTTGAAGTTCTTGATGATCCGATAAATGGTTGATTTAGGTGCAATCTTACTAGCAGCAATATCCTTGCCTGTGAAGCCCTTTTTGTGCAAAGCAATGATGATGGCACATGTTTCCTTGCAGGTAACCATGGTTAACAGAGGAAGAACAATGATTTCAAGCACCACCCTCCTTTTAAAGCTTCCAGTCTGTTATTCTAACTCAATCAGTATGACAGAGTGATCTCCAGCCTTGTCCTCGTCAACACTCTCACCTGTGTTAACGAGAGAATCACTGACTTGATGGCAGCTGGTCCTTTTGTGGCAGGGCTGAAATGCAGTGGAAATGTTTTTTTGGGATAAAGTTCATTTTCATGGCAAAGAGTGACTTTGCAATTAATTGCAATTCATTTGATCACTCTTCATGACATTCTGGAGTATATGCAAATTGCCATCATCAAAACTGAGGCAGCAGACTTTGTGAAAATTAGTATTTGTGTCATTCTCAAAACTTTTGACCACGACTGTACATACACTGAGTATACAAAATATAAAGAACACCTGCTCTTACCATGACATAGACTGACCAGGTGAATCCAGGTGAAAGCTATGATCCCATATTGAGGTCACTTGTTAAATCCACTTCAATCAGTGTAGATGAAGGGGAGGAGACAGGTTAAATAAATATTTTTAAGCCTTGAGACAACATGGATTGTGTATGTGTGCCATTCAGAGGGTGAATGGGCAAGACAACAAATGTAAGTGCCTTTGAACGGGGTATGGTAGTAGGTGCCAGGCGCACCGGTTTGTTTCAAGAACTGCAACGCTGCTGGGTTTTTCACGCTCAACAGTTTCGCGTGTGTTTCAAAAATGGTCCACCACCCAAAGGACATCCAGCCAACTTGACACAACTGTGGGAAGCATTGGAGTCAACATGGTCCATCATCCCTGTGGAACGCTTTCGACACCTTGTAGAGTCCATGCCCTGACGAATTGAGGCTGTTTTGAGGGCAAAAGGGGTGAGGGTAGTCCAAAAAGGGTCAATGCAGATAGTCTGGGTAGCTATTTGGTTAACTATTTAACTAACTACTTAGCAGTCTTATGGCTTGGGGGTAGAAGCTGTTCAGGGTCCTGTTGGTTCCAGACTTGGTGCATCGGTACTGCTTGACGTGCGATAGCAGAAAGAACAGTCTATGACTTGGGTGGCTGGAGTCTGACAATTTTAGGGCCTTCCTCTGACACCGCCTGGTATAGAGGTCCTGGATAGCAGGGAGCTCGACCTCAGTGATGTACTGGGTCATCCGCACTACCCTCTGTAGCGCCTTGCGGTCGAATGCCAAGCAGTTGCCATACCAAACGGTGATGCAGCCAGTCAAGATGTTCTCAGTGGTGCAGCTGTTGAACCATTTGAGGATCTGAGTGCTCATGCAAAATCTTTTCAGCCTCCTGAGGGGGAAGAGGCATTGGTATGCCCTCTTCACAACTGTGTTGGTGTGTGTGGACCAGTGGTGTAAAGTACTTAAGTAAAAATACTTTAAAGTACTACTTAAGTCGTTTTTTGGGGTATCTGTCCTTTACTTTACACATTTTTGACAACTTTTACTTTTACTTAAATACATACCTAAAGAAAATAACGTACTTTTTACTCAATACATTTTCCCTGACACCCAAAAGTACTCGTTACATTTTGAATGCATAGCAGGACAGGAAAATGGTCCAATTAATTCACTTATCAAGAGAACATCCCTGGTCATTCCTACTGCCTCTGATCTGGAGGACACATGCTTAGTTTGTAAATGATGTAATTTATACTTTTACTTTTCCTTTTGATACTGAAGTATATTTTAGCAATTACATTTACTTTTTAACCTTAAGTCTATTTAAAACCAAATACTTTTAGACTTTTACTCAAGTAGTATTTTCCTGGGTGACTTTTAGTTGAGAAATGTTCTATTAAGGTATCTTTACTTTTATTCAAGTATGACAATTGGGTACTTTTTCCACCACTGGTGTGGACCATGATAGATCCTTAGTGATGTGAACAGCGAGGAACTTGAAGCTCTCAACCCGCTCCCCTATAGCCCTGTCGGAGTGGGGGCATGCTTGGCCTCTGTTTCCTGTAGTCCACAATCAGCTCCTTTGTCTTGCCGACATTGAGGGAGAGGTTATTGTCCTGGCACCACACTGCCAGGTCTCTGACAACCTCCCTATAGGCTGTCTCATCATCGTCGGTGATCAGGCCTACCACTGTTGTGTCGTCAGAAAACTTAATGATAGTGTTGGAGTCATGCGCAGGCACGCAGTCGTGGGTGAACAGGGAGTACAGGAGGGGACTAAGCACGCACCCTTGAGGGGCCCCCATGGTTCAGTGTTGCTTGCCTCAAAGCGAGTATAGAAAGCATTTAGCTCGTCTGGTAGGCTCGCTTCACTGGGCAGCTAGCGGCTGGGTTTCCCTTTGTAATCCGTGATAGTTTGCAAGCTCTTTTACATACGACGAGCATCAGAGCCGGCATAGTAGGATTCGATCTTAGACCTGTATTGACGCTTTGCCTGTTTGATGGCTCGTCAGAGGTCGTAGCAGAATTTCTTATAAGCGTCTGGTTTAGTATCCCACTCCTTGAAAGCGGCAGCTCTAGCCTTTAGCTCAGTGCGGATGTTGCCTGTATTCCATGGCTTCTGTTTGGGATATGTACCCACTCGAATCGCACCATATTACTTATATAGTGCACTACTTTTGATCAGACCCTATGAGCCCTGGTCAAAGCCAATGTACTATGTACAGTAGGGAATAGGGTGCCATTTGGAATGCACTCTAAGAGATAATAAAAAAGTATGTGTATTCTCATCTTTTTTCTCATTAATATTAGATTATTCTATCATGGAATATATGTAGCATGTCTGATTTCTTATCTTCAATTTAGAGTTACAGAATATAAATAGTTAATTCAGTGCTATTCTAGACCTGGTTTATCTTTCCATTTCCATGGAAAATGACGGATTTCACAATTTAAATACGTCCATGGAGGACCTTCTTCTTAAAACCCAATTAAAAAAGTTGAATGATGTATTTATGATAGAATAGTCTTTGGTTTAACATTTTAACATACGGTAGTTGACCTACAGAACAGAACATAATGACTATAATTAAATGGTGTGAGTGAATTCGGATGCTGGTTAAAATAGCTAAAAGATGATCAGGGTTTAGGTTACAGTACAGTTCAGTTAATCCACATAAATAAAGAACATACTGCTCAGCACATTCTCACCCTGTCTGGGTCTGTAACAAAAGACATCGGCTGGGTCCGCAATGGCCCTGGTCAAAAGTAGTGCACTATATAGGGAGCCATTTTGGGACTCAGACATCAGCTGTCCATTCCTGCCCCTCCCCACCGTCTAACGAGATATTAGACGCTCCTCTTTAGGCATCTCTGTGATTATTACAAGGCTATGAAATGTTCCAACTATTTATTATGACAGACTAGAGGACAGACATAGTAGTTATGCATCCCAAATGGCACCGTATTTCCTATATAGTGCACTATTTTTGACCAGAACCCTATGGGTGCCATTTGGGACACAACCATTGATTCATGTTCAGCCATGCACCAAACATTTCAGGAAGAAAATCTAATAACAGACCAAATTCAATTTAAATGCAGATTTGGGTGAGTCAGCCAGTCATGGCAGTATACCTCTTGCTCTGAGGTAGCTAAAACAAGTTGGATCTTTGTGCTTTTGAACTCAATTTATTTGCAAACATAGTTTGTTTCTATCACCTGATGAACAGGGATAATTTAATTACAGATCAAAATAAATTAATGGCCTTAAATAGCACCACAACATGAGGAGAGTTCTCTCTCTCGCTCTCTGTGTGTGTGTGTGTGTGTATGTGTAAATATGTGTGTATATGTGTGTGTTTCTCTGCCTTAGTGCTTGCAGTGCGATGAAAAAGCTAGATAACCACACACGCAATGGCTTAATCTGTTAAAATAGGCATGGTGAATCCTACAGTCTGAGAGCAATTTGTCAACCACATATAACCACAGGGACAGCTCTTTAAAGAGAAACCAGTGCATTTGGATTTAGGTTTTCATAGGCTCCACAGGAACAAGAGAGCCACTGACTGAATCACAGCACATTACAAATTAGGATTTCATTTGATTTTAGATAGTTTATTTTGGTCATGTACTATGCCGTACTGAGTAGAGTAGGCATATGTTACATATCGTATCTGAGGTGGATTGAGGTCTCACGCTGCCATTTGTTGAGTGGATCTATGACTGCGTCCCAAATGGTACCCTATTCCCATTCCCTATATAGTGCACTACCTTTGACCAGGGCCCACATAGGGAATAGGGTGCCATTTGGGACGCAGCCTATGTCTATGGACATTAGGGGGAACTGAGCACCTATTGCACAACCAGTTATGCTTAGGCCTATTCTGTTTTCACCACACTCTCTGAGTGGGTGGCCAATCTATATTTGTCTCTATATGTGTGTGTAGAGTGAATCACAAGGGTTGTGACTCAATCCTGCTGCATTGTGTGTGGGAGAGAGGAGGAGGAGAAGGAGCAGGAGGAGGAGGAGGAGGATGGAGGAGAGAGGAGGAGGTGGTGGAGTACTCCACTCCAGGGTGAACAGTACCTGAGCCCAAACACCAATGTTTAAGTGTTTGCAAAACAATCTGGAATGGAATCAGAACCCATTCCCAACTACAGAAGGGCTTTCTTCCAAGAAGTCACAGAGATTATTTCCCTGTTGTTATGGGCCTTTAGGGAGGGCAATGACTGTGAGACCAGCAGCCAGAGCCTTTCAATAATCCATTATGTTTTCTGTGCACCTGTGCACTCTACTAGTGCTAAGACACTAGGAGGTGAGAAACCCCTAGCAGCCGCTAATAGATCGCTATCGGAATGTGAATGCAAAAATAGAACATGATGCATTGCTATGGTTTCCTGAGGAGTGGGGATATTCCCCTGGACTATTGAAGAGAACTGCAATATGTCAGACTACCATGTGTTGACAACAGAGACAAGAAAATAAAAATGGCACCACTCAATCTCTCAACTTCCCTCCAGTCTCTGTGATAACATCTCTAATGTGAAAATGACTGAAAAAGGGCATGGAATGTATGAATGGATGGATAAATAATCAGATCATTGTCAGTTAATAACGTAATAAAATGTGCTCATGTGACTGAACTATTATTGGAACCCGGTTGTCTGTGGGACTCAAGATCAGGTTAGCTACACAAGATACTACATGAAATCAGAGAACCAAAGTTTCCTTTTATATCCAAGCTCAAACAAGGTCTCAAGTCAGTATCAAACTGTGTGTGATAGTGTGACTCACACATACATGACTCATTATCATACATGACATTAACACACACCATACATTCACTTACATAAAGGAGAACATAGAAGTATTGCACATAAAAGAAAGGACATACAGTACATAGGAATACTGTATATAAAAGAAAGACATACATAGGGATATATAAAAGAAAGACATACATAGGAATTTATAAAAGATAGACATACACTGTATAGGGATATATAAAAGAAAGGACATACAATCCAGTTGCTTATTAAACCGACACCATCTGCTCTTCAAAGCACAGTAACAACACAGTAACAACACAGTAACAACACCGTAACAACACCGTAACAACACCGTAACAACACCGTAACAACACCGTAACAACACCGTAACAACACCGTAACAACACAGTAACAACACCGTAACAACACCGTAACAACACAGTAACAACACAGTAACAACACCGTAACAACACCGTAACAACACAGTAACAACACAGTAACAACACCGTAACAACACCGTAACAACACCGTAACAACACCGTAACAACACAGTAACAACACAGTAACAACACAGTAACAACACCGTAACAACACCGTAACAACACAGTAACAACACAGTAACAACACAGTAACAACACCGTAACAACACAGTAACAACACAGTAACAACACCGTAACAACACAGTAACAACACAGTAACAACACCGTAACAACAGCATCAAAGCCTCCTTTCTCTGGTTCACAGCGGGGAGCAGGTCTGACATGCAGCATTGTCAACAGCTCTAGAAATAAACCCTGACAAACATGTTACTCCCAAATGACACCCTATTCCCTATACATTTTACATTTTAGTCATTTAGCAGACGCTCTTATCCAGAGCGACTTACAGTTAGTGAGTGCATAATTATTTTTTTTCATACCTATGTAGTGCACTACTTTTGACCAAGGCCTATAGGGAATATATAGGGTCTATATATAGAGAATAAGGTGCGATTTGGGATGTATCCACATCACCAACAAACTATCATGGTCCAAACACACCAAGACAGTCGTGAAGAGGGCACGACAACGCCTATTTCCCCTCAGGAGACTGAAAAGATTTTGCATGGGTTTTGGCATTTGGCAAGTTATACACCTGCACCATCGAGAGCATCCTGACTGGTTGCATCACTGCCTAGTATGGCAACTGCTCGCCCTCCGACCACAAGGCGCTACAGAGGGTAGTGCGTACGGCCCAGTACATCACTGGGGCCAAGCTTCCTGCCATCCAGGACCTCTATACCAGGCGGTGTCAGAGGAAGGCCCTAAAAATTGCCAAAGACTCCAGCCACCCTAGTCATGTAGTCTATCACAGTGCCATCCGTTTTGTCACCAAAGCCCCATATTCTACTCACCATTGTGACCTGTACGCTCTTGTTGGCTGGCCCTCACTACATATTCGTCGCCAAACCCACTGGCTCCAGGTCATCTATAAATCACTGCTAGGCAAATCCCTGCCTTATCTTAGTTCACTGGTCACCATAGCAACACCCACCTGTAGTCTGCGCTCCAGCAGGTATATCTCACTGGTGATCCCCAAGCTGTATGTGAATGTGGCTTGTGTAATCAAGTGTCACGTACATTAAGAAACGGGTCGGACCAAGGTGCAGCGTGAAAGGCGTACATGTTTATTTAAATAATAAACACACGACACAGTAACCAAAATAACAAACTTAACCGTGACGGTCCAAAGGGCTAACACACTAGCCTAAACAGGAACACAACAAAATCCCTCAACACAGGCAGGAAAACTGTCTCCCTAAGTATGATCCCCAATCAGAGACAACGAGCGACAGCTGCCTCTGATTGGGAACCACACCCGGCCAAACATAGAAATACAAACCTAGAATATTCACACCCTGACCAAACTAGCTAGAGTTCTATAGGCCAGGGCGTGACAGTACCCCCCCCCCCCGACTCCGACCGAACAAACCTGACTGAATAGGGGAGGGTCCGGGTGGGCCTCCAGCCTCGGTGGCTTGGGCACCGGTGGGGCGGACTGCTCTGGCTCCTCGCACCACCGGCTTGGTGCGAGGAGCAGGAACAGGCCGGGCCGGACTGGCGACGCGCACCACTGGCTTGGTGCGAGGAGCAGGAACAGGCCGGGCCGGACTGGGAACATGCACCACTTGCTTGGTGCGGGAAGCAGGTACGGGGCGTCCCGGACTGGGAACCGCCGCTGGAGGTCTATGACTGTCTCCGTCCTCTACACTCCGTGCCCCGTCCTCCTCCAGTGAGGACTTCTCCTTGAGCCCCCACGAGAGCAGTGGTCGGGGCTCCTCTCTGTCGCTCCCCGACCACCCTTTTAGCCCCCCCCCCCCCAACATTTTCTTGGGGCTGTCTCTCCACCCTGATCCATTTCAGGGCCTCCATCTGCCTTGCTAGATCCTCTCTTATCTCCGGCCAAGTCCATACTCTCTGCTCCTCCTGGGCACGCTGCTTGGTCCATTGGTGGTGGGATTTTCTGTCACGTACGTTAAGAAACGGGTCAGACCAAGGTGCAGCGTGAAAGGCGTACATGTTTATTTAAATAATAAACACACGACACAGTAACCAAAATAACAAACTTAACCGTGACGGTCCAAAGGGCTAACACACTAGCCTAAACAGGAACACAACAAAATCCCACAACACAGGCAGGAAAACTGGCTGCCTAAGTATGATCCCCAATCAGAGTCAACGAGCGACAGCTGCCTCTGATTGGGAACCACACCCGGCCAAACATAGAAATACAAACCTAGAATATTCACACCCTGACCAAACTAGCTAGAGTTCTATAGGCCAGGACGTGACATCAAGGTACGCTTTCCTCTGAGAAAGAGCGGCGTAACATTAGTGGTGTTCAATTCTTTCTCAGCACACACACACCCGAGTGTTTGCTGTAATCAATCAATTCATATCATAATACGTTGTCCCTTGATGTGGAAATTATTGTTGTTTTAGCGCTACCCTTTCCATGGAGATTTAGGAACATAAGGAGGGGGGACCTGTGTCACACACATCCCTTCAGACATCCCCCTCCCACGTTATCTAAAACCCAACTCTTCTTCTCTAACTGACACACAGCAACTGTAGAGAATTATTCATCCCTCATCCTGTAAGTACAGAAAACTGTTTCTCTAGCCTCTCCTTAGCTCCATATACAGTGCCTTCGGAAAGTATTCAGACCCCTTTGACTTATTCTAAAATGGATTAAATAATTAAAAATCCTCAGCAATCTACACACAATAGCCCATAATGACAAAGCGAAAACAGGTTTTTAGAAGTTTTAGCAAATGTATTAAAAATAAAAAACAGAGATACCTTATTTACATAAGCATTCAGACCCTTTGCTATGAGACACGAAATTGAGATCAGGTGCATCCTGTTTCCATTGATCATCATTGAGATGTTTCTACAACTTGATTGGAGTCCACCTGTGGTAAATTCAATTGATTGGACATGATTTGGAAAGGCACACACCTGTCTATATAAGATCCCACAGTTGACAGTGCATGTCAGAGCAAAAACCAAGCCATGAGGTCGAAGGAATTGTCCGTAGAGCTCCAAGACAGGATTGTGTCGAGGCACAGATCTAGGGAAGGGTACCAAAACATTTCTGAATCATTGAAGGTCCCCAAGAACACAGTGGCCTCCATCATTCTTAAATGGAAGAAGTTTGGAACCACCATGACTCTTCCTAGAGCTAGCCGCCCGACCAAACTGAGCGATCGGGGGAGAAGGGCCTTGGTCAGGGAGGTGACCAAGAACCCGATGGTCACTCTGACAGAGCTCTAGAGTTCCTCTGTGGAGATGGGAGAACCTTCCAGAAGGACAACCATTTTTGCAGCACTCCACCAATCAGGCCTTTATGGTAGAGTGGCCAGACGGAAGCCACTCCTCAGTAAAAGGCACATGACAGCCCGCTTGGAGTTTGCCAAAAGGCACCTAAAGACTCTCAGACCATGAGAAACAAGATTCTCTGGTCTGATGAAACCAACATTGAACTCTTTGGCCTTAATGCCAAGCGTCACGTCTGGAGGAAACGGTGAAGCATGGTGGTGGAAGCATCATGCTGTGGGAATGTTTTTCAGCGGCAGGGACTGGGAGACTAGTCAGGATCGAAAATGAATGGAGCAAAGTACAGAGAGATCCTTGATGAAAACCTGCTCCAGAGCACTCAGGACCTCAGACGGGTGAAAGTTCACCTTCCAACAGGACAACGACCCTAAGCACACAGCCAAGACAAAGCAGGAGTGGCTTCGGGACAAGTCTCTGAATGTCCTTGAGTGGCCCAGCCAGAGCCCGGACTTGAACCTGATCGAACTTCTCTGGAGAGACCTGAAAATAGCTGTGCAGCAGTGCTCCCAATCCAACCTGACATAGCTTGAGAGGATCTGGAGAGAAGAATGGGAGAAACTCCCCAAATACAGGTGTGCCAAGCGTGTAGCGTCATACCCAAAAAGACTCAAGGCTGTAATAACTGCCAAAGGTGCTTCAACTGTCACACCCTGGTTCTGGGACTCATTATGTTGAGCCAGGGTGTGTGCAGTCTATGTGGTTTTGTTCTATGTTGGGTGTCAAAGTGTTGTATTTCTAGGTTTGGTCAATGACTCCCAATCGGAGGTAACGAGTGTCAGCTGTCGGCTCGTTATCTCTGATTGGGAGCCATATTTATTTCTGTATGTTTTCCTGTGGGGTTTGTGGGTTATTGTTCCGTGTTTCAGTGTTTGTACTGTGGACTTCACGAGTCGTCTTTTGTTTTGTATTTTACGTGCTTACTCTTATTAAAGTCATGTTCGTTCAACGCGCTGCGCTTTGGTCTCCTTCACTCCTAGACGATCGTGACAGAATAACCCACCAAAGAAAGACCAAGCAGCGCGTCCAGGAGCAACAGGATCCACCTACACAGGATTTATATCCACCCATAAAGGATTCATGGACATGGGAGGAGATTCTGGATGGTAAGGGACCTTGGGCACAACCGGGAGAATATCGCCGTCCTCGGGAAGAGCTGGAGGCAGCTAAAGCCGAGAGGCGGCGATATGAGGAGGCAGCACGGAGGCAAGACTGGAAGCCTGTGGGTACTACCCAAGAATTTCTTGGGGGGGGGCTAAGAGGGAGTGTGGCGAAGTCAGGTAGGAGACCTGCGCCTACTCCCTGGACTGACCGTGGAGAGCGAGAGTACGGGCAGACACCGTGTTACGCAGTTGAGCGCATGGTGTCTCCTGTACGCAGGCATAGCCCGGTTCGGTACAGTCCAGCTCCACGTATCGGCCGGGCCAGATTGAGTGTTGAGCCGGATGTCATGAGGCCGGTCCCACGCAGCAGGTCACCAGTGCGTCTCCTCGGGCCGGCGTACATGGCACCAGCCTTACGCATGGTGTTCCCGGTTCGCCCACATAGGCCGGTGCGGGTTATTCCACCTCCCCGTACTGGTCGGGCGACGGGGAGCATCAACCCAGGTAAGGTTGGGCAGGCTCAGTGCTCAAGGGAGCCAGTACGCCTGCACGGGCCGGTATTTCCGGCGCCACCTCCTCGCTCCAGCCCAGTACCACCAGTACCTACACCACGCACCAGGTTTCCTGTGCGTCTTCAGAGCCCTGTGTCTCCTCCACGCACTGGCTCGATGGTGCGTGTCTCCAGCCCTTTACCACCAGTGCATACACCACGCACCAAGCCTCCTGTGTGTCCCCAGAGTCCTGTGCGTCCTGTTGTTGCTTCCCGCACTAGCCCTGAGATGCGTGTCCTCAGCCCGGTACCTCCTGTTCCGGCACCACGCACCAGGCCTACGATGCGCCTCAGACGGCCAGAGTCGGCCGTCTGCCCAACGGGGCCTGAACTGTCCGTCTGCCCAACGCCGTCTGAACGGCCCGTCTGCCCAACGGCGCCTGAACTGTCCGTCTGCCCAACGCCGTCTGAACTGCCCGTCTGTACTGAGCCTGCAAAGCCGCCCGTCTGCCATGAGCCTTCAGAGCCGTCCGCCAGACCGGAGCCGCTAGAGCTCTCCGCCAGACAGGATCAGCCAGAGCCTTCCGCCAGACCGGATCAGCCAGAGCCTTCCGCCAGACAGGATCAGCCAGAGCCTTCCGCCAGACAGGATCAGCCAGAGCCTTCCGCCAGACAGGATCAGCCAGAGCCGTCCGCCAGACCGGATCAGCCAGAGCCTTCCGCCAGACAGGATCAGCCAGAGCCTTCGGCCAGACAGGATCAGCCAGAGCCTTCGGCCAGACAGGATCAGCCAGAGCCTTCCGCCAGACCGGATCAGCCAGAGCCTTCCGCCAGACCGGATCAGCCAGAGCCTTCCGCCAGACAGGATCAGCCAGAGCCTTCGGCCAGACCGGATCAGCCAGATCCGTCGGCCAGCCATGAGCAGCCAGATCCGTCAGCCAGCCATGAGCAGCCAGATCCGTCAGCCAGCCATGAGCAGCCAGATCCGTCAGCCAGCCATGAGCAGCCAGATCCTTCAGCCAGCCATGAGCCGTTCAGCCAGGATCCGCCAGAGCCGTCCAGCCAGGATCCGCCAGAGCCAACCAGCCAGGATCCGCCATTGAGTCAGGTGCTGCCCCTTATCCTGGTGCTGCCCCTTAGTCCGGTGCTGCCCCTTAGTCCGGTGCTGCCTCTTAGTCCGGTGCTGCCCCTTAAACCGGTGGGGGTCATTTGGAGGAACCTACGTAAGCGGGTAGTGACTATGGTGGGGTGGTGGTCTAGGCCGGAGCCAGAACCGCCACCGAGGAGGTATGCCCGCCCAGCCCTCCCCTGTTTGGGGGTTTTGAGGCGCGGTCGCAGTCCGCGCCTTTAGGGGGGGGTACTGTCACACCCTGGTTCTGGGACTCATTATGTTGAGCCAGGGTGTGTGCAGTCTATGTGGTTTTGTTCTATGTTGGGTGTCAAAGTGTTGTATTTCTAGGTTTGGTCAATGACTCCCAATCGGAGGTAACGAGTGTCAGCTGTCGGCTCGTTATCTCTGATTGGGAGCCATATTTATTTCTGTATGTTTTCCTGTGGGGTTTGTGGGTTATTGTTCCGTGTTTCAGTGTTTGTACTGTGGACTTCACGAGTCGTCTTTTGTTTTGTATTTTACGTGCTTACTCTTATTAAAGTCATGTTCGTTCAACGCGCTGCGCTTTGGTCTCCTTCACTCCTAGACGATCGTGACATCAACAAAGTACAGAGTAAATGGTCTGAATACCTATGTAAATGTGATTTTATTTTTTTGTATTTATTTATTTTTGCTACATTTTCAGAAAACCTGTTTTGCTTTGTCATTATGGGGTATTGTGTGTAGATTGATGAAGAAAAAAACAACAATTTAATCAATTTTAGAATAAGGCTGTAACCTTCCAAAATTTGGAAAAAGTAAAGGGGTCTGTTTGCTGAAACACTTCCCGTGGCACTGGCACGAATATCTACAACCCCTCAAGCTCCTATAAAAGCGCTCCGGCAGTCAACAGTCGGCACCAGATTTTATTTTACAAGATGCTATTTAGAGCCGTTGGAGGCAGGGGCAGCCTCCCAAATGGCACCTATTTCCTATATAGTGCACTACTTTCGACCAGAGCACTATGCACTATATAGGGAATAGGATTTGGGACGTACCCAGGCACATCATTCTCCACAGTCTCCCTGTGCGTAGGCTTTATGCATTAAGTGGCTGTGCCTCAGCCTCCTCCAAATGTACTTACTGCTGCTATTACTTTATCATCCCTAATGGACATTATCATTCAGCCCGCTGGTGAAATTCATAGTGGATGTAATAATGTAGATCACAAAGTCTGTCTAGGGGATTGTTATCTAGTTTTCAGTGATCTCTCACATATTTGGTTTAGTTCATAGCAGTACAAATGGGTTGTGAGGTATTAACAATGTGGTCCTGTCTGGCACAGTTGGTAGAGCATGGCGCTTGCAATGCCAATGTTCATGGGTTCCATTCCTGCTGGGGCCAACCATACAAAAATGTAGAGTGAGGGAAAAAAGTATTTGATCCCCTGCTGATTTTGTACGTTTGCCCACTGACAAAGAAATGATCAGTCTATAATTTTAATGGTAGGTTTATTTGAACAGTGAGAGACAGAATAACAACAAAAAATCCAGAAAAACGCATGTCAAAAATGTTATGAATTTATTTTCCATTTTAATGAGGGAAATATGTATTTGACCCCTCTGCAAAACATGACTTAGTGGCAAAACCCTTGTTGGCAATCACAGAGGTCAGACGTTTCTTGTAGTTGGCCACCAGGTTTGCACACATCTCAGGAGGGATTTTGTCCCATTCCTCTTTGCACATCTTCTCCAAGTCATTCATGTTTCGAGGCTGACGTTTGGCAACTCGAACCTTCAGCTCCCTCCACAGATTTTCTATGGGATTAAGGTCTGGAGACTGGCTAGGCCACTCCAGGACCTTAATGTGCTTCTTCTTGAGCCACTCCTTTGTTGATTTGGTAGTGTGTTTTGGGTCATTGTCATGCTGGAATACCCATCCACGACCCATTTTCAATGCCCTGGCTGAGAGAAGGTTGTTCTCACCCAAGATTTGATGGTACATGGCCCCGTCCATCGTCCCTTTGATGCGATGAAGTTGTCCTGTCCCCTTAGCAGAAAAACACCCCCAAAGCATAATGTTTCCACCTCCATGTTTGACGGTGGGGATGGTGTTCTTGGGGTCATAGGCAGCATTCCTCCTCCTCCAAACACGGCGAGTTGAGTTGATGCCAAAGAGCTCCATTTTGGTCTCATCTGACCACAACACTTTCATCCAGTTCTCCTCTGAATCATTCAGATGTTCATTGGCAAACTTCAGACGGGCATGTATATGTGCTTTCTTGAGCAGGGGGACCTTGCGGGCGCGGCAGGATTTCAGTCCTTCACGGCGTAGTGTGTTACCAATTGTTTTCTTGGTGACTATGGTCCCAGCTGCCTTGAGATCATTGACAAGATCCTCCCGTGTAGTTCTGGGCTGATTCCTCACCATTATCATGATCATTGCAACTCCACAAGGTGGGATCTTGCATGGAGCCCCAGGCCGAGGGAGATTGACAGTTCTTTTGTGTTTCTTCCATTTGCGAATAATCGCACCAACTGTTGTCACCTTTTCACCAAGCTGCTTGGCGATGGTCTTGTAGCCCATTCCAGCCTTGTGTAGGTCTACAATCTTGTCCCTGACATCCTTGGAGAGCTCTTTGGTCTTGGCCATGGTGGAGAGTTTGGAATCTGATTGATTGATCGCTTCTGTGGACAGGTGTCTTTTATACAGGTAACAAGCTGAGATTGATCGCTTCTGTGGACAGGTGTCTTTTATACAGGTAACAAGCTGAGATTAGGAGCACTCCCTTTAAGAGTGTGCTCCTAATCTCAGCTCGTTACCTGTATAAAAGACACCTGGGAGCCAGAAATCTTTCTGATTGAGAGGGGGTCAAATACTTATTTTCCTCATTAAAATGCAAATACATTTATAAAATTTTTGACATGCGTTTTTCTGTTTTTTTTTGTTGTTATTCTGTCTCTCACTGTTCAAATAAACCTACCATTAAAATTATAGACTGATCATTTCTTTGTCAGTGGGCAAATGTACAAAATCAGCAGGGGATCAAATACTATTTCCCTCACTGTATGTACGCATGATTGTGAGTCGCTTGGGATAAAAGTGTCTGCTAAACAGCATATAATAACAGAGATATGATATAATACAAATAATATGATATACAGTATTTTATAGTGTTGAATGTAATTATGTGTGTATTATGCAGACATTATATGAAAGATAAAGTATCAGCCATTATAGCCAGAGGTCACCATAGAAAAGGCCTGTAGATTATCATTGTTACTGTTGACAGAATTAGTGTCATTATAAACCCCTGTATTGTAATTACAATGTCATTCCAGCAGGAGCAGAGGATCAGTTTGTGGAGGCTACAGTATAGTTATAGATAACAGATTAGAGCTAAAGACTGGGGAGGAATGGGAGGCAGGCAGCGACCTCTGATTGCTGCTGAGCTTTGTGGTTCACCATCACTGCTGCAAACACCATTGTACTCAACACACACCAGACACACACACCAGATCATGGCTAGCGGTTATGTTGTTACTTCCATAGAAAACGTTGAGCAACATACAGTATTTAATATACCTAGATCTATTCTACACAGAGCTGCTAAATTCTGATTTCTGCTATCCCCAACATTACAACATTGTTTTATAGGAGCAATGTTCATTATTTAATGATTCTAATCAGGCACACAAAGTCAAAGCTGGGGTATTTATTTCACAAAAAGCCACTTTCCAGAAAATAACATTCACTGGCAGAAGTAGGCCTACATGTTTAGTCTGTCTAAAGTCTGTTCTTCTTGCTGAAAAGTGCCTGCCCAGTTCATCTCGCCATATTTTCACGCCTTATCTAAATCCCTGTTGAGGGTTGGCAACCACACCAGACCAGACCAGAGAGAGAGAGAGAGAGAGCGGGAGAGAGAGATAGCTCCCTGCAGGGTCTGGCAGACAGACTCAGAACAGAGCCCTTCACAGCTCTTCACAGCTTAATTGGAAATCCAGCCACCATAAGACACGCTCTCAAGACTGGCTGGTTCTAGAGGTTCCGTGGGTCTCCACAGAGTCCGGGAAGATTGCTTTTAGTTATTGTGCCCCTAGCACATGGAAAGACCTGCAGGCCACATTGAGGCTTGACTCTCGTCGTGAAGGGTCAGTTCGGGACTTTGATGAGGAATGTGGTGAAGGAGAACTGCACTTGTTTTGATTGATGTGCAATTTTATCTGTCACTTTTCAATTTGATTAGTTTTAATGTGTAATTGTAAATTGATAGTGTTGTATTGAGACTGCTCATTTGTATTTATTGTTCCCAGGGCACCCTTATAAATGAGACCATGGTCTCAATTGGTTTCCCCTGGTTAAATAAAGGTTAAATAAATAAATAAATATCAATAAATACATAAACAGCTGAGCTGAGGGAAACAGGTCTCAGGAGAAGCCTGATGGAACGTTAAGCCAGCTCTCATTTACTCTCTGAATGTGCTTTTCCCTCAAGTTCAGCCTCTATTTCAGATATGCTGCAAAATTATCATTTCATTATATAACTTATAACTCCTCAGAAAGAGTGCTGCGGGATGGGCTATTAGTATACTCACATCAATAGGGGGTTTAGAGAAAGCAGCTTGCTATACACACTACACTTCACAGCCACCGAGCCACAGAGGCTTTACGTCTGAAATGTCACACCAACCAATGATCAATGGCCCTTCTAAATGCCTTTATGCTTTTTAGCAGCATGGTACCAGACTGTCATGTGAAATGTTTAATAGAATGTCACAACTCACACCCACATCCAACCAAGGAACAGAGGGTAGTTAAAGTACTTTGTTCAATTCCCTTCATGGCAGCAACGAAATGGATTTTGGCTGTATTTCTGTTTTGATGGAGAATGCCACCTCAGATTAGACGTAGGCCTAACTTTGCTAAAAGGACACAAAGACGATAAGATTCTGTTACATAAAAAACACAATCTTCTCTCTCCTTCCAGTCGAGTCAACCCCCTTACAGGTTTCTAGCCAGTTCTAACTTTATTGAGATGCACTTGATACCCAGAAACACACACCCACACCTACACACACCTCCACATAAACCCACATACACCTATACACCCTATACACCACACAGAGACATACACCCACACACCGACAAACACCCACACCCTCACACAAACACCCCACCCCCCCCCACTGCCGGTACATCCTTGGTAACACTTTATTTTATAGCTTTAAAATACTGCTTTAACAAGTAATTTCTTAGTAGCTAATTTGAAAATAGCAGGCTGTAAAAAGGGTTATCAAACACCAAATACCTCAGAGCAATGGTGTGCAACACAGGTAATATGAGCAGTTTGATCAAGTGGCATTTGAGCAAGTTGCACTATAAAGGATCAAGTCAAGCCATGGATAAATGCCCTACTACTCACCCAGAAACATGATAACTGAACCATGTAAAGTCAATCTCCTGGACTATAGACAGCTAAGTGGATAAATAATCCCTCAGTACTGTAAAAGCTCTGAGATGACCTGTCCTCCTGGTGATCTGATCTGCTGCTGACTGACGGCAGACTGACGAAGGAGTGACAGAGTGAGTGATGACGGAAGAAGGGATGGCAGAGGAGGGAGGAAGGGAGGGATGTGTTGTGTGTAACATGAAAAGAGAGAGATCCCTGCCTGGAGGGAGCTGAGTGGAGGTGCCACAGAGAGCAGAAGAGAGAGAATGAGAAACATAGAGGCAGCTGCAACCCCCACAACGCCTGTCAACCCAAACCAAGCAGTGGCACGGTCACACAAACAGTCACAAATCGAGGTCAGGCTACCACTCATTCTGAGTGAGGAAACCACCAAAAATACAGAGCCTGAATCGAGCCGATCAAATCCGCCTCATCTCATCAGGATGGGCTCCCCCAGTCCAGTCGGTCTGAATCAATCAGTTTTACAAGTCTGCCTCTGCTGGCTGCGATTCAGGATTCAGGCAGAAGGAATCTGACTGTCATAAATCAGCCAACAGTGATTCATGGGGCAGAGCGTAACAATGTTACAGGACAAGGGTGTGTCAGGAGGCTGCTAGGGATCACCACCAAAGAGAGAGAAAGAGAGGGGGAAAAGGAGAGAGAAGAGAGAGGGGGAGAGAAGAGGGAGGGGGAGAGAGCGAGAAAGTAGAGAGAGGAGAGAGGGCCACAGAGTAAGCAAGAGAAAGAAGAGAGAGGGGGAGAGAGAGAGAGAAACAAGAGAGCGATGGTGACACCTTGTCTGAGCTCAGCTCACATGGAGCGGTTCAAAGGACAGAGGGAAACTTAACTACACGTTTGAACTTCACACACTGAGAGATTGTAACGTGATACCATGTCATCAGCTGTGTTGAAATCTGAGGTAGCCCCCCTTGGGTTACCAGCTAGCTCTTAATAACGTAGCCCACTCAGTTAAGTCAGGGTGAAAAATACGAATCCACAGTGGCGACTACATTATATTGTATCTCAAGGGAACACTTACAAAGGGAACACTTAAATTACTTAAAATCACAGAAGAGCCCTGGGAGGAAGGCAAGGAAAGGGATGGAGGGTGAGGAAGAGTGAAGGGAGGCAAAGCATTTGTGCAGGTTTTCAGTACTCACAGCTGTGCCGTGTTCCCTAAAATTAAACTGCAATTAAGCTTGTGTTACCTGACAAAACACTCCTGGCTCGTGAGAAATACAAGATTCACAGCATCCAAGAATACAACAGCAGCACACGGTGTGTAAAGCCCAGAGCTTAGAATGAGGAGAGGGAAAGCAGTTGGCTTCCAAGAGTCAGGCCTGGGCTTAGCCTTACCATCAGTCACAGCAGACAGTAGAGGTTGGAACACTAGAAGTAAGGACAGGGCACTAGAGAAGGAGAAAGAGGACACTCCACCAAAAATAGCAGAACGCTGAAGCACACAAAATAACATAATCAAACACACTTCGACCGGTGAAGTGTTTCAAAGCCCTTTGACTAACTGTAGGCTTGATTGTTCGAATTCCCTGACTGAACACTCTTGACGTCTTCACTCTCAGATACTTACAGATATACTGTACTGGCCAAGGATTCATGGAAGAGTTGAACTGTAGATACTCCGCCAACAACAATGGTGTTGATTTCTCTCTCATCACAAACAATATTTCCCCAGAGAGGTGATTCAGAGAATGGCAATTCACCGATATACTGCCAGTAGTGGTCTCCTGATCAGTCTAAATATTGCTCACCACGGTGGGTTTGTTGCCCAGCCCACATATCTGGGTTCAAATACTATTTAAATACCTTGAGGGTTTACTCTAGCCTGCCTCGAGTGCCAGAAGACCAACGATTTGCACTTTTCAGACAATGCCATTGGGTCCATTAAGCCAGGCAAGCTCAATCAAGCACAGATAAAGTATTTACAATTATTTGGAATACTATAAGAACCCAGGTCTGTTTAGCCCAATGTGTTACCATGTCTCGGTAAAGGTCATTATGGGTTATTACTGGCATTCCCGCCAACCTGTTGACATGATTGATGTTCTGGGGACAGTGTCGCCTGCATGCTGCTACTCAGCAGCTCAAGCTTGTCCGCTTCTTTGGTTACAGTTGGCTGGACAGCAGTACACACAAACACACACACACACACACACACACACACACACACACACACACACACTAGATCTCTAGATGCATCGACGGGAAACATCGCCTTAACCTTTCTCCCTTTACAGCAAGATGCAAAGCTAAGCGTGGAACTATAAATATATCTTGGGATTCCTTCCAACTGACTATAAAATGTATGCTTCTTCGCGTTCCCACACTGTCTGACATGGTGTGTTACATTCCACAGGATCTTGTCTTGAGTTTCATATGAAAGAGTAAATGCTAGAGCAATAAAAAAAACTCCACACAACAACACTGAGACACTTCATGCAGTCAAATGACCAAATTATCCCCTCTAGTGGGCTCATAGGTGGAATGTTATTAATATTTTTCATAATTTCATGTATGTATTTATTTTTATGCAGTAAATCTGGTGTTTCTATGTCAAACAGTTTTGTTATATTTCAACATTCTGTGATATATATAAAGTGTAATATTTGGATGCAAACTCTAAATTGAATACATTTCAACTCTATATCTGACATGGTACAGGTGTCTTCTTTTTTGTAAGCCCATAACCATGTGTGTGAGGTACATACTTTTGTTTCAAAGTAGATTTGTTTAAGACTACCAAGACATACTCTGTGTGATCCTGATTTAGCCCACTGCAGTAAAAAGTTAAAAAGCACACCTCCACGGAATGTTTCACCTTGTAGACATTACTGAAGTTGTTTAAGTTAATGTAACACTAGCTGAGTGAGTGAGGGGACTTCACTTTGTTTAGCTTGCCTTGTAAAATACACTGAGTATACCAAATATTAGGAACACCCCCCCAACCTTTTTCCCTCAGAACAGCTTCAATTCGTCGGGGCATGGACTCTACAAGGTGTTGAAAGCATTCCACAGGGATGCTGGCCCATGTTGGCTTCAATGCTTCCCACAGTTGTGTCAAATTGGCTGGATGTCCTTTGGGTAGTGGACCATTCTTGATACACACAGGAAACTGTTGAGGCTGAAAAACCCAGCAGCGTTTGCCATTGTTGACACAAACCGGTGCGCCTGGCACCTACTACCATACCCCCTTGCAAAGGCACTTAAATATTTCATCTTGCCCATTCACCCTCTGAATGGCACACATACACAATCCACGTCTCAATTGTCTCAAGGCTTAAAAATCCTTCTTTAACCTGTCTCCTCCCCTTCATCTACACTGATTGAAGTGGATTTAACAAGTGACATCAATAAGGGATCATAAGTGACATTATAACTTTCACCTGGATTCACCTGTTCTTAATGTTTTGTACACTTAGTGTATACTATGTGTGAACACAGAGGAATCACAGTTAATAACTGCTGGGGACTACAAGCCACCCTACTACCCCAGAGCCCATGAGAGGACTCATAAATAACTGTTATTTATTTCGGGGCTCTGGGACAGCGGCTCACAGTCACAGGGTGCGAGGCACCCTATTCCCTATAAAGTGCACTACCAGAGCCCTATGGGCCCTACTTTTGACCAGAGCCCAAAAGTAGTGCACTATATAGGGAATAGGGTGTCATTTTGGACACAAGGGCAGGGAGCAGAGAGCAGAGGACAGGCGGCATGCTGCCGCTTGTCTCCCCCCGACTCACAGCACAGAGTAAATTACCCATGTGTCAGTGGGGCAGATGTAATTAAGATAAAACAGATCAACAATAAGCCAACCGCCAAATGCCAACCGACTCAATATCCATTTCAGATTTCAGGTGGTGTCATGTTTACCACAGAGATGGATTGATAGGTGATACATCCCAAATGGCACCCTATTCCCTATATAGTGCCTGGCCAAAATAAGTGCACTATATAGGGAATAGGGTGTCATTTGGGATTCACACACATTTTCAGACTATTGAAAGACAGGGAAATAGAAACAAACGTGCATCCATAAAATGCCAGCGAAGCAAAATAAATATGCTGTTACTTAAATAATTCTCTATCCCTGCATGTGCTGGATAGGATATCCTATCTATACTGAAGAAATGCACTCAGTGCACTGATTTTACCAACTACAGTAGCTATGTTGGTATGCAGGTTGTCAAACTATGTGTAGGCAGGTTGCTTAGGATTCAAACCTTCTCAAAGCTGGATTGAATTTACAACACACCATATCAGATCAGCCTCCAAGATACTCTTTCATGTCCAACACATTGTAGATGTTTGCTTCTCATTTCTTGAGAACCATAAGCTATATCTGACATGTGGGAAGAGTCATAAAAACTGTGAAAACCCAGCAAACTAAAATTGGTTCAGTGAACACTCCAAGAACATTCATTAGATTGACCCAAAAGTTATAATAACACAAAAACAGTCCAGTTGTGCTGATTATTATACAATGTTTGTATATAACATTCGCCTGATGTTGCAATAACGTTCCCAGAACACCTTTATTTATTACATTACCTGGAAACCTAACAGGAACCTTAGGGGAATGCTCTGTAGTGGTTGTTACAGATGTGCACAACATCTTAGAACATTCCAAGGATATATATACAGTATACTTATTTTATTCTGAAGAAATATTTTTGTTATCAAAACATTATTTTAATATTTTGGGGAAGTTATCATCCTATTGTTAGATAAAACCCTTTAAACTTAATGGGAATGTTGGCTTATGTCCTGGGAAAGTACCCGGTTTGCTGGGTAGCTCCTGCCAGCAGTATCCAATTGAATAATTTTTTGATACAGTAAAAAACATGATTTTCCTGTGTTTTATATATATTTCCACACTATGAGGTTGGAATAATACTGTGAACTTGTAAAAAATTATGATAATGCCCTTTTAGTGTAAGAGCCTGAAATTTCAGCCTGTTTTGGTGGGATGGCGTTTTGGCCTGCCAGGCGGTAAATTAGTTAATAGACCAGTAAGAATGAGAATCCCAAACCTCTCTTCCAATAACAGCTAGTTCCCAAACAGAGAGATTTCTCTTTGCTAAGACGCTATTTCTCTTTGCTAAGACAAAATGAGGAAAAAAATCCAGAAAATCACATTGTAGGATTTTTAATGAATTTATTTGCAAATTATGGTGGAAAATAAGTATTTGGTCAATAACAAAAGTTTCTCAATACTTTGTTATATACCCTTTGTTGGCAATGACACACGTCAAACGTATTCTGTAAGTCTTCACAAGGTTTTCACACACTGTTGCTGGTATTTTGGCCCATTCCTCCATGCAGATCTCCTCTAGAGCAGTGATGTTTTGGGGCTGTCGCTGGGCAACACGGACTTTCAACTCCCTCCAAAGATTTTCTATGGGGTTGAGATCTGGAGACTGGCTAAGCCACTCCAGGACTTTGAAATGCTTCTTACGAAGCCACTCCTTTGTTGCCCGGGCGGTGTGTTTGGGATCATTGTCATGCTGAAAGACCCAGCCACGTTTCATCTTCAATGCCCTTGCTGATGGAAGGAGGTTTTCACTCAAAATCTCACGATACATGGCCCCATTCATTCTTTCCTTTACACGGATCAGTCGTCTTGGTCCCTTTGCAGAAAAACAGCCCCAAAGCATGATGTTTCCACCCCCATGCTTCACAGTAGGTATGGTGTTCTTTGGATGCAACTCAGCATTCTTTGTCCTCCAAACACGACGAGTTGGGTTTTTACCAAAAAGTTATATTTTGGTTTCATCTGACCATATGACATTCTCCCAATCCTCTTCTGGATCATCCAAATGCACTCTAGCAAACTTCAGACGGGCCTGGACATGTACTGGCTTAAGCAGGGGGACACGTCTGGCACTGCAGGATTTGAGTCCCTGGCGGCGTAGTGTGTTGCTGATGGTAGACTTTGTTACTTTGGTCCCAGCTCTCTGCAGGTCATTCACTAGGTCCCCCCGTGTGGTTCTGGGATTTTTGCTCACCGTTCTTGTGATCATTTTGACCCCACGGGGTGAGATCTTGCGTGGAGCCCCAGATCGAGGGAGATTATCAGTGGTCTTGTATGTCTTCCATTTCCTAATAATTGCTCCCACAGTTGATATCTTCAAACCAAGCTGCTTACCTATTGCAGATTCAGTCTTCCCAGCCTGGTGCAGGTCTACAATTTTGTTTCTGGTGTCCTTTGACAGCTCTTTGGTCTTGGCCATAGTGGAGTTTGGAGTGTGACTGTTTGAGGTTGTGGACAGGTGTCTTTTATACTGATAACAAGTTCAAACAGGTGCCATTAATACAGGCAATGAGTGGAGGACAGAGGAGGTCTGTGAGAGCCAGAAATCTTGCTTGTTTTTAGGTGACCAAATACTTATTTTCCACCATAATTTGCAAATAAATTCATTAAAAATCCTACAATGTGATTTTCTGGATATTTTTTTCTCAATTTGTCTGTCATAGTTGACGTGTACCTATGATGAAAATTACAGGCCTCTCTCATCTTTTTAAGTGGGAGAACTTGCACAATTGGTGGCTGACTAAATACTATTTTTCCCCACTGTATATATATATACATACACACATACACATATATACATACATACACACACATACACACACATATATATACATAGATACTTAATTGTTAAGCAGAAATTATTTGATATCCTCCATGTTTACAAATTAAAGCCAGTCACGCATGACAGAGTTTAGAGGCAATTTGGAACTGATTAAAAGATAGCTGAAGCGAGATTAAATAGAGGAAGGAAAAAGCAACACTGCCCCAAGAGTCAACAGTATCACAATAACATGCTAACAGCACTGTCTGACTACTGTGTGAAATCTCTGTCTGCATCCGAAATGGCATCCTATTATAGTGAACTACTTTTGACCAGGGCACTATAAAGGGAATAGGGTTCCATTAGAGACAGAGCCTCTATCTGCCTCACCCATTTCACTAGGATGTAGAAACATATACAGTACTTCAGTAAGTACTTAAGACGAATGCATTTAAATGTCTATCTGTCAATAGGAAGCGTATAACAGCTTTACAGGTTATACATTTGGTCAGTCAGCACGAATGGCATCATAATTCCTATTGAAAGGGGTTACACAACAACCACGCATTGCATTGTAGGTTTATTTCAGTCCAGCATTTCACTTAAGGGTATAAAGGACTTTTATAATGCTTTACATAAAAAGGTTTTACATAATAAAACCCTAGCCCCATTTCATAGTCCAGTATAACGGCATCTCTCCATCCACATTAGCACAGGACCCTAGTACACCAATCCTTTTAACATTTATTGAAAGATTGCATATTAGCCAGCCACTAAGCTAATAAATGAACCTTCTTAACAGTGTGTTGATGTGAGATGTGAACCACATTGCACTACTGATGGCTGTGTTCAATCTCCATACCTCAATAAGACAGCAGAGCCCCAGACTCAGCCTCTTCTCCAAGAGTTGGCCCTCACAAACTTCTTCCACACATTAGAGAGCAAAACACACAGGAATGTAGACTGTCTGTCTGTCTGCTCTCAACTTAATATTCCTTAATTTGACTGCTCTTTACACTTTTCATAGTTCTTCTCTCTCTCTCTCTCCACACTCCTTCTGTCCCTCCTCTGTCTCTCTACCAGTGTCTACTTAATCTATCTTAATTTAACTTCTCTCTCCTTCTCTCTCCTTCCTTTAGCCCTGTCTAACACTTCTCTCTTCTTCTCTCTCTCCTTCCTTTAGCCCTGTCTAACACTTCTCTCTTCTTCTCTCTCCTTCCTTTAGCCCTGTCTAACACTTCTCTCTTCTTCTCTCTCTCCTTCCTTTAGCCCTGTCTAACACTTCTCTCTTCTTCTCTCTCCTTCCTTTAGCCCTGTCTAACACTTCTCTCTCCTTCTCTCTCCTTCCTTTAGCCCTGTCTAACACTTCTCTATTTCTCTCTCTCTCCCTCAGCCCTGTCTAACACTTCTCTCTTTCTCTCTCTCTCCCTCAGCCCTATCTAACACTTCTCTCTCATTCTCTCTCTCTCCCTCAGCCCTAACACTTCTCTCTCCTCTCTCTCTCCCTCAGCCCTGTCTAACAATTCTCTCTCCTTCTCTCTCTCTCCCTCAGCCCTGTCTAACACTTCTCTCTCCTTCTCTCTCTCTCCCTCAGCCCTGTCTAACACTTCTCTCTCCTTCTCGCTCCCTCCCACAGCCCTGTCTAACACTTCTCTCTCTCTCCCTCAGCCATGTCTAACACTTGCTCTCACCCTGACAATTCTCATGTTTTGAATCCGAAGGGGTTCAATTGCTCATTGGGAAACAATCTTCTCATCTCAATTTGGGGCCAGTGACTGCCCTGATGACTGTGTGTGAGAGAGGTCCTTTTCCTGCTGGGCTGGGTCTGCTCACATTACCAGAGGGAGTATTGGCATTTGTCATTGTGGTGGCCATCCGAGCCTGTCGCCTGCTGATGAGTGGGATGATCACCCGTGTCAGGTGAAGCACAACTGCTTAATCCTGCTGCGATTTCCTGCAGCCTCAAGCCTGACTCGTAATACAATACACTCAAGAAGACACACACACACACGTGTGTGCACATGCACACACACACACAAACTCCAACTGCAACAGCATGATGCCATTGAGACTGCTGGGGGTAGTGGAGAGAAAGGGACATACAATCTCTCTGATCTGACAAGGTTTTTCTATGTAATCCTACATCACAAGTTGCGTTGGATTCAATCTTCAATCTAAAGCTAAATCTGTAGATAGGCAGGACAGTGACCCTGAATCATAATGACCTCCAAATATAGACTGAAGACTTTGAGAAAATGTAAGAATCCATTTGGACTTTGCCACAGTAGATTTGTGCTGCCATTCTTTAGGAATCACTGAACTGTACTGTAATCGCTTGAATTTGAGAGCGGGGGGGAATGACAGCAGGGCTCAGGGTTGAGGAAGCACATGAAGGGAAGTCATCCCTGTCCCAAATGCTGACAATGTCTGCGTCTCAAATGGCACCCTATTCCCTATTTAGTACACTACTTTTAACCAGAGCCCTACGGGCCCTGGTCAAAAGTTGTGCACTATAAAGGGATAAAGGGAATAGGGTGCCCTTTGGAATGCAACCTATAACCATGCCCTGCATGGACATAATGTGGAGCTATGTGGATCGTTTAACATCAATCTGTCCTGCTCTGGCTGACAAAGGGAGCCATCATTTCCCATCTGCGGCCTCTAGCTCCCCTCCTGCTGCCCTACCGCCCTGGCCCATACGCTGCCAGTTGTCCTCTGCGGAGAGGGGAGCACTACTCACTCCCTTTCACCCCCGATGTCAAATTAATGTCCCTGTAACCATAAAACAAACACAGGCTGGGCTGGCGTCACCCACCTACAGCACTGAGGGCTCCAGAGGGACAGTGAGGGACACAGACATCCTATCCTGATCGCTCTCCACTCATCCGTAGTCAATGTCCCCATAAACCACAGACCAGACTCATCGACAGTACTAAGGGGACAGTGGGACACACATTCTGTCCTGATCTGTCTCCATCCATCCTCCAGTCCAAAAGTGACTGCTCCGTCTCCATCTGATATGGGTGGTCTTTCTATCCTACCTTCCTCCCATGTCAAAAGTTACAGACTGAGGCCAGTCTGGGAAGGCGTCAACCATAGTGCTAAGGGCATCAGTGGGACAGTGAGGGACACACGTCCTGTCTTGATCTGTCGCCATTCATCCTTAATGTGGGTGGTCTGTCTATCTACCCAAATCATTGGGACAAATCAATAAAGCTTCACAAAATAGATGGCATCATGAGGAAGGAAAATTATGTGGATATATTGAAGCAACATCTCAAGACATCAGTAAGGAAGTTAGAGCTTGGTCGCAAATGGGTCTTCCAAATGGACAATGACCCCAAGCATACTTCCAAAGTTGTGGCAAAATAGCTTAAGGACAACAAAGTCAAGGTATTGGAGTGGCCATCACAAAGCCCTGACCTCAAATCTATAGAAAGTTTGTGGACAGAACTGAAAAAGCATGTGCGAACAAGGAGACCTACAAACCTGACTCAGTTACACCAGCTCTGTCAGGAGGAATGGGCCAGAATTCACCCAACTTATTGTGGGAAGCTTGTGGAAGGCTACCCGAAACGTTTGACCCAAGTTAAACAATTTAAAGGCAATGCTACCAAATACTAATTGAGTGTATGTAAACTTCTGACCCACTGGGAATGTGATGAAAGAAATAAAGCTGAAATAAATAATTCTCTCTACTATTATTCTGACATTTCACATTCTTAAAATAAAGTGGTGATCCTAACTGACCTAAGACAGGGAATTGTCTTAGGGGAGTTTAAATGTATTTGGCTAAGGTGTATGTGTTCAAAGTGCAGACCGAACAGAGGTCCCCGTACTGAACTGTTCGGTACGAATACGTGTACCGTTACAGCCCTAGTGATATAGATATTTCGCTGTAGAAACTAGAGATTGCCGCTGTGAGGTGTTATTTGTTTATTGAAAAGCTATATACAGTTGAAGTCGGAAGTTTACATACCCGAATGAATACATAAAAAAAAAAAATAGGCCTATAGGCTATGCCATTGCCTCATGAGTTAATCTGAGCTGAAAAAACATTGCAGGCTATTCCGTTGAACAACCGCATGTTGTAATCAAAATTCTAATCTTAACTGGCGGATTTCAAACAATCCTTTTGTGAGGCGCAGCTGGGAACTTTGTAGATGGTGAGTGGTGGAATCGATAAACCAGAATTGGAGGATCCTTCATCATCGTTTAAATATCCAGTTTGGGAACAGTTTGGGAACATTTTGGCTTCACAGTTGATTACAACAGTGATGGACAGAGAGTTGTGGGTAAAAATTTAACAGTATGTTCTCCACTGCTCAATGAGAATAGCCTATGCAGAGTGGCGCGTGTAGCTTGTTCTTGTTGTTGGCCAATCAAAAGTCATCAAAACGCCACTACAGTCATAGAGCCTACGTGTGTGGCAAAGCAAGTTAGGAGACTATATAAACAATGAAAGATGGAATTAAAATTATGGAATTAAAAGTTAAATGAAAAGTATACGCTACAACGAACAAGAGCCAACAGGTAGGCTGCTATTTAATAATCTGAATGGAGGTGTTGTTATTTGTAACTCTAGGACAGGAAGAAAGCGCATGCAGACTCAATTAGCCTAGCTAGCTGGATAGCTAACTTAACTAGCCATCTAACTTCTCTCGGTTTGATGTAGTCAAGACAGGTACTACATAATCATATTGGATGATAAATAACTTAGCTATGACAAGCTAGAAGTTAGTCTAGTAGCGCAAGTTGCTGCCTCTCCCTCCCTCCTCCTTGCTCCCATTTCACTAGCTTACAGTACACACACCGCAAGGCCCCTCCTCCGCCTGCTCTCCCTCGCGCTGTATCAACTCTGGTTAATAAAATAGCTTACAAATGGGCTTTTCTGCTGCTTCCCTCACTCGGATCCGACCACGTTTATACGGAACGGCCTCTATATTGAAAAATGTATTTATGCAACCGAAAACTAACTGTGACCCCAAAACCGCAAAACGTAGCGAACCATGGGTTTGGTGAACCGCTACACCCCTTTATATCCCCTTTAATAGATTGCTTCTACTTTACCACAACAATCTCTGCAGGACATCTCTCAGTGCACTCTATGCAACAACAACCAAAACCAACACAGTCTCACAAATTAAAGAGAAAATGTCACAGACATGAAATGACTCACATCCACAAATGATGAGCCTCAAATTCGGAGACAATACAAAACATAAAGCAATTCAGGCGCAATTTCCTTTTGAAGTGTCAGAAAGAAAACAAAAAGAAAGGAAGGACCAATACACACAGTATTATGTCCATGGACTCCCTGTGCTGAAAGCCACGTGTCACTCAGAGAATTCTTTGGTACCATGCAACATATTGGTAATGTTCAGAGCTATCTGAGTGACAGTCATGACAGCCTAGGGTCTCAGACATGGTTAAAGAGTAGAACAAAGGATCCTAGGCGCTATGATATAAATGTATGCAGGGTTACAGACGCAGGTCCCGTTGTATTATTCTATGCCGTCTTCATAGTGATATATAATACTTAATGTACAGAGTTTGTACAATGAAGCTGCTAGACTAAAGGAAAGCTGTAAGTAAACATGTGTTCCAATCCACATAACAAAATCATTAGCAGGGAAACGTTTCAGATAGTATAGCAACTAGCTCTCACAGTCTCACGTCAGAATTAGACGTTAATTTCAAAGTGTTTAAGGTTAAGTTTAGGCATTAACTCCACATTTTTAAGGTTAGGGTTAAGTTTAGGCATTAAGTCCGAAATCATAAGGTTAGGCATTAACTCCAAATGGTTAAGGTATGTGTTAAGGTTTGGGAGAGGCTTAAAACAAAAATCTCAAAAACAACTTTCTGTTTCTGTTGAGGCAACATTTGGCACTAGAGGCAGATACGCTCATCCGCCATCCACAACACCCTAGCAAAACCGAAACCTACTTGAAGGTAACAGCTCTCACTGTTGCCCCTAGTGGCCGGTTTCCATGACATCTCCCGACGTCCTCAGACATGGATGGGCGTCGATTACTGACTTGTATCATGGGTGACCTGGCTGAGTATTGGCCTATTCTTGTAGTATATAGTAGGTCTTCTCTATGAGAAGGTCTCTTAAAATATGTTAATTGCCCTTTTTACAGTATGCACAATGCACAAAGAATAATGCACATATTTACACTCTTATGTTAATGTTGTGTGTGCTTCAGCCCTTTCTGTAGTCACTGTGCCTAATGTGGTTAGTGTTACTTGAATACTGGGCTGTTTCTGCAACAAGCCTCTCATAGATAATTGGAGCATATTTAGTTTTTTTCCTGTATTTTTCCCACCTTGAGAATCAAGGGCTTCGTTCGTGTTGATTTTGGAAATGAATTGGCATGGGTGTGATTATGAACAATGCATTCAGAAATTCGAATGAATGTCTGTAATAAAGGGTTTTGAAAGTGGCCCAAAAAAATGTGTCCCTGTTATGTAAAGTGCTTCGCTCGATAAACGTGTTGGCTCAATAAAGGTTTGCTGAAGTGAAGTGAATATAAGAGGTGCAGCAGCATTGCAACTTCAAGATAAACTTATGCAAGCCTCAACAGATACAGAACAAATTTGAATTGTGTTAAAGTAGTTTGTAATAAGATGTGATGGCCAGAGGACGTGTCTGCTGTTGAGTCATGATAAAATAAAGCATCAATGACATAAACCAGGAAAAGCAACCAGACTGCACTGTGTGCACACAAGATAGATTCAGAACATGTCACTTCATATTTACCAGTTATCCTCCTCTAACATCTCCCCAGATTATTCAGATAAAAAGGACTGGATTATATCTGAAAGGCTTTACTTCAAAGGTAGATTTCATTTCTGCAGCTAATTTGGTGTTGTGATGTGTTGTGTTGTGACTAGGCGGTTAATTATGTGTGTGTCTGGACTCTCAAGTGTTTATGTCTGTTCACAACAACCAGAGCCCTATGGGCCCTTGTAAAGTAGTGCACTATATAGGGAATAGGGTGTCAATTGGGATGCATCCAGAGTCACATCCTCTCACAGAGATCAGAGATATAATGACAGTTATTATATTATTTATTAAACTAACAGTCACCTCAATAAATTAACTTACAGCTAACGTCAATACACGTCAACATAGGTCAATACATGTCCTGCCTCATTGTTGTGCTATTGTGCAGAGGGTTCTGAGTTCGCATTCTGATTTGGGAATAAATACAAGTTGAGAAGAAATGCCTTGGCTTTTCTGGGTCAGTTGTATTGATGGTGCCTCTGGAGTACGTTGTGTTATTGTGCAGAGGGATGTGAGTTTGTGTCCTGTTTCGGGAACATAAGGCCGAAACTCACAATGTTATAAAAACAGTGAATATGGTATAGTAACGTGTTGAGACAACAAGATGTTTGGGACCTTATCGGTCAACATGAATGTCCTGTTAATATACCTCCAAGAGACACTACTGTAACAAACTATCTCCGATGTGCACATTAAAAGTAGAACTGAAAAAGCCCCATTCGACCGCAGGACTTTACATTGGGTCTCAGTAGAGGATATCTAAGTAGTTTGCTGTCAGAAAACCCCAGGAAGGCTATGATGCACATGCGCCAAATACTGTGAAATGCTTACTTACAAGCCCTTAACCAGCGATGCAGTTTTAAGAAAATAGAGTTAAGAAAATATGTACTAAATAAACTAAAGTAAAAAATATATAAATAATAACACAATAAAATAACAATATTGAGGCTATATACAGGGGGCACCGATACCGAGTCAATGTGCATGGGTACAGGTTAGTAAATGTTAGTCATTTAGCAGACGCTCTTATCCAGAGCGACTTACAGTTAGTGAGTGCATACATCTTTTTTTTTTTCATAGGAAATCAAGGTAATTTGTACATGTACAGTGAGGGAAAAAAAGTATTTGATCCCCTGCTGATTTTGTACGTTTGCCCACTGACAAAGACATGATCAGTCTATAATTTTAATGGTAGGTTTATTTGAACACTGAGAGACAGAATAACAACAACAAAATCCAGAAGAATGCATGTCAAAATTTTTATAAATTGATTTGCATTTTAATGAGGGAAATAAGTATTTGACCCCTCTGCAAAACATGACTTAGTACTTGGTGGCAAAACCCTTGTTGGCAATCACAGAGGTCAGACGTTTCTTGTAGTGGTCCTCTGTAGCTCAGCTGGTAGAGCACGGCGCTTGTAACGCCAAGGTAGTGGGTTCAATCCCCGGGATCACCCATACACAAAAATGTATGCACGCATGACTGTAAGTCGCTTTGGATAAAAGCGTCTGCTAAATGGCATATTTTTTATTTTATTTTTTAGTTGGCCACCAGGTTTGCACACATCTCAGGAGTGATTTTATCCCACTCCTCTTTGCAGATCTTCTCCAAGTCATTAAGGTTTCGAGGCTGACGTTTGGCAACTCGAACCTTCAGCTCCCTCCACAGATTTTCTATGGGATTAAGGTCTGGAGACTGGCTAGGCCATTCCAGGACCTTAATGTGCTTCTTCTTGAGCCACTCCTTTGTTGCCTTGGCCATGTGTTTTGTGTCATTGTCATGCTGGAATACCCATCCACAACCCATTTTCAATGCCCTGGCTGAGGGAAGGAGGTTCTCACCCAAGATTTGACGGTACATGGCCCCGTCCATCGTCCCTTTGATGCGGTGAAGTTGTCCTGTCCCCTTAGCACCTTAGCAGAAAAACACCCCCAAAGCATAATGTTTCCACCTCCATGTTTGACGGTGGGGATGGTGTTCTTGGGGTCATAGGCAGCATTCCTCCTCCTCCAAACACGGCGAGTTGAGTTGACGCCAAAGAGCTCGATTTTGGTCTCATCTGACCACAACACTTTCACCCAGTTCTCCTCTGAATCATTCAGATGTTAATTGGCAAACTTCAGACGGGCCTGTATATGTGCTTTCTTGAGCAGGGGGACCTTGCGGGCGCTGCAGGATTTCAGTCCTTCACGGCGTAGTGTGTTACCAATTGTTTTCTTGGTGACTATGGTCCCAGCTGCCTTGAGATCATTGACAAGATCCTCCCGTGTAGTTCTGGGCTGATTCCTCACCGTTCTCATGATCATTGCAACTCCACGAGATGAGATCTTGCATGAAGCCCCAGGCCGAGGGAGATTGACAGTTATGTTGTGTTTCTTCCATTTGCGAATAATCGCACCAACTGTTGTCACCTTCTCACCAAGATGCTTGGCGATGGTCTTGTAGCCCATTCCAGCCTTGTGTATGTCTACAATCTTGTCCCTGACATCCTTGGAGAGCTCTTTGGTCTTGGCCATGGTGGAGAGTTTGGAATCTGATTGATTTATTGCTTCTGTGGACAGGTGTCTTTTATACAGGTAGCAAGCTGAGATTAGGAGCACTCCCTTTAAGAGTGTGCTCCTAATCTCAGCTCGTTACCTGTATAAAAGACACCTGGGAGCCAGAATTCTTTCTGATTGAGAGGGGGTCAAATACTTATTTCCCTCATTAAAATGCAAATCAATTTATAACATTTTTGACGTGCGTTTTTCTTGATTTTTTTGTTGTTATTCTGTCTCTCACTGTTCAAATAAACCTACCATTAAAATGATAGACTGATAATTTCTTTGTCAGTGGGCAAACGTACAAAATCAGCAGGAGATCAAATACTTTTTCCCTCACTGTAGGTAGGGGTAAAGTGACTATTCATAGATAATAAACAGCGAGTAGCAGCAGTGTCAATGGTGGGGTGGGTGTCAATGCAAATAGTCCGGATGGCCATTTCATGAATTGTTCAGCAGTCTTATGGCTTGGGGCTGGAAGCTGTTAAGGAGCCTTTTGGACATCGACTTGGCGCTCCGGTACCGCTTGCCGTGCGGTAGCAGAGAGAACAGTCTATGACTTTGGTGACTGGAGTCTTTTACAATTCTTTGGGCCTTCCTCTGACACCGCCTAGTATAGAGGTCCTGGATGGCAGGAAGCTTGGCCCCAGTGATGTACTGGACCGTACGCACTACCCTCTGTAGCGCCTCACGGTCGAACGCCAAGCAGTTGCCATACAAGGCGTTGATGCAACCAGTCAGGATGCTCTCGATGGTGCAGCTGTATAACTTTTTGAGGATCTGGGGACCCATGCCAAATCTTTTCAGTCTCCTGAGGGGGAAAAGGCGTTGTCGTGCCCACTTCACGACTGTCTTGGTGTGTTTGGACCATGATAGTTTGTTGGTGATGTGGACACCAAGGAACTTGAAACTCTCGACCCACTCCACTACTGCCCCGTCGATGTGAACTTTTCCTGTAGTCCACAATCAGCTCCTTTGTCTTGCTCACATTGAGGGAGAGGTTGTTGTCCTGGCACCACACTGCCAGGTCTCTGACCTCCTCCCTATAGGCTGTCTCATCGTTGTCTGTGATCAGGCCTACCACTGTTGTGTCGTCAGCAAACTTAATGATGGTGTTGGAGTCGTGCTTGGCCATACAGTCGTGGGTGAACAGGGAGTACAGGAGGGGACTAAGCACGCACCCCTGAGGGGACCCTGTGTTGAGGATCAGCATGGCCTTGTGAATGTTGACCTGTTTAAAGGTTTTGCTCACATCGGCTACGCAGAGCGTGATCACATATTAGTCCGGAAACAGCTGGTGCTCTTGTGCATGCTTCAGTGTTGCTTGCCTTGAAGTGAGCATAAAAGGCATTTAGCCCGTCTGGTAGGCTCGCATCACTGGGCAGCTCGCGGCTGGGTTTCCCTTTGTAGTTCGTAATAGTTTGCAAGCACTGCCACATCTGACGAGCATCAGAACCGGTGTAGTAGGATTCAATCTTAGTCCTGTATTGACGCTTTACCTGTTTGATGGTTTGTCTGAGGGCAAAGTGGGATTTCTTATAAGCGTCCGGATTAGTGTTCCGCTCCTTGAAAGCGGCAGCTCTAGCCATTAGCTCGGTGCGGATGTTGCCTGTAATCCATTGCTTCTGGTTGGGATATGTACGTACAGTCACTGTGTCGTCGATGCACATATTGATGAAGCCGGTGACAGAGGATGTGTACTCCTCATTGCCATTGGATGAATCCCGGAACATATTCCAGTCTGTGCTAGCAAAACAGTCCTGTAGCGTAGCATCCGTGTCATCTGACAACTTCGTATTGAGTGAGTCACTGGTACTTCCTGCTTTAGTTTTTGCTTGTAAGCAGGAATCAGGAGGATATAATTATGGTCAGATTTGCCAAATGGAGGTCAAGGGAGAGCTTTGTATGCATCTCTGTGTGTGAGTAAAGGTGGTCTAGAGTATTTTTCCCTCTGGTTGCACATGTGACATGCTGGTAGAAATGAGGTAAAACGGATTTAAGTTTGACTGCATGAAAGTCCCTGGCCACTAGGAGCGCTGCTTCTGGATGAGAATTTTCTTGTTTGCTTATGGCCTTATACAGCTCTTCGAGTGCGATCTTAGAGCCAGCATCGGTTTGTGGTAGTAAATAGACGGCTATGAAAAATATATACCCGATTTTGCAGGTTTTCCTACTTACAAAGCTTGTAGAGGTCTGTGATTTTTATCATAGGTACACCTCAACTGTGAGAGACAGAATCTAAAACAAAAATCCAGAAAATTATATTGTATGATTTTTAAGTAATTAATTTGCATTTTATTGCATGACATAAGTATTTGATCACCTACCAACCAGTAAGAATTCCGGCTCTCACAGACCTGTTAGTTTTTCTTTAAGAAGCCCTCCTGTTCTCCACTCATTACCTGTATTAACTGCATCTGTTTGAACTCGTTACCTGTGTAAAAGACACCTGTCCACACACTCAATCAAACAGACTCCAACCTCTCCACAATGGCCAAGACCAGAGAGCTGTGTAAGGACATCAGGGATAAAATTGTAGACCTGCTCAAGGCTGGGATGGGCTACAGAACAATAGGCAAGCAGCTTGGTGAGAAGGCAACAACTGTTGGCGCAATTATTAGAAAATGGAAGAAGTTCAAGATGACAGTCAATCACCCTCGGTCTGGGGCTCCATGCAAGATCTCACCTTGTGGGGCATCAATGATTATGAGGAAGGTGAGGGATCAGCCCAGAACTACACGGCAGGACCTGGTCAATGACCTGAAGAGAGCTGGGACCACAGTCTCAAAGAAAACCATTAGTAACACACTACGCCGTCATGGATTAAAATCCTGCAGCGCACGCAAGGTCCCCCTGCTCAAGCCAGCGCATGTCCAGGCCCGTCTGAAGTTTGCCAATGACCATCTGGATGATCCAGAGGAGGAATGGGAGAAGGTCATGTGGTCTGATGAGACAAAAATAGAGCTTTTTGGTCTAAACTCCACTCGCCGTGTTTGGAGGAAGAAGAAGGATGAGTACAACCCCAAGAACACCATCCCAACCGTGAAGCATGGAGGTGAAAACATCATTCTTTGGGGATGCTTTTCTGCAAAGGGGACAGGACGGCTGCACCGTATTGAGGGGAGGATGGATGGGGCCATGTATCGCGAGATCTTGGCCAACAACCTCCTTCCCTCAGTAAGAGCATTGAAGATGGGTCGTAGCTGGGTCTTCCAGCATGACAACGACCCGAAACACACAGCCAGGGCAACTAAGGAGTGGCTCCGTAAGAAGCATCTCAAGGTCCTGGAGTGGCCTAGCCAGTCTCCAGACCTGAACCCAATAGAAAATCTTTGGAGGGAGCTGAAAGTCCGTATTGCCCAGCGACAGCCCCAAAACCTGAAGGATCTGGAGAAGGTTTGTATGGAGGAGTGGGCCAAAATCCCTGCTGCAGTGTGTGCAAACCTGGTCAAGACCTACAGGAAACGTATGATCTCTGTAATTGCAAACAAAGGTTTCTGTACCAAATATTAGGTTCTGCTTTTCTGATGTATCAAATACTTATGTCATGCAATAAAATGCAAATTAATTACTTAAAAATCATACAATGTGATTTTCTGGATTTTTGTTTTAGATTCCGTCTCTCACAGTTGAAGTGTACCTATGATAAAAATTACAGACCTCGACATGCTTTGTAAGTAGGAAAACCTGCAAGATCCCCACCGTAGATGAGAACTCTCTTAGTAGATAGTGTGGTCTACAGCTTATCATGAGGTACTCTACCTCAGGCGAGCAATACCTCAAGACTTCCTTAATATTAGACATCGCGCACCAGCTGTTATTGACAAATAGACACACACCACCACCCCTCGTCTTACAGGACGTAGCTCTTCTGTCCTGCTGATGCATGGAAAACCCAGCCAACTATATATTATCCGTGTCGTCGTTCAGCCATGACTCGGTGAAACGTAAGATATTACAGTTTTTTATGTCCCGTTGGTAGGAGCTCATCCAGTTTATTCTACAGTGATTGTACGTTGGCCAATAGAACGGATGGTAGAGGCGGGTTACCCACTCGCCGACTAATTCTCACAAGGCACCCGGAGATGCGGCCCCTGTATCTCCGTCTTTTCCTCATGCGAATGACGGAGATTTGGGCCTGGTCTGGGAGAAACAATATATCCTTCGTGTCAGACTCATAAAATAAAACATATTTGTCCAGTTCGAGGTGAGTAATCGCTGTTCTGATATCCAGAAGCTCTTTTCGGTCATAAGAGACGGTAGCAGCAACATTATGTACAAAATAAGTTACAAACAATGCAAAAAAACACACAAAATAGCACAATTGGTTAGGAGCCCGTAAAACGGCAGCCATCTCCTCCGGTGCCATTATTACCAGATCATAACCACCATAAGCTATAGCAGCAATCACAACTCATACATGTTTTAAACCAGAGTAGACTCATTGCTTATGGGTCCTCCTATGCTTTGTTTCTGTGAACTGAGGTGTGTGTGTAGGATTACATAGAAAAACCTTGTCAGATCAGAGAGATTGTATGTCCCTCTCCCTTCCTTACCCCCAGCCCGCCAGCAGTCTCAATGGCATCATGCTGTTGCAGTCGGAGGTGTTGTGTATGTGTGTGTGTCTGTGCGTGTGTGTGTGTGTGCATGTATGTGTGAACTGAGGTGGAAATCATCCAAAACAAATTGACAGAAGTGTGGGCAGATAAAACTGTTCCTTGTCAGACCTCGTCAAAGGAAACATCGCTCCAGTGGATCTCTGTGAAACCAATAAGCAGCTGCCATGCTTCACTGAACCAAGGAAGCCCCACAGTCGGTGCTCAAAGACAATTTTGATGTCCAGTCGTCAGAGGCATAATTTTGATACGTATTGCTTGAGAATAAAACAAGATTGTTTGATGACCTGATTTTCTACACAGCTGCCTGCTTTGGCTCACATATAGTTTACTGCTTTGGAATAGTTTTCACCCTTGGATGGATCGGATGGCATGTCAACTACACTGAGGCAAAGCATGTTTAATATATCCACTGCACAATCACACCACACACACTCCCAAATCTGAGTCTAATCTAGTCTCTTTATCCTGCAGGCAAATATTTAGAATTTTAAGTTCAAGAGTTCTAGAATTTGAGGAGTTCTGGGAGTTTTAGAATCCCTTTATAAGTCGTTATCAATAAAACGTCACAATACGTTGCAGAGCGTTCGATTTGGCTGCTGGGGGCAAAGGAGACCCCAGCCCTGCTAAAACCATTGACTACATTGTGTACAACTACTAATGTACAAAACATTAGGAACACCTTCATAAAATTGAGTTGCACCCCCTTTGGCCGTCGGAACAGCCTCAATTCGTCGGGGCATGGACTCTACAAGGTGTCGAAAGCGCCTGGCACCTACTACCATACCCCGTTCAAAAGCACTTACATATTTTGTCTTCACCCTCTGAATGGAACACATACACAATCCATGTCTCAATTGTCTCAAGGCTTAACAATCCTTCTTTAACCTGTTTCCACCTTCATCTACACTGATTGAAGTGGATTTAACAAGTGACATCAATAAGGGATCATAGCTTTCACCTGGATTCACCTGGTCAGTCTATGTCAAGGGATTGTTAAATAAATGTTATAACTATTTGGTTTTAATATCATCACCTCTTGAAGAGCATGGTCAGAACTACACATTATTCCACATTTAGCTCTATTATCAGAGTTATACAGCAAGTAACTGCATTATTTTCATGATCAGTAAACATCAAATGATGATGTATTTTCAGATACTTGAGGGCCTATTCATTTGGCATGTAGCTAGCTAAGCAAATAACATGTGTAATTTTGCTTGCTTCATCCGAGATTGGGCTTTTGGAAAGAGCTTGACATCAGCCTTGTCCTGACAAAGTTGTCAGTCGTACTACTGTCATCACCACTATAGATGGTAGGCAAATATAGCCCTCTAGTTTATCCCCTGAAAGTTAGCTTGACTTTCTGTGGTCACTAAAGATCCCATGGCACTTATCGTAAGAGTAGGGGTGTTAACCCCTGTGTCTTGGCTAAATTCCCAATCTGGCCCACATATCATCATGGCCACCTAATCATCCCCAGCTTCCAGTTGGCTCATTCATCCCCCCTCCTCTCTCCTGTAACTATTCCCCAGGTCATTGCTGTAAATGAGAATGTGTTCTCAGTCAATTTACCTGGTAAAAGAAGGCAAAAGGAATAATAAAAAATTGCCATATGGACGTGATCTGTTATTAGCTAGCTAGCTACCCAATTTGACGTGGTCCATCAATCAAAGTAGCCTATCATGTCTGTCAGCAGCAATCGTGATTAAACACTCACAATGTTGAAAAGGGGATAATGTTAGCTAACTTCCCTAGGTAGGCCTATGTTGGTTGGAGAAAAAAGTACATTAGGTCTACTTACCACTATGTTTAGCCAACTGTATAAAGTTTCTACCGGTAGCTTGCAAAGTAAACATTATCAGCTAATAGTACATTGGCAAATGCGCCCTTCTGCTGCTTGACAGGCAGAGCCTACAAAGGTTGGGAAATGAACCTAAACCACTCATACTTGTCAGGTATAGTTCACTTTTATTTTATATCACTCAAATCTCCAATGAATGGTGGCCAATATTGAGAGATATCGTGAGTATGTGTGTATGTGTTTGTGTGCGCGCACGTGTGTGTGTGGGTGCATGTGTGTAAATCCATAGGGAGTGTAACTGGAAATCCTGGACAGTGGCGGTCCTGGCTAAAGGGCCCATTTCAAATCACTCTCCCAAAGCCATCTAAGGACAGGAATTCAAAGTTACAGGGTCGGCATCTGTTCTACAAGTAATAATACAGTAGTAACATTTTATTTATGAAATGCTTATGCACTGCTTAGGAATGCAGATGCAGTGTGTATAGATTATGACTGTGTTACGAAGTCTTTATACGCTTCAAATAAAGTTAACGTTCCCATTATTTTTAGGGTTTTAAACAACTAATTGACCTACATCGGTTCAATTATTTGAAACCCATTTCATTCGTTTTTTTCTTTGAGCTCAATACGCACAATGCAGTTTCTCTAGAGATAAATCTGCCCAAACTGTGCGATATAGTAGGGAGTTGTAGTTTCCAACAGGCCAATATTCTACATAGTTTAGTGCAGAAAACGTGGAAATTAACTACAATGACCATAATTCATTGCGCGCCTAATTGATCGGTCTGTGTATTTTTTTATGCCTGCTACATTAGGTTAGTGTGGGGCAGACAGGGAGAGAAGAGACAGAAGTATGCGCGATCGAGAGAGATAGAGAGCAGTTGCTTCACGAAGTATCTCTACCTGAAAAAACATGATCTAAGTGATTGATAGTTTGTATTCAGCAGTCATAAAAGTATGCCTTATTTGCTTTGAAGAATTACTAAAATGTTGATTTTATCACAGCATAGGTAGCACCTCTATAGAGATGAGATGATGACTTGGAATGAAATAATAAAGTCATCAAATAAAACAAATGTAATATACACAACTGAAATATTTTATTAAAGTAAAGTAATGTGAATAAATGATGGGTTTTAAGTGATAAGCTGTAATGGGCAGTCACTACCATCATGGGACTTTTATTAATTGATGTATTCTGTGTTACTAGAACCCACATAATACATACTGCATTTAATGTTTAAAAAAATAATTGAAAATGAAATCGAAAACCGTGATTATATTTTTTATAATCAAACCAAAACTGAACCAACCTCAAAAAGCACTAATCACTCAGCACTAACAAACAGTGTGAGTCGGGATGTTAATTTTCTCTCTGTGTGTGTCTGGTTGGACATCATTGGTGGATCAGTGTATATCACCTTGGCTAAGGAAGGGAGTGTTTGGCCACCCAGAGACAGTAAAGACAAGGATTATGGCCAACAGAAAAGACACAGCATGCTGTAATAATACCAGGCAGGGGGACAGAGGGATTGCTGACATGCGTTGATGTGGTCTGAAGGTGAACTAGACATCGATCAGAGAGCCGTGAGAGAGGCTTATAAACCGCCAGTCTAAATCTGAGTCACAAATGGGACCGTATTCTCCCTATGGCCCTTGTCAAAAGTAGTGCATTTGTAGGGAATAGGGTGCCATTTGGTTCTCAGTCTAAAAGGGAGCCAGGCCTCCTGCCTCTCACAGTAAAATGTGATTTACACCTCCTCTGGTGGGATCTGTATCGATCGCATAGTGTAGTTAAAGTCCAAGAGCATCAGCACAAAACACCACATCACACACAAGCAAGGATGGAGGGACTCATGTCCCTTCCCCCAACCACACACACTTTCCCTCCCCCCACCACACACACTGTCCCTCCCCCCCACCACACACACTGTCTCTCCCCCACCACACACACACTGTCCCCCCCCCCCCACCACACACATTGTCCCTCCCCCAACCACACACACTATCCCTCCCCCCACCAAACACACTGTCCCTCCCCCCCACCACACACACTGTCTCTCCCCCCCCACCACACACACACTGTCCCCCCCCCCCCCACCACACACATTGTCCCTCCCCCAACCACACACACTATCCCTCCCCCCACCAAACACACTGTCCCTCCCCCCACCAAACACACTGTCCGTCCCACCACCACACACACTGTCCCTCCCCCCACCACACACACTGTCCCTCCCCCACAACACACACTGTCCCTTCCCCCACCACACACACTATCCCTCCCCTCACACACACAATTTATTTTATTTATTTTATTCCACCTTTATTTAACCAGGTAAGCCAGTTGAGAACAAGTTCTCATTTACAACTGTGACCTGGCCAAGATAAAGCAAAGCAAAGCAGTGCGATAAAAACAACAACACAGAGTTACATATGGGGTAAAACAAAACAAAGTCAAAAATACAACAGAAAATATATATACAGTGTGTGCAAATGTAGCAAGTTATGGAGGTAAAGCAATAAATAGGCCATAGTGAAAAAAATTACAATTAGTATTAACACTGGAATGATAGATGTGCAAGAGATGATGTGCAAATAGAGATACTGGGGTGCAAATGAGCAAAATAAATAACAATATGGGGATGAGGTAGTTGGTTGGGCTAATTTCAGATGGGCTGTGTACAGGTGCAGTGATCGGTAAGGTGCTCGGACAACTGATGCTTAAAGTTAGTGAGGGAGATAAGAGTCTCCAGCTTCAGAGATTTTTGCAGTTCGTTCCAGTCATTGGCAGCAGAGAAGTAGAAGGAATGGCGGCCAAAGGAGGTGTTGGCTTTGGGGATGACCAGTGAGATATACCTGCTGGAGCGCATACTACAGGTGGGTGTTGCTATGTTGACCAATGAGCTAAGATAAGACGAGGATTTGCCTAGCAGTGATTTATAGATGGCCTGGAGCCAGTGGGTTTGGCGACGAATATGTAGTGAGGACCAGCCAACAAGAGCGTACAGGTTACAGTGGTGGGTAGTATATGGGGCTTTGGTGACAAAACGGATGGCACTGTGATAGACTACATCCAATTTGCTGAGTAGAGTGTTGGAGGCTATTTTGTAAATGACATTGCCGAAGTCAAGGATCGGTAGGATAGTCAGTTTTACGAGGGCATGTTTGGCAGCATGAGTGAAGGAGGCTTTGTTGCAAAATAGGAAGCCAATTCTAGATGTAACTTTGGATTGGAGATGCTTGATGTGAGGCTGGAAGGAGAGTTTACAGTCTAACCAGACACATAGGTATTTGTAGTTGTCCACATACTCTAGGTCAGACCCGTCGAGAGTAGTGATTCTAGTCGGGTGGGCGGGTGCCAGCAGTGTTCGATTGAAGAGCATGCATTTAGTTTTACTAGTGTTTAAGAGCAGTTGGAGGCTACGGAAGGAGTGTTGTATGGCATTGAAGCTCGTTTGGAGGTTTGTTAACACAGTGTCCAATGAAGGGCCAGATGTATACAAAATGGTGTCGTCTGCGTAGAGGTGGATCTGAGAGTCACCAGCAGCAAGAGCGACATCATTGATATACACAGAGAAAAGAGTCGGCCCAAGAATTGAACCCTGTGGCACCCCCGTAGAGACTGCCATAGGTCCAGACAACAGGCCCTCCGATTTGACACATTGAACTCTATCTGAAAAGTAGTTGGTGAACCAGGCGAGGCAGTCATTTGAGAAACCAAGCTATTTAGTCTGCCAATAAGAATGCGGTGGGTGACAGAGTCGAAAGCCTTGGCCAGGTCGATGAAGACGGCTGCGCAGTACTGTCTTTTATCGATCGCGGTTATAATATCGTTTAGGACCTTGAGCGTGGCTGAGGTGCACCCATGACCAGCTCGGAAACCGGATTGCATAGCGGAGAAGGTACGGTGGGATTCGAAATGGTCGGTGATCTGTTTGTTAACTTGGCTTTCAAAAACTTTCGAAAGGCAGGGCAGGATGGATATAGGTCTGTAACAGTTTGGATCTTGAGTGTCACCCCCTTTGAAGAGGGGGATGACCGCAGCAGCTTTTCAATCTCTGGGGATCTCAGACGTTACGAAAGAGAGGTTGAACAGGCTAGTAATAGGGGTTGCGACAATTTCGGCGGCTAATTTTAGAAAGAAAGGGTCCAGATTGTCTAGCCCAGATGATTTGTAGGGGTCCAGATTTTGCAGCTCTTTCAGAACATCAGCTGTCTGAATTTGTGTGAAGGAGAAGCGGGGGGGGGGGCATGGGCAAGTTGCAGCGGAGGGTGCAGAGCTGGTGGCCGGGGTAGTGGTAGCCAGGTGGAAAGCATGGCCAGCCATAGCAAAATGCTTGTTGAAATTCTCGATTATTGTAGCTTTATCGGTGGCGACAGTATTTCCTAGCCTCAGTGCAGTGGGCAGTTGGGAGGAGGTACTCTTATTCTCCATGGACTTTACAGTGTCCCAAAACTTTTTGGAGTTAGTGCTACAGGATGCACATTTCTGTTTGAAAAAGCTAGCCTTTTCTTTCCTAACTGCTTGTGTATATTGGTTCCTAACTTCCCTGTAGAGTTGCATATCGCGGGGGCTATTCGATGCTAATGCAGTACGCCACAGGATGTTTTTGTGCTGGTCAAGGGCAGTCAAGTCTGAGGAGAACCAGGGGCTATATCTGTTCTTAGTTCTGAATTTTTTGAATGGGGCATGCTTATTTAAGATTGAGAGGAAAGCACTTTTAAAGAACAACCAGGCATCCTCTACTGACGGAATGAGATCGATATCCATCCAGGATACCTGGACCAGGTCAATTAGGAAGGCCTGCTCGCTAAAGTGTTTTAGGGAGCGTTTGACAGTGATGAGGGGTGGTCGTTTGACCGCGGACCCGTTACGGACGCAGGCCATAAGGCAGTGATCGCTGAGATCCTGGTTGAAGACAGCGGAGGTGTATTTAGAGCGTAAGTTAGTCAGGATGATATCTATGAGGGTGCCTATGTTTATGGATTTAGGATTGTACCTGGTAGGTTCCTTGATAATTTGTGTGTGATTGAGGGCATCTAGTTTGGATTGTAGGATGGCCGGGGTGTTAAGCATATCCCAGTTTAGGTCACCAAGCAGTACGAACTCTGAGGATAGATGGGGGGGCAATCAATTCACATATGGTGTCCAGGACACAGCTGGGGGCTGAGGGGGGTCTGTAGCAAGCAGCAAAAGTGAGAGACTTATTTCTGGCAAGGTGGATTTTTCGAAGTAGGAGCTCAAACTGTTTGGGCACAGACCTGCATAGTATGATAGAGCTCTGCAGGCTATCTCTACAGTAGATTGCAACTCCACCCCCTTTGGCAGTTCTATCTAGACGGAAAATGTTGTAGTTGGGGATGGACATTTCAGAATTTTTGGTGGCCTTCCTAAGCCATGATTCAGACACTGCTAGAACATCAGGGTTGGCGGAGTGTGCTAACGCAGTGAATAACTCAAACTGAGGAAGGAGGCTTCTGATGTTAACGTGCAGAAAACCAAGGCTTTTACGGATACAGATGTCAACAAATGATAGCTCCTGGGGAGTAGGAGTGATACTGGGGGCTGCAGGGCCTTGGTTAGCCTCTACATCACCAGAGGAACAGAGGAGGACTAGAATAAGGATACGGCTAAAGGCTTTAAGAACTGGTCTTCTAGTGTGTTGGGTACAGAGAATAAAGGGGGCAGATTTCCGGGCATTGTAGAATAGATTCAGGGCATTATGTACAGACAAGGATATGGAAGGATATGAGTACAGTGGAGGTAAACCTAAGCGTTGGGTAACAATGAAAGAATTAGCATCACTGGAGGCACAGATTGAGCCGGTCTCCGCGTGTATGGGGGGTGGAACAAAGGAACTATTTGAGGCAGTTTAAGAGGGACTTGGGGCTCTACAGTGAAATTGTATAATAAGAACTAACTGGAACAGCAATAGGCAAGGCATATTGACATGGGAGCGAGGCATAAAGCAATTACAGGTGTTATTAGAGAGCGCTAAGACAACAACTGGTAATGGCGAAAGTTTAGGCTGAGGCTAAACAGATAAACAGGACAGGGTACCGTGTAAAGGAACAGTCCAGCAGGCATCAGCTGTGCAGCTGAGTGATTATAAGGTCCAGTGAACAGCAATATGTGAGTCCGAGAGCAGTTCGAATTGGCGCTACAGCACAGCACAGCTGTTGTTTGCGTGTGCTAGCAGGCCAGGTCGTTGCAACGGGAAGCCTGTTGAAACCACAGACGATTACGTCGGCAGACCAGTCGTGATGGATCGGGGGGGGCTCCGTGTCGACTCTAGGAGATCCCGTCCGGTTGACAGAGAGGTAGATAGCCGGGAGATGTGTCTGACTCAAATCTAGCTCAAGGCTGATTAGCCAACAACAACATCCATTTGGTTACAGCTAGCTAGTTGCGATGATCCAGTGTTAAAGGTCCAGTGATTCCGGCAGAAAATCTTATATGTTCTGGGTCGATAACGCGCTGTGCAGACTGGCCGATAATAGTCCAGGTTAGAGCTGGCTGGTAGGTAGTGCAGGCCACGGACAATGGTGAAAAACTGCTAACGGTGGCTAATAGCAAGTAGCTAGTTAGCTGGCCACTCCCGCCCGGTAGACAGAGAGGTAGATAGCCGGGATATGGGCCTGGCTCGAGGCTAGCTGGTGCTTGCTTTGGGGGCAGTGGCGATTAGCCTACAGCAACATCCATTCGGTTGCGGCTAGCTAGTTGCGATCCGGTGTTAAGGTCCAGTGATTCAGTTATTCCGGCAGAAAATCAGATGTTCTGGGTGAAAAACGCTAACGGTGGCTAATAGCAAGTAGCTAGTTAGCTAGTTAGGTGGCTGGCTAGCTAGTTTCAACTGGAGATTCTAGATAAAGGTGAGTAAATAATACACTGCTCAAAAAAATAAAGGGAACACTTAAACAACACATCCTAGATCTGAATGAATGAAATAATCTTATTAAATACTTTTTTTTTACATAGTTAAATGTGCTGACAACAAAATCACACAAAAATTATCAATGGAAATCAAATTGATCAACCCATGGAGGTCTGGATTTGGAGTCACCCTCAAAATTAAAGTGGAAAACCACACTACAGGCTGATCCAACTTTGATGTAATGTCCTTAAAACAAGTCAAAATGAGGCTCAGTAGTGTGTGTGGCCTCCACGTGCCTGTATGACCTCCCTACAACGCCTGGGCATGCTCCTGATGAGGTGGCGGATGGTCTCCTGAGGGATCTCCTCCCAGACCTGGACTAAAGCATCCGCCAACTCCTGGACAGTCTGTGGTGCAACGTGGCGTTGGTGGATGGAGCGAGACATGATGTCCCAGATGTGCTCAATTGGATTCAGGTCTGGGGAACGGGCGGGCCAGTCCATAGCATCAATGCCTTCCTCTTGCAGGAACTGCTGACACACTCCAGCCACATGAGGTCTAGCATTGTCTTGCATTAGGAGGAACCCAGGGCCAACCGCACCAGCATATGGTCTCACAAGGGGTCTGAGGATCTCATCTCGGTACCTAATGGCTGTCAGGCTACCTCTGGCGAGCACATGGAGGGCTGTGCGGCCCCCCAAAGAAATGCCACCCCACACCATGACTGACCCACCGCCAAACCGGTCATGCTGGAGGATGTTGCAGGCAGCAGAACGTTCTCCACGGCATCTCCAGACTCTGTCACGTCTGTCACATGTGCTCAGTGTGAACCTGCTTTCATCTGTGAAGAGCACAGGGCGCCAGTGGCGAATTTGCCAATCTTGGTGTTCTCTGGCAAATGCCAAACGTCCTGCACTGTGTTGGGCTGTAAGCACAACCCCCACCTGTGGACGTCGGGCCCTCATACCACCCTCATGGAGTCTGTTTCTGACCGTTTGAGCAGACACATGCACATTTGTGGCCTGCTGGAGGTCATTTGGCAGTGCTCCTCCTGCTCCTCCTTGCACAAAGGTGGAGGTAGTGGTCCTGCTGCTGGGTTGTTGCCCTCCTACGGCCTCCTCCACGTCTCCTGATGTACTGGCCTGTCTCCTGGTAGCGCCTCCATGCTCTGGACACTACGCTGACAGACACAGCAAACCTTCTTGCCACAGCTCGCATTGATGTGCCATCCTGGATGAGCTGCACTACCTGAGCCACTTGTGTGGGTTGTAGACTCCGTCTCATGCTACCACTAGAGTGAAAGCACCGCCAGCATTCAAAAGTGACCAAAACATCAGCCAGGAAGCATAGGAACTGAGAAGTGGTCTGTGGTCACCACCTGCAAAACCACTTCTTTATTGGGGGTGTCTTGCTAATTACCTATAATTTCCACCTGTTGTCTATTCCATTTGCACAACAGCATGTGAAATGTATTGTCAATCAGTGTTGCTTTCTAAGTGGACAGTTTGATTTCACAGAAGTGTGATTGACTTGGAGTTACATTGTGTTGTTTAAGTGTTCCCTTTATTTTTTTGAGCAGTGTAGTATCCGTTCCACATTGAGTGAGGCGGGTTGCAGGAAAGTATATTTAGTAGAAGGATGAAAAGTGTGATAGGGAAATATATATGTAAAATAGAAAAAAAATACAAAAAAACTGGCTATTTACACAGACACACAAAAGAGAACCCACCACACACATTGTCCCTCCCACCACCACACACACTGTCCCTCCCCCCACCACACACACTGTCCCTCCCACCACCACATACACTGTCCCTCCCCCCACCACACACACTGTCCCTCCCCCCACCACACACACTGTCCCTCCCCCCAACACACTGTCTCCCCCACCACACACACTGTCCCTCCCCCCACCACACACACTGTCCCTCCCCCCACCACACACACTGTCCCTCCCCCCAACCACACACACTGTCCCTCCTCCCACCACACACACTGTCCCTCCCCCAACCACACACACTCACACTCCCCCACCACACACACCGGCCCTCCCCCAACCATGCACACTCACTCTCCCCCACCACACACACTGTCCCTCCCCCCACCAATAACCCACAGAGTACATAAAAATAGCCATTGTATGGAATTAGGTGCAAGCAATAAATTGAGAGCTTTTCCCATCATTGACAATGATCCCAGTGCATTAATGCAGGGATGCTCTTGGTGTTCCAGTTCAGTGACCAGGCCCTCTCTCTGGGGTGTCATTACACCGTTTTATCTCAAAGGGACACCTTGACTGGCCTGATACTGCATCAACCTCCCTATCTGTATCCCAAATGGGACCCTATTCCCTATATAGTGCACTACTATTGAGCAGGGCCCATAGGGATCTGGTCAAAAGTAGTGCACTATATAGGCAATAGACTGCCATTTGGGAAACAACCCCTGACAGGAGAAACATCTTATTTTTGTAGTGAACCGTACACTGACCATTACCAGAGAATGAGAGAGAATGAGAGAGCATGTGCTGGTACAAACCTAATTTCATGCCTTCAAAGCACATGGTGGAAGGGGGCTACAGAGGACGAGGGCAGCGATGTGTGTGTGTATGTGTGTGTGTGTGTGATGGGACAGCGGTATGTGTGTGTGTGCGTGTGTGTAACGGGGGCAGTGGAAAGCTGAAGCGACACATTGGCACGCACAGCTGCATTCTTTCTGCTGGTACTGACCTTCTGATGGACCTCAATGGGTAATGACCAAAAGACACACACCCACTCACACACACACACACACACACACACACACACACACACACGCATTCTACAGCTACATAACATTTGAGTCACAGTTTGGTCAAGTAAACCCACAATACCTGAATATGAACAAAGAGCTAAAGGACTTGATTGCGTGCAATACGAGAAAATGCAAACAGTTCCTATTATTCTATTCATCTATTCAGCGTTCATAATGAGCGCCATACACACGGCTTCCACCACCAATGCTTCCCTGATGATAAGAGAAACCGTTGCAGGCTCTGAAGCTGTGAATCCAAATCCCAATAGTGAATTAACTAAATAATTCCACCCCCTGGGAGCTCCTAAAGTAGTCTAAATAACCTCAGATTTCCGGCAATGGCACACACAAAAAAATATTATCCCTCAATACCCACACAATCCCCCCTCCTTCCATAGCCAGGAGCTTACAGTCCCAAAGAGTGTGTTCACGGCATAACTATGGAGTGAACCATCAGTGTGTGTGGGTGGTGGGTGGGTGCTTATATTTGTCCTATTTCACACATGTACAGTTGAAGTCGGACGTTTACATACACTTAGGTTGGAGTCATTAAAACTTGTTTTTCAACCACTCCACAAATGTCTTGTTAACAAACTATAGTTTTGGCAAGTCGGTTAGGACATCTACTTTGTGCATGACACAAGTAATTTTTCCAACAATTGTTTATAGACAGATTATTTCACTTATAATTCACTGTATCACAATTCCAGTGGGTCAGACGTTTACATACACTAAGTTGACTGTGCCTTTAAACAGCTTGGAATATTCCAGAAAATTATGTAATGGCTTTAGAAGCTTCTGATAGGCTAATTGAGTCAATTGGAGGTGTACCTGTGGATGTATTTCAAGGCCTACCTTCAAACTCAGTGCCTCTTTGCTTGACATCATGGGAAAATCAAAAGAAATCAGCCAAGACCTCAGAAAAAAAAACTGTAGACCTCCACAAGTCTGGTTCATCCTTGGGAGCAATTTCCAAACGCCTGAAGGTACCACGTTCATCTGTACAAACAATAGTATGCAAGTATAAACACCATGTGACCAAGCAGCCGTCATACCGCCCAGGAAGGAGACGCGTTCTGTCTCCTAGAGATGAACATACTTTGGTTTGAAAAGTGCAAATCAATCCCAGAACAACAGCAAAATGACCTTGTGAAGATGCTGGATGAAACAGGTACAAAAGTATCTATATCCACAGTAAAACAAGTCCTATATCGACATAACCTGAAAGGCCGCTCAGCAAGGAAGATGCCACTGCTCCAAAACCGCCATCAAAAAGTCAGACTACGGTTTCCAACTGCACATGGGGACAAAGATTGTCGTTTTTAGAGAAATGTCCTCTGGTCTGATGAAACAAAAATAATGACCATCGTTATGTTTGGAGGAAAAAGGTGGTACTTGCAAGCCGAAGAACACCATCACAACTGTGAAGCACGGGGGTGGCAGCATCATGCTGTAGCAGTGTTTTGCTGCAGGAGGGACTGGTGCACTTCACAAAATAGATGGCATCATGAGGAAGGAAAATTATGTGGATATATTGAAGCAACATCTCAAGACATCCATCAGGAAGTTAAAGCTTGGTCGCAAATGGGTCTTCCAAATGGACAATGACCCCAAGCACACTTCCAAAGTTGTGGCAAAATGGCTTAAGGACAACAAAGTCAAGGTATTGGAGTGGCCATCACAAAGCCCTGACCTCAATCCCATAGAAAATATGTGGGCAGAACTGAAAAAGCGTGTGCGAGCAAGGAGGCCTACAAACCTGACTCAGTTACACCAGCTCTGTCAGGAGGAATGGGCCAGAATTCACCCAATTTATTGTGGGAAGCTTGTGGAAGGCTACCCAAAACATTTGATCCAAGTTAAACAATTTAAAGGCAATGCTACCAAATACAAATTGAGTGTATGTAAACTTCTGACCCACTGGGAATGTGATGAAAGAAATAAAAGCTGAAATAAATCATTCTCTCTACTATTATTCTGACATTTCACATTCTTAAAATAAAGTGGTGATCCAAACTGACCTAAAACAGGGCATTTTTACTATGATTAAATGTCAGGAATTGTGAAAAACTGAGTTTAAATGTATTTGGCTAAGGTGTATGTAAACTTCCGACTTCAACTGTACAAGTGTGTATTACATTTACATTTTAATCATTTAGCAGACGCTCTTATCCAGAGCGACTTACAGTTAGTGAGTGCATACATTTTTATACTGGCCCCCCGTGGGAAACGAACCCACAACCCTGGCGTTGCAAGCGCCATGCTCTACCAACTGAGCTACAGGGGACTATTACATGCATGTGTGCATTGGAAATGTGTTTTTTGCATATCCCACTCCCCCTGAGACACCCTCAGAGAGTGGAGTCACGGCCAGGGATCAACCATTATCAACGGCGACCCAGTAGCAATTAGGGTTAAGTGCCTTGCTCAAGGGCACATCGACAGTTTCTTCACCTTGTCAGCTCTAACCGCTAGGCTACCTGCCACCCTTTTTGTGTGTGGATGTGTGTGTGTGTGTGATGGGGCAGCGGTGTGTGTGTGTGCATCAGTTTGTGTGTGTGTATGGGGACACGGAGGACTCAGTGCTGGTCACACATCACAGCCCAGGATACACAACCCAGGATACACACAGCGGGATTGCTATGTCCCCCGCGGACACACGCAAGCTTGCACGCGCACACACACACAGCGGGTATACTCTGCGTCCCCCGCAGTCATAGACAGACAGACACAGACAGACAGCTCTCTGTCCCCTATGGGCTGCTCCCTGCCCCTCCCTCTCCCCATCGAGCCAGCTGTTATCAGAACCCAGAACCTGGGACACAACGTGTCAAATCTTCTCCTTGTCCCTGACAGACTAAACTGTAAGACATTGTTAACCTACCGATACAAAAGAGCATGATAAGCATGGATGGAATGTTTCATCCTCATTAGTCTTCTTTGGCGACTTTTTGTGCCAAGAAGGGGAAACAATAATTAGGAAACGTAGACACTTCAAATCCAACCAACAAAATGTCTGGGGTTCAACATTCTGTTAAAGCTCTACACGCATCATACTATACATGTAAGATATCATGTTTTATAATTACAATGTATAAGCTAAAAACCCAAACTACAATGATAGTAATAGTCTTAATCTAAAACACACATAAGCCACATATACCGTATACTAAAAACCCTTACCTCTGCTGAGGAAGCTGGTCCACATTTTCACTAACAACAACCTCTTCTATTTGCAGACAGATTTTGTTCTGTTTGATCGAGAGAATAAAAAATAAACTAAAAGAAAAGAGGGAGAATCCAGGAGGAGAGAGAGAGCGTGTAACGTGGAGCGTGGAGCTCTGTGTGTGCAGAGTGTAGTGCTGGATGTGCGCCTCAACCTCAGCCTCAGCCTCTTATCCTCTATGTGACAATAGACTTTAAGATGAATGCAGCACCTTCACAGTTCCCCAGTCGCTGCCTCATTCCCCCTATCAATGGAATGCCCTGACACTCCGGCAGCATGATAGTTAAAGCAGCAGACAGGCGGACGCAAGAAGCACCCATTTGTGAGGAGACGGGGGAAGAGGAGGAGGAGGAAGAGGAGGTAGAGAAATAAAATCAGGCGAGCATGAGTGGGTGATTTCACTTGTAGTTATTGATGTTCATTGTAATGAAGCAAACCACAGGGTTGGCAAGAAGAGGAAGAGAGAGAAAACAAAGGAGAATAAATCTTATTTTCCTACTTTTCTGACTCACTCATTCTCTTTCTATCGTTTGCTCTCTCGTTTATTTTCTCTCCCTCTCTCTCTTTTTCGTTTTCTTTCGCTCTCTTTCTTCTCTCTCATGCACAGACCCAGCTAAACCAAACCAGCCAAATGTATTTTGATAAATGGCTCTGCAGCTTCTCCTCTCAACATTGTGAATGGGAATTCACACACAACACAACACAATACTGTCCCACTGCCAGCCAGCCGCTGATAATAATGCTTTCCATTTCAGCTCTAAACAGGTGAGACCAGGGGACTTGCCCAAATGGCAACGTATTCCCTATATAGTGCACTACTTTTGCAGTAATGTGATGCACTTTCAAAAAGGCAGTGCAGGCGAGTTGAAAGGAAACAAAGTATGACAATAAACAAGAGTAAAAGAAACAGGGAGGTATGAAGCGTAATTGAGGTAATATGAACATGTGGGTAGAGTTAAAGTGACTATGCATAGATAATAAACAGAGTAGCAGCAGCGTAAACGAGGGGGTGGGGTGGGGGGGCAATGCAAATAGTCCGGGTAGCCATGATTAGCTGTTCAGGAGTCTTATGGCTTGAGGGTAGAAGCTGTTAAGAAGCCTTTTGGACCTAGACTTGACGCTCTGGTACCGCTTGCCGTGCAGTAGCAGAGAGAACAGTCTATGACTAGGGTGGCTGGAGTCTTTGACAATTTTTAGGGCCTTCCTCTGACACCGCCTGGTATAGAGGTCCTGGATGGCAGGAAGCTTGGCCCCAATTTAGTATGCAATTATAATTGAATACATTTTGAATTCCAAACTACTGTACATCATATGTCTGAGGTAATGTTTTATGATGACAAAATGATGCAGTTGCACAATGATAAAGATAGTCTAGAATCATATAAAAATACAGAATAATTTATATATAGTCCATATTTTCTCATGGGGTAATCCAATCTAGCCTAGACGAGTTGTGAATGGTTGTTGTGATGGTAGCCCATTAACTTTTTATTTTCAGGTGGAAGGATCATGGTCATGTCATATGATATCTAGACTAGATAGGGTACTCGTGCACACAACTTTGCACCAATTTAAGTTTGATTTTACAAAGAGAGTCACCATGCCGGCAGGTTCTGTATTTAACTGTACTAATTGTCACTTCAAAGAGTATAATCTTCATTTTTCAGAATCATAATTCTGATTATCATAGTTAATATTTGCTGTCCGTTTTGTTTTCCAATGTTGACCTGACTAGGTTCTAGGTAACGCTGAGCTTTCAAATTAACCTTCTGCTGCAAAGGTTTAACAGTAGGCTAGCATCAGGTTATTCCATGATAATGCAGGTTATGGGTATACCTGATCGACTTAGCTAACTTCATTTGGTCGTCTTCGTTTTATAAGCAGTAATAAGAGTGTGGAGCTGGTTAGAGACATGCAGAGTCTCTGTGTAGAGTTCCCCTCCATGAAGATCCTCTACTCCTGCATCATTCAACACATGCATTGGAGGAATGCTCATCCAGTGAAGATCAACAAGGCACTGATCTGGGTCAACAACGTGATGACAGTCTTTGTCAGGGGATTGGGGGAGTAGCAATAAAGCACACAGACATTAAACACAGTCACCCAGGGCAATTTTTGAGGGATGGGGTTCATCTCACTGACCTCTGCAATGACATCTTTCTGAATACCATCCACCTGGGACTGAAAAGATACTGCTGACGTCCCCTGGCCCCCTTCTCAGCTGTAACACACATTCTCTGTCTCTAGTAGTGAGATGTCCTTCCTCTGTCAACCATGACAGAGCTGTTCACTCATGATATGTAGACAAGTGACCTGATCCCTAGCTGTACTATCCTGGCCCGGCCTAGCCTGTCACTGCCCTGTCATACTATACCCTGTTCTTTCCTGCTCTGGCATGTCCTTAGCATGTGTTGCCAGTCTCCGTAGCCTCGAGGTTAGAGAGGTGGGCCAGTAACTGGAGGGTTGCCCTGCCCTGAAAGCAATACCCTGCCCTGACCTGTCCTTAGTGTGTGCTTGCCTCACCTGTCCTGGCCTTTCTTTATCATGGTGTCGTGTATTAGCCTATAATAACTACATGGTTAATTAAAGTATTACAAAATAGGGTTAATAGTAATATTGGTACGCACAGGTTGCCGTACCATAGTCAAGGTCAAAGTACATTATGGGAACTGAATGAGGCTGAATGGCACCAAAATGTGAATTCATTCTGTTAATAATATTGACGCTAAACAGCAATGCTGCGTCTTGCCTCGTTCATATACCACAGTAAATATTGGCGACGAGCGATAAAAATGTACTAAACTTGGTAGGAAAGACACAAAGGTTGTTTGTACAGTGAGTACAATGGCCCAGTTTCGACTAATGGGTGAATATAAAAACAACGTTGAGTTGTGGTCAACATATATTGAACACAAGGACAATACATTGACGCTAACTACATTGAAGATGACAAGCATGTAGCCACATTGCTAAGTGTGATGGGTGCACAAATGCATGAACTACTACAGAATCTAGTTCAACCACAGAAACCTAAGGATAAAACTTTTGACGAGATTAATAACATTCTAAAAAAGGGACACTTTGAGCCAAAGCCATTGCTCATTGCTGAAAGGTTTCGTTTTAATCACTGCAATCCAAAAAGCAGGTGATGCAGTTACTCAGTAAGCAGTTGAAACAGTGTGCAGTGCATTGCGAGTTCGGGGCAACACCGGAAGATTCCCAGTGTGACAGGTTTGTTAGCATCATTCGGAACGAATCATGCCTAAAAAAGATTGCTATCGGAAGATAGACTGACATTCGAGAGGGCTTTTGAGATTGAGCATGGAAACAGTGGACAGGGCCGCTAAACAGCTGCGCAATATGGACAACGAGGGAGCTGCGGCGAGTGTTCACAAAGTCCAAGACAACATGGATCAAAATAGGAAATGTTACCGTTGCAAGGCTAAGAACCACAATGCAAATGAATGCCATTTCAAAGACAGCAAATGCCATAACCGTGGCAAAGTGGGGCATATTAAAAAGGGCATGTCGAGCAAAGACACAAACTCAGTCAGAAAGGCCAAATACTACTAAGGGGCAACAGTTTAGTAGGAACACTAAATAAGTTGAGGCTGAGGAAACAGAACTGGAAATGTTTTCTTTATCTACTGATAAAGACAAGTTGTCATTCAGAGCAACTCTTATTGTGGATAAGAGAAATCTGAATATGGAAATTGACACTGGAGCTGCAGTGAGCTAGCCTGGCTGACGCATGACCCACGTGCAGTGGTGGAAAAAGTACCCAATTGTCATACTTGAGTAAAAGTATAGATACTTTAATAGAAAGTTACTCAAGTAAAAGTGAAAGTTACCCAGTAAAATAATACTTGAGTAAAAGTCTACAAATATTTGGTTTTAAATATACTTAAGTATCAAAAGTTAAAGTAAAAGTATAAATAATGTCAAATTCCTTATATTAAGCAAAGCAGACAGCACAATTTTCTTGTTTTTAAAATGTATGGATAGCCAGGGGCACACTCCAACACTCAGACATAATTTACAAATGATGCATTTGTGTTTAGTGAGTCCACCAGATCAGAAGTAGGCATGACCACGTATTCTCTTGATATGTGCATGAATTGGACCATTTTCCTGTCCTGCTAAGCATTGAAAATGTAACGAGTACTTTTGGGTGTCAAGGTAAATGTAGGGAGTAAAAGGTACATTATTTTCTTTAAGAATGTAGTGAAGTAAAAGTAATCAAAAATATAAATAGTAAAGTAAAGTACAGATACCCCAAAAAACTACATTTCACAGGAACTGTATGAGAGTGCATTCCCACATCTGCCATTAGAGGGTGCACAAATCAAACTAAAGACTTATACAGGACAGAACATTGTTGTAATGGGACAGTTTACCACAAATGTGAACTATGAGGATCAAAGTGAGGATCTACCAGTCATACCGTCTACCGAGCCGACTAGGTGAGAGGTCTGTCGATGTGCCATTGAGCAAGGCACTTAACCCTGATTGCTCCTGTGAGTCGCTCTGGATAAGAGCGTCTGCTAAATGACTAAAATGTAAACGTAAATGTAATAGTTGTTAAATGAGCTGGACCAGCTTTATGTGGAAGGAGCTGGTTACAAAAGCTGAACCTTAACTGGAAACAAATCAAGCATGTGAGTACAACAGAAACGCATGAAAATGCTCAATCTATTCAGGAAGTGTTAGAAATGCACGTGGAAGTATTCAAGGACGAGCAAGGCACAGCAACTATACTAGTGAAACCTGATGTGCCTCCTAAGTTCTATTAGAACCGTCCCTTGCCATTTGATAAACAGCGAGAGAGACTAGAGAAGGCTGACATACTCACACCAGTGAAACATAGTGAGTAGGCCGCACCAGTAGTTCCTGTAGTGAAACAGTCAATCCGCTTGTGTGGAGATTATAAAGATACAGCGAACCAAGCAACAAACATTGAAACGTATCCTTTGCCACGTATAGAATAAATAATGGCTACACTGAGTGGAGGAAAGGTCTTTTAAAAAATCGATCTGGCTACAGCTTACCAACAGGTGTTGTTGGATGATGACTCAAAGAAATACACTATCATCAACACACATAAGGGCTTATTTATGTACAATAGGTTACGTACTAAGCTCCGACCCTTCTACCTTTCAGAGGATTATGGAAAATCTGATGAAGGGTCTTGATGTAGTTATCTACTTGGATGATCTGTTAGTCACAGGCCAGAACAAAAAGGGGCACCTGAGTAACCTTCAAAAGGTACTGCAACGTCTTCAGGAGAACAGACTCTGAGTGAAAAAGTCAAAATGTGAGTTTGGGAAAACAGGGATCGAGTATCTAGGTAATGTGTTGGAAAACAGAGGAATCTACCCATCCACAAAGAAAATCAAAGCCTTCCAGGGGGCACCTCCGCCTACCAACTTGAAAGAGCTGAAGGCCTTTCTAGGTCTTGTTAACTACTATGGACGTTTAGTGCCACAGCAGAGCACCGTTCTAGCACCACTGTACAGGTTGCTGAGAGACCAAGTGACCTGGTGTTGGAAACAACAGGAACAGGATGCCTTCAACAAATGCAAAGAACTGTTAACGAGTGATCAGGTCTCAGTCCACTATGACTCAAAACGATCCATTACCTTGTCATGTGATGTATCTGCGTACGGTATTGGAGCCTTCATCCAGCACATTATGCCAAATGGAGATTAATGTCCCATTGTGTATGCATCCAAGACTTTATCCCCAGCCGAGAAGAAATACTCACAGATTAAAAAGGAAGCCTTGGGACTAATCTATGGAGTAAAAAAGTTCCATCAGTATCTGTGGTGGAGACAACTTATTGACTGATCACAAACCCTTACTTACGTTGTTTTGGGAGCACAAGAGCCTTCCTACAATGGCTGTTGCATGCATCCAGCGGTGGGCCATCATCTTGTCAGCGTATGACTTCCGAATTGCTTATCGCAAATTAGAACACCACAGCAACGCTGATGGTTTATCATGCTTTCCCTTACCTGAGACCAGTGATGCCGGAACCAAGGCAGTGTCAGCTCACATCCACACACTGCCTCAGAAGCACCACTGTACGCTACACAAGTAGCCAGAGCAACACAAATGTCTACAAATACATCATGGAGGGTTGGCCAGAACAGGTTGAAGAAAACTTTAAATCATTCTGCAAACAGAGGGATGACAGTGGAAGGAGGGTGTGTCTTATTGGGCACAAGAGTGATAGTTCCAACAAAACTTAGAAGGGCAGTGCTAAAAGAAACTCACACAGGAAATCAGGGTATTGTGAAAATGAAAGCGCTGGCTCGCAAATATGCCATTTAGAAAAAAACATGTTTATGATAGTGGTTCAAATAAAATACAATAAAAATTGATTTGTCACATACACGTGTTTAGCAGATGTTATAGCGGGTGTAGCGAAATGCTTGTGCTTCTAGCTCCGACAGTGCAGTAATATCTAACAAGTAATATCTAACAATTTCACAACATATACCCAATACACACAAAACTAGTAAGGAATGGGATATAAGAATATATACATATATGGACAAGCAATGACAGAGTGGCATGGACTAAGATACAGTAGAATATTATGGAATAGAATGCAGTATATACATATGAGATGAGTAGTGCAAGATATGTAAACATTATTAAAATGACTAGTGTTCCATTTCTTAAAGTGGCCAGTGATTTCAATAGGCAGCAGCAGCCTCTAATGTGCTAGTGATGGCTATTTAACAGTCTGATGGCCTTGAGATAGAAGCTGTTTTTCATTCTCTCGGTCCCAGCTTTGATGCACCTGTACTGACCTCGCCTTCTGGATGATAGTGGGGTGAACAGGCAGTGGCTCGGGTGGTTGATGTCCTTGATGATCTTTTTGGCCTTCCTGTGACATCGGGTGCTGTATGTGTCTTGGAGGGCGGGTAGTTTGCCCCCGGTAATGCATTCGGCAGACCGCACCACCCTCTGGAGAGCCCTGCGGTTGTGGGCGGTGCAGTTGCCGTACCAGGCGTCTTCTTCACCACACTGTCTGCGTGGGTGGACCATTTCAGTTTGTCAGTGATGTGTACACCAAGGAACTTGAAGCTTTCCACCTTCTCCACTGCGGTCCCGTCGATGTGGATAGGGGGGTGCACCCTCTGCTGTTTCCTGAAGTCCACGATCATCTCCTTTGTTTTGTTGATGTTGAGTGAGAGGTTATTTTCCTGGCACCACACTCCCAGAGCCCTCACCTCCTCCCAGTAGGCGGTCTCGTCATTGTTGGTAATCAAGCCTACTACTGTTGTGTCGTCTGCAAACTTGATGATTGAGTTGGAGGCGTGCTTGGCCACACAGTCATGGGTGAACTTGTCATTTGATTGTGAGATATTCTAGGTCGGGTGAACAGAAGGACTCGAGTTCCTGTATGTAACTACAATTACACCACGAGTCGTTAATCATGAAACACACACCTCCGCCCTTCTGCTTCCCGGAGAGATATTTATTCCTGTCTGCGCGATGAACTGAGAACCCATCTGGCTGGACCGATTCCAACAGAATATCCCAAGAGAGCCATGTTTCCGTGAAAGAGAGTTTGTTACAGGCCTTGATGTCTCTCTGGAAATAAATCCTTGCCCGTAGTTCGTCGAGCTTGTTAACCAGAGACTGAACATTGGCGAGTAGAATACTTGGAAGCGGTGGGTGGTGTGCACGCCTCCTAAGTCGAACCAGCAGGCTGCTCCGAGTGCCTCTTCTCCACCGCTTTTTCCCGGCTGTATGTAATGATGCAAAACACTTTCTGAGCTAATAATGTAAAATATAATACATAAAAAAACAAAATACTGCAAAGTTTCCTAAGAGCTAGTCGCGAGGCCGCCATCTTTGTCGGCGCAATCTTCGTCTGCGTCAGGTTGATGCACACTCTAATTGGTTAGAAGTGTTCAGAATGTCACAAATCACTTCACATGCTACCATCACCAGACTGAGAAGGTTGTTCTCGTCATTCGGATTGTCTGAGTAAATCGTAACGGACAATGCGACAACCTTTATGTCAAAGTAATTCCAGACGTTCGTGAGGCAGAACGGAATACTGCACTCCAACTGGCAGAGAGGTATTTTCAGACATTCAAAAATGGCATGAAAAAGCTTGCCAGTGGAGGACAAGATCTCCTTCTTCTTACTGTAGTACCGCACCACACCGAACTGCACAACAGAACCAACACCTGCTGACCTGTTTTTGAGCAGACATGTTTGCACAAGACTGGATTTCATAAAACCCAGCACAGCCAAAGCTGTTCGTAGGAAGCAGTACCAACAAAAGTTCTACCATGACTAATGTGCAGTGGAAAGGTCATTCGGCGTGGGTGATGCCGTGTACCTGTGAAATACAACGGGAGGAGGAACGAGATGGATACCTGGGTTTGTCACACAACAGACAGGTCCAATATCTTACAAAGTGATAGACAGAGGGCCTCCCGAGTGGCGCAGCGGTCTAATGGACTGCATCTCAGTGATTGAGGCGTTACTAGAGACCCGGGTTCGATCCCAGGCTGCGTCACAACCGGTCGTGACTGGGAGTCCCATAGGGCGGTGCACAATTGGCCTAGTGTCGTCCGGGTTAGGGGAGGGTTTGGCAAGGGCGGCTTTACTTGGCTCATCGCACTCTAGCGACTCCTTGTGGTGGGCTGGGCGCCTGCAGGCTGACTTCGGTCGTCAGTTGAACAGTGTTTCTTACGACACATTGGTGCAGCTGGCTTCCGGGTTAAACGGGCACTTGTTAAGAAGTGTGAGAACGCACAGGGGCACAATGACACTGTACGGGTGCGACAAGAACATTCAAACACAGAGTACGTGCCGCTCTCACAGGGTCATCAGACCAACCCAGCGTTACAGCCCTTAAAGACTTTTACACATTCACACTGCTAAGAGACTGAAAACATAACTGATGTGATGTGAAACAATACGTCTAAAAAAGAAACGCTGTCAAACTGTTAATTTTTTATATCACACATTAAAATGTTTACAGGTTTAAAAGATAAATGCTATTTTAGTTGTTTACAGTTAGGCTTGGGCGGTATACCATATTTACCATATATACCGTATACCGGGGTATTTGGAAATAGCCACAGGATGGTTTTTCAATTACGTCAATACCATTGAAACTATTTCTTTGAAGTTGTTCAATACATTTTTATAACGACACAGGATGAGACCCAGATGCAGACACAGGAGGCAGATGGTTCGAGTCTCTGATATTTATTAATAGACAAGGGGCAGGCAAGAGGCAGGTCGAGGACAGGCAGAAGTTCGTAAACCAGGTCAGAGTCAGAAAGGTACAGGACGGCAAGCAGGCTCGAGGTCAGGGCAGGCAGAATGGTATGGCAGGCTTGACGAGACAAGACAAACTGGCAACAGACAAACAGAAAACACTGGTATAAATACACAGGGGATAATGGGGACAAATGGGAGACACCTGGTGGGGGGTGGAGACAAGCACAAGTCAGATGAAACAAATCAGCGTGTGACAGTACCCCCTCCCTCTAGGGGCGCCACCTGGCGTCCTACCCGGGCGCATACCTGGTTGACCGGGGTGCCGGCGGTGAAAGTCAGCGATGAGGGCCGGGTCCAGGATGTCCTTAGCGGGGACCCTGCACCTCTCCTCGGGCCATAACCCTCCAAGTCAACCAGGTACTGGAAACCCCTGCCCCGAGGTCGAACACTCAGGAGGCATCTCACCGTGTAAGCCGGATGGCTGTCGATGAGATGGAGAGACGGGGTGGGCCTGGAAACAGTAGAAAAAGCGCTGTGAGACAAAGGTTTAATTTTAGAAACATCAAAAGTGGGATGTATACGTAGGGTGCGGGGCAACAGAAGACGAACAGCAGTGGAACTAAGGATTTTAGAGATGGGAAAAGGGCAGATAAAGTGGGGGGAAATTTTACGGAATTCCACTCTGAGGGGCAGATCCAGAGTAGAGAGACGATAGCGGGGAACCGGGGTCCAGTGGCGGTCCACCTGTCGTGATACCTGGAGGTGGTCTTAAGAAGAGAGGATCGGTTTCTCTTCCAGGTACGCCGACAGCGACGGACAAACATCTGGGCTAAGGGGATGCTGACCTCTTCCTCTTGCTCTGGGAAGAGCGGAGGCTGGTAACCCAGAGAACAATCGAAAGGCGAGAGCCCAGTGGCCGAGCAGGGTAGGGTGTTCCGTGGGTACTCCACCCACACGAGTTGCTGGCTCCAGGTGGTGGGGTTGGCCGAGGCGAGGCACCGAAGAGTCGTCTCCAGGTCCTGATTGGCACGCTCCGACTGGCCGTTGGACTGAGGATGAAACCTGGAGGACAGGCTGGCCGTCGGCCAATGAGGGTGCAGAACGCCTTCCAGAATCGGGACGAGAACTGAGGACCACGATCGGAGACCATGTCGACCGGAAGTCCATGGATTCGGAAGACGTGCTGCACCATGAGCTGGGCCGTCTCCTTGGCTGAAGGAAACTTACGGGGGAGAATTAAATGGGCGACTTTAGAAAACCTATCCACCACTGTAAGGATGGTGGTGTTGCCATCAGACGGAGGGAGACCAGTGACAGAATCCAGGGATTTATGGGACCAGGGGCGATGAGGCACAGGGAGTGGTTGAAGGAGGCCAGCCGGAGCTTGCCGCTGAGTCTTGTTCTGAGCGCACAAAGTGCAGGCGGCGACAAATGTGGAGACGTCAGAAACCATAGTGGGCCACCAAAAATGTTGTCGGATGAAAGCCAGGGTCCGGCGGGAGCCGGGATGACAGGTAAGCTTTGAGGAATGGGCCCATTCCAGAACTGGGGAGCGGGCCGAATCAGGGACGAACATCCGGTTAGCCAGGCCCCCCCCCCCCCCGGAGTCTGGCTGTGAACACTGCGCCTTGCGGACCAGGCTCTTGATTCTCCAGACAAGTGTAGCAGCGAGACAGGAGGTAGGGAGGATGGTCTCAGGGCCTGATGGTGTAGCCGCAGAACTATACAGGCAAGAGAGAGCATTCTTGGACCCAGAGCGGTAGGTGATGGTGAAGTTAAACTGACTGAATAACAGAGCCCAACTAGCTTGTCTAGTTGAGGTGTTTGGCGGTGCGGAGATATTCAAGATTTTTACTAAGAATGGGTGTTCTGCCCCTTCAAGCCAGTGCCTCCACTCCTCCAGCGCCATCTTGACCGCAAGAAGCTCCCGATTACCAACGTCAAAGTACCTCTCAAATCAAATCAAATCAAATGTTATTTGCCACATGTGCCGAATACAACAGGTGTAGACATTACCGTGAAATGCTTACTTACAGCCCTTAACCAACAATGCAATTTATGTTTTAATAAAAAAGTTAAATAAAACAACAACAACAAAAAAGTGTTGAGAAAAAAAGAGCAGAAGTAAAATAAAATAACAGTAGGGAGGCAATATACAGGAGGGTACCGGTGCAGAGTCAATGTGCGGGGGCACTGGCTAGTTGAGGTAGTTGAGGTAATATGTACATGTGGGTAGAGTTAAAGTGACTATGCATAAATAATTAACAGAGTAGCAGCAGCGTAAAAAGATGGGGTGGGGCAGGGGGGGGGGGGCAGTGCAAGTAGTCCGGGTAGCCATGATTAGCTGTTCAGTAGTCTTATGGCTAGGGGGTAGAAGCTGTTGCGAAGCCTTTTGGACCTAGACTTGGCGCTCCAGTACCGCTTGCCGTGCGGTAGCAAAGAGAACAGTCTATGACTAGGGTGGCTGTAGTCTTTGACAATTTTGAGGGCCTTCCTCTGACACCGTCTGGTATAGAGGTCCTGGATGGCAGGAAGTTTGGCCCCAGTGATGTACTGGGCCGTATGCACTACCCTCTGTAGTGCCTTGCGGTCGGAGGCCAAGCAGTTGCCATACCAGGCGGTGATGCAACCAGTCAGGATGCTCTCGATGGTGCAGCTGTATAACTTTTTGAGGATCTGAGGACCCATGCCAAATCTTTTCAGTCTCCTGAGGGGGAATAGGCTTTGTCGTGCCCTCTTCACGACTGTTTTGGTGTGTTTGGACCATGATAGTTCGTTGGTGATGTGGACACCAAGGAACTTGAAGCTCTCAACCTGTTCCACTACAGCCCCGTCGATGAGAATGGGGGCGTGCTCAGTCCTCTTTTTTTTCCTGTAGTCCACAATCATCTCATTTGTCTTGGTCACGTTGAGGGAGAGGTTGTTATCCTTGCACCACACGGCCAGGTCTCTGACCTCCTCCCCATAGGCTGTCTCATCGTTGTCGGTGATCAGGCCTACCGCTGTTGTGTCGTCGGCAAACTTAATGATGGTGTTGGAGTCGTGCCTGGCCATGCAGTCATGGGTGAACAGGGAGTACAGGGGGGGACTGAGCACGCACCCTTGAGCGTCCCCCGTGTTGAGGATCAGCGTGGCAGATATGCTATTACCTACCCTTACCACCTTGGGGCGGCCCGTCAGGAAGTCCAGGATCCAGTTGCAGAGGGAGGTGTTTAGTCCCAGGATCCTTATCTTAGTGATGAGCTTTGAGGGCACTATGGTGTTGAACGCTGAGCTGTAGGCAAGGAATAGCATTCTCACATAGGTGTTCCTCTTGTCTAGGTGGGAAAGGGCAGTGTGGAATGCAATCTGTTGGGGCGGTATGCAAATTGGAGTGGGTCTAGGGTTTCTGGGATAATGGTGTTGATGTGAGCCATGACCAGCCTTTAAAAGCACTTCATGGCTACAGACGTCAGTGCTACGGGTTGGTAGTCATTTAGGCAGGTTATCTTAGTGTCCTTGGGCATGGGGACTATGGTGGTCTGCTTGAAACATGTTGGTATTACAGACTCAGTCAGGGACATGTCGAAAATATCAGTGAAGGCACTTGCCAGTTGGTCAGCACATGCTCGCAGTACACGCCCTGGTAATCCGTCTGTCCCTGCGGCCTTGTGAATTTTGACCTGCTTAAAAGTCTTACTCACATCGGCTACAGAGAGCGTGATCACATAGTCATCCGGAACAGCTGGTGCTCTAATGCATGCTTCAGTGTTGCTCGCCTCGAAGCGAGCATAGAAGTGGTTTAGCTCGTCTGGTTAGGCTTGTGTCACTGGGAAGCTCGTGGCTGTGTTTCCCTTTGTAGTCTGTAATAGTTTTGAAGCCCTGCCACATCCGACGAGCGTCAGAGCCGGTGTAGTACGATTCAATCTTAGTCCTGTATTGACTCTTTGCCTGTTTGATGGTTCGTCGGAGGGCATTTCTTATAAGCGTCCGGGTTAGAGTCCTGCTCCTTGAAAGCGGCAGCTCTACCCTTTAGCTCAGTGCGGATGTTGCCTGTAATCCATGGCTTCTGGTTGGGGTATGTACGTACGGTCACTGTGGGGACGACGTCATCGATGCACTTATTGATGAAGCCAGTGTCTGATGTGGTGTACTCCTCAATGCTATCTGAAGAATCCCAGAATATGTTCCAGTCTGTGCTAGCAAAACGGTCCTGTAGCTTAGCATCTGCGTCATCTGACCACTTTTTTATTAACCGAGTCACTGGTGCTTCCTGCTTTAGTTTTTGCTTATAAGCAGGAATCAGGAGGATAGAGTTATGGTCAGATTTGCCAAATGGAGGGCGAGGGAGAGCTTTGTATGCGTCTCTGTGTGTGGAGTATAGGTGGTCTAGAGTTTTTTTTCCTCTGGTTGCACATTTAACATGCTGGTAGAAATTAGGTAGAACGGATTTAAGTTTCCCTGCATTAAAGTCCCCGGCCACTAGTAGCGCTGCCTCTGGATGAGAATTTTCCTGTTTAGTTATGGCCTTATACAGCTCATTGAGTGCAATCTTAATGCCAGCATTGGTTTGTGGTGGTAAATAGACAGCTATGAAAAATATAGATGAAAACTCTCTTGGTAAATTGTGTGGTCTACAGCTTATCATAAGATACTCTACCTCAGGCGAGCAAAACCTTGAGACTTCCTTAATATTTGATTTTGTGCACCAGCTGTTGTTTACAAATATACACAGACCGCCACCCCTTGTCTTACCGGAGTCAGCCATTCTATCCTGCCGATGTAGTGTATATCCCTTCAGCTGTATTGTTGTTCATGTCGTCGTTCAGCCACGACTCGGTGAAACATAAGATATTACAGTTTTTAAAGTCCCGTTGGTAGGATAACCGTAATATTAGGTAATCTAATTTATTTTCAAATGATTGAACATTGGCTAGTAGGATTGATGGAAGAGGCAGTTTACTCGCTCATCGTCGGATCCTTACAAGGCACCCCGACCTACGTCCACGATATCACTGTCTCTTTCTCCTGCGAATGACGGGGATGTGGGCCTTGTCGGGTGTCTGTAGGATATCCTTCGCGTCCGACTCGTTGAAGAAAAAATCTTCGTCCAATACGAGGAGAGTAACCGCTGTCCTGATATCCAGAAGCTCTTTTTGGTTATAAGAGACGATGGCAGAAACATTATGTACAGAATAAATAACAAATAACGCAGAAAAACACACATAATAGTACAATTGGTTAGAGGGCTGTAAAACGGCAGCCATCTTCTCCGGTAGCCATCTTCTCCGGAATTCTGGCGATGAGAGAGGAAAGCGTAGGGGTGCTACTTTTGATCCTGGGCCGAATGTTGGGACAGAATGGCCCCCACTCCAACGTCCGAGGCGTCAACGTCCACCACAAACTGACGGGACGGGTCCGGATGGATGAGGATGGGGGCTGTGGTGAAACGATGCTTAAGACCCAAAAATGCCCTGTCAGTAGCTGGGGACCATGTGAGTGCAGAGAGGGGAGAAGCCAGGGTGCTGTAGCCCCGGCGGTAGAAATCCCAGAAAACGTTGCAGCTGCACTCTAGAGGTGGTTTGGGGCCAATCCACCACCGCTCTCACCTTGTCGGGAAAAAACATCTGAACGTTCCCTTCAGTGATGACGTATCCCAGAAAATAGATTGTGGAGCGATGGAATTCACACTTTTCTGCTTTCACAAACAACTGTTTCTCCAGGAGGCGCTGGAGGACTTGGAGGACATGGAGAACATGTTCTTGAGCAGAACAGGAGAAAACAAGGATGTCATCGAGGTAGACAAACATAAAACGATTCAACATGTCACGGAGCACATCGTTGACCAGGGCCTGGAACACTGCGGGATCGTTGCTGAGTCCAAACGGCATGACCGGGTACTCGTAGTGCCCATTAGCCTCCTTCCCGTATCCGAACTAGGTGGTAGGCGTTCCGAAGGTCCAACTTAGAAGAGATGCTAGCCCCCTGGAGAGTTTCAAAAGCCGAGGAGAGGAGTGGTAGAGGGTAATGATTCTTAAAAGTAATGTCATTGAGGCCCCGGTAGTCAATACATGGACGCAGGGTCTTGTCCGTCTTTTCCACAAAGATGAAACCTGCACCGGCAGGGGAGGCAGAAGGACAAATGCTCCCAGCAGCCAGAGAGTTCTCAATGTACTCCTCCATGGCCTTGGTCTCAGGGCCAGACAGGGAATATAGACGCCCATGAGGTGGTGTGGTGCCCAGCAGGTCATCAATAGCGCAATCGTAGGGACGATGAAGAGGAAGGGAGGTGGTGCGAGCCTTGCTGAAAACCTCCAGGAGGTCCTGGTACTCCGTGGGAACGGCTGAGAAATCTGAGGCTTTTCCAGAGCCGCAGGAGGACGTCCCGGGGCAGGCTACGCCGCCTTAAGGCAATGTGAGTGGCAGAACGGGCTCCAACCCAAGATAGAACCAGTGATCCAGTCAATCAGGGGGTTGTGCCTCTGGAGCCATGAAAATCCCAAAACAACAGGAACATGGGGAGATTCAAGTAGAAGCTGTATGGACTCACTGTGATTGCCCGACACTCACAGGTTAATGGGAACCGTACTGTGAGTGACCCTGCCAATGGAATGTCCGTCCAGTGCTCTGGCGTCCATGGGAACGGAGAGGTTGAGAGGAGATATCCCAGCTCAGATACTAGAGTAGCGTCCATGAAGCTCTCATCGGTCCCAGAGTCAATGAGCACCCGGAGAGCTTTAGACCAGTCACCACACAGCAGGATAACATAAAAAGGGATACGAGTAAAAGGAGTTAGAGGACTCCCAGTATGGCCCACCAGCATACTCGTACCTACTGATGGGCCTGGTCTTTTTACTGGACAGGTGGATATGTAATGCCCTGTAGCACCACAATACAGGCAACTGCGTAATCGTTCCTTAGGCGACAATCTAGCCCTGCCCAGTTGCATAGGCTCTGGAGTAAACGAGTCGCCCGTCCCCGATGATTCCCGAGGGGGCTCGAGTGACTTCGGATCCTCTCGGGATGCAGGCGTCGGGGATTTACGGGGTTCTTCGGAGGCGAGAAAGCAGCCATGGGTGAGCGAGTGTGGCCGAGAACAGGCCTCCTCTCCCTCCTGCATTCCCGTAGGCGCCCATCGATCCTTATGGTTAAGGCTATGAGGGAGTCGAGGTCCAAGTGTAACTCCCGAACTGCGAGCTCGTCTTTAATCTCCTCCGATAATCCATGAAGGAAGACGTAGAACAGGGACTCCGGGTTCCAGGGACTCTCGGCGGCCAACGTGCGAAAGTCTACCGCGTAGTCTGCCACACTACGGGAGTCTTGACGAAGTAGAAGTAGCTTTCGGGCCGCCTCTCTCCCGGACACCGGAGAATCGAACACCTTCCTCACCTCCGCCACGAAATCCTCCAGACAAAGGCAAATGCAGGATTTTTTACATTATGAAGCTTGCCTTAATTGCCTTGGCCCTATCATACCCTACTCTGACCTTCCTTAATTAACCTGGCCCTATGATACCCTACTCTGGCCTTAGAGTTAACTGCTGCCCTGGTGTGACATGCCTGACCTGACCTGGTCATGTCCTTAGCGTGTGTAGCAAGACTATCAGCAGACTGCATGACTCACCTAAATGACTTAGTCATCTAATCTGGTTATATCTGGTTATAGGCTGACTGGTGCTGTGACCTGTGATCATGACCTGGGCTCATGAAAGCGTGCCATGAAAGCATGCTAGTAGCTAGGTGGAAAAACAGGACAGAGCAGTGTTTTAGGTTTAGTATCCACAGACAGACAGGGCCCTGAAAGTTGTCCTTCTACTAGTCCGGCTCATGACAGTGTGCTGGGTGAAGAGACGGAGAAGACAGATATGCCACTAAGAGCACACTTTTATCCAAAGCCACTTACAGTACAGTGAGTGCATAGGGAATCAATTCCTACCAACCGAGCCACACGGACCATAGAGTTTGGTATATCCACTGAAGGTTGCCCCATGTGATCCCTTCAGAAATATAACCACAACCTTGGCATTGCAGGGTGTTGGGTTGGCAGGTTTGGTCTAGTATCTACTAACTGAGGTTGTCCTACTCCTAGCCAGCTCATCAGAAACCTCACTGAGTAACTTCACGACCTGGTGCCTGGTTGGTTGACAGACACACAGTGTTTGATGGTGTTTAAATACCAAATCCCTCGCGCAGAGCTGCACTCACACGGAAAATTGGATCCTAACATTTGCATAATTTCTATTGCTCAAACAGGAGTTGTTTCTATGAGGGAGAAAAGTAAATACAACATTTCTAAGACATAATTGGACAATATGAGGGATGTTGTTGGTATCACCATCTGTTTGGAGAGAGAGTTGTAATGGTGGGGAACACACACACACAAACATGTATACGTACACGTGTAAAGGACGTCACGCTGCTTGCTTAGTGAATACCACTTCCTCCCAATTCTGCCCATATCTGGCGAGAATTCTCTGTCTCACAAACACACGTGACCACCCTCCTCAAGCGTCTTAGCCGATCGAGCCAACTCAAAAGCTAGCTAATGAGGCGACACAAGCGGGACACTTCAGGCTGAGGAGTAAGTTTCACACATCCCCATGTGCTACACATGCACGCATGCATGCACACACAGACACACAAGCACACACACTGGAAGTATGTTCTCCCAGGCAGCTACAGTCAAATATGAAAAGTGACAAAGCAGAAATACTGTCAGTGTAAGAGGCACCACCACTTTATAAACCAGAGAGACTGTCTGGCTATTCATAATGTACTACTTTCAACAGATGCCATTATATTTTGATTTAGAAGACTTTAGCTTTGTAAATTGCATGTGTGTAATCTGAATCATCATGCTGCATTTTACTTTGTAGCAATTACAAGGCACTTTACCTTTTGAAAAACAATCTCACTGAATTTACATTTTAACAGATGAATTCCAGGATGGTTAAACTAAATAAACAGCTTGGTTAATCTAAATAATGTGATTGTGATGGGTTTTTCCAGTCCCTTCATCATCAGCAACATTTTGCTTCACTTTGTGACTCCCTGATTTCTGTTATGTTCGTTGGGGTGCTTGTTTGTTGAATACTGCAATTCATCTTATACATAATACAACTAAACTAAACTACATCACCCACGGCTGTGATGTTGTGAGGATGGTTTGCCAACAACTCCCTAATGACTTCATTCCAACAGACATAATTTTAGACCGACCTGCCAAATATGAATACATAACAGGATGTCATGTGGCCCCTGGCTCAAACAGAAAACATTACTCACTCAGAGTAAATAACAAACTTCCCCCAAAAAGATGCTGCTAAACATATTCTGGCCTAAAAAAAAACCCTGAATGAATATGAGTAACTGCACAGGAGATTTTAATAGACTTTGGTTACCTACAATGAACTTGACTGCAGTTGCTGTAATCGCATGAACAACATTTTGAGAGGAAAATCTTTTTTGAAGATGTGAATACTGCCATCTAGTGGAATGCTTGTTAAAGGTTTGTTTCACAGACACTGAATCGCAAATTAACCCCAGCCCCCATCCAACTATTCCATTTGGCCTATCAGAGGGCCAGATGGGGCAACCACCATATTGTTTACACCTATGCGATCCTATCAAATCTAAGTCTCTAGGCAGTAGGGGCTAGCAGTTGGTTTGGGGAGTGAGGGCACTAGGATAAAAGCTCCACTGCAGTTTATGCAATTGAAGATGAGTGAACAACAAGCCAAGCCCACGTTTACATCCTGTGATTAAGTTATCACCAGGCTGTTGTGATGATGAGTGAGAAGAGACCCCTCCACATGAAGCCATGAAGCCTTGCTGTGGTGGCTGCCGAGTTGACCCAGTTAGTTGACACTGTGAGACACTGTGATACACAGAGAAACTGTAGAAGAGGCGAGGACATCATCAGTCCCGCCACACCAGAGACTGTGTGTGTGTGTACGTGTGTGTGTGCCTGTCTGTGTACGTGTGTGTGTGTATGTCACACCAACACCAGAGCCTGTTTCCAGTCCACCAGCTGTAATTACATATGTCTGGCTCAGACTACCCAAATAATGTCATGACTCTTTAAAGTTTCAGTGCAACAACAGACACCCCTGATGTGTTTAAAAATGTAGCTGGGGCTCAACTGCCCCTAACTGCCCCGTGATCGTCACAGCCAGCTCGACACTCGTCACATCCAGCTCGACGACAAGTTAAGAATGACAGAGAGAGACTCTGATGAAGGACATCCACTCTGATCAAACTAAAAAAGAACAGCTGTGTGTCGACTGACAACAAAAGGAGTCAAAATCTCCTATTTCTACCCAGACAAATCCTGCGCATTTGTCTGTCATTTTGTGCTCCGTTAGTGATGATACTAATAATGATCACCGTCTTGCCTACCTACCTATGCCTACCTGGTATCATGATATCATGATTATTTGCATCCATCCCGTTGCGATTTGTGCAGCAAACTCAGCTATTACATGTGTGCTACAGAAACACTGCTAACCAAACATGTCTCTTCCTGGTGCACACGTGAATTAAAGGGTATCTACACCCAAAAATGAACTTTTCTTAGATTTTTCCCAGACCTTAAAAGTGGTCTCCTGGTGTGGTTTAAGCATTGTTGTGGACTTAGAACATCAAATGTAGTTGATTTTCTATTTTAAAAAAGTGTGATTTTGAGAGCAAGGGAAAAAACGGAAACCTGGAAAAACAAAATAGAGAAAACAGAATTTGAAAAAAAAATATATAGAATTAGGCAAAAAATAAAACAGGTTTTATAGGGACATACACAATGGCCTATAACATTCCATTATGTCACATTCATTGACCCCCCTGCCACACACAGACACACACACACACACACACACACACTGAGTACACAGTGACCGGTATTCACTACATTAAATCCCCCCGTCACACACACAGATGTTATTGTGACCGGTGTTCACTACATTAACTGGCTGCTGTACTGTAGCATGAAAATCTTTCTCGCATGAGCTGCCTGTGAGGCCTGCAGCATTTTTCACTCTAATTGCTATTTACTGAGGGTATGTGGGGCACCAGCACAGAGGGCTGATGTTGCTGCTGCTGTGGGGTGTGTGTGTGTGTGCGTGTGCATGCGTGCCTGTGTGTAGAGCAGCCAGCAGGAAGGACCCAGGCGATGTGACGCCTAACCCCCCCTTGATCTCCCAGGGGCACCAGCTGTCATGGCTGGAACAGTCCACAGACCTTGTCTCTCACACACTCACACACTCACACACTCACTCACTCACTCACTCACTCACTCACACACACACACACACACACACACACACACACACACACACACACACACACACACACACACACACACACACACACACACACACACACACACACACACACACACACACACACACACACACACACACACACACACACACACACACACACACACACACACACACACACACACACACACACACACACACACACACACACACACACACACACACACACACACACACACACACACACACACACACACACACACACACACACACACACACACACACACACACACACACACACACACACACACACACACACACACACACACACACACACACACACACACACACACACACACACACACACACACACACACACACACACACACACACACACACACACACACACACACACACACACACACACACACACACACACACACACACACACACACACACACACACACACACACACACACACACACACACACACACACACACACACACACACACACACACACACACACACACACACACACACACACACACACACACACACACACACACACACACACACACACACACACACACACACACACACACACACACACACACACACACACACACACACACACACACACACACACACACACACACACACACACACACACACACACACACACACACACACACACACACACACACACACACACACACACACACACACACACACACACACACACACACACACACACACACACACACACACACACACACACACACACACACACACACACACACACACACACACACACACACACACACACACACACACACACACACACACACACACACACACACACACACACACACACACACACACACACACACCACACACACACACACACACACACACACACACACACACACACACACACACACACACACACACACACACACACACACACACACACACACACACACACACACACACACACACACACACACCACACACACAAGCACACACAAGCTCCTCTGATAGGGAAAGTACACACTCAACCCTTCCTCTACTACTCTAAGCACCACTGTCACTATGACTGACACTGTCACCCACTCCATCACTCTTTCCTGTCAGCCTGGGAGGATATGGACGAGATAATGTGTTTGATTCCATCTATACAACTGTAAATCAATCAGAATTCAACCTCACAGCATCTACATCATTCAAGAATCAGCCTCACTACACACACACACACACACACACACACACACACACACACACACACACACACACACACACACACACACACACACACACACACACACACACACACACACACACACACACACACACACACACACACACACACACACACACACACACACACACACACACACACACACACACACACACACACACACACACACACACACACACACACACACACACACACACACACACACACACACACACACACACACACACACACACACACACACACACACACACACACACACACACACACACACACACACACACACACACACACACACACACACACACACACACACACACACACACACACACACACACACACACACACACACACACACACACACACACACACACACACACACACACACACACACACACACACACACACACACACACACACACACACACACACACACACACACACACACACACACACACACACACACACACACACACACACACACACACACACACACACACACACACACACACACACACACACACACACACACACACACACACACACACACACCACTATGATGGAAGCACAGATAAGCTCCTCTGATAGGGAAAGTACACACTCAACCCTTCCTCTACTACTCTAAGCACCACTGTCACTATGACTGACACTGTCACCCACTCCATCACTCTTTCCTGTCAGCCTGGGAGGATATGGACGAGATAATGTGTTTGATTCCATCTATACAACTGTAAATCAATCAGAATTCAACCTCACAGCATCTACATCATTCAAGAATCAGCCTCACTGCATTGTAAACCATTCAACTACAGTGTGTTAACTGTCTGAACACCAGGTGTCAACATGTTTTTCATGGCCATATTGCATAAACTTGGATTATTAATCAAACTTCAGACAAAATGTCACTGTCACTACGTAACAACTCAGGCATTTAAAACAACATGCTTGTTGTTTACCAATGAATTTGCCTTGTCTGTTCAAGTCTTGTTTTTTAAATTGTGATGCATTTGAACTTACATACCGTCTTTAAGCCAGTCTGGAAAGACTATCTTTATCCACTGCCTACGGAGCATTTGTTTTGCTCCAGTCTGAACAGAACAGAACATAATCAAGTCAACTGAACATTTCTACAGCCAGCCAGGCACTAAGCAGTCAAGATGAGTGTATTTAAACAAGGAGTAAAAAACCTGGACATAGCACTGAACACTAAGCACTGTTTCGTGAAATGAGCGTGCTCCTAACTTATATGAAATCCTCTGTTTTAAAGAGGAAATAGCTCTCTCTACAAACAACTTATGCAAAAGCGAATGTCACCCATGGGTCAACAGAGAATTTGTCCCTCAGTCAAAGAATATGTAAAATCAAATGGATATGAAAATCCTTAGGCCACTACTGGTGGGAGTGGAGACAAAGATGACAGCATTAGTAAACAGAGCAGTGCTTCTGAAACACACACATGGCAAAGGACTGAAGCATTTTATAATGACACCTCAAACTCAAACTGACTGCTTTATTTGTCTCTATCGTCAGCCACTGGGCACTGGGCACTGTAGACACAGAAAGGTTGCCATTAATATTCATTTCCCCAACTAATAATATAAAAGGACCTCCGAGCAAAGTTTGTTAAACCGAGCAGTGAAAGAAAACAACAAAATGTCTGAGAGGGATGACGAAACCATGTGTGCATCCCAAATGGCACCCTACTACTTATTTAGTGCACTAATTTTAACCAGGGCCCATAGGCACTATATAGGGAATAGGGTGCCATTTGGGACGCATTCATGGTTCTGAGTCAAATGCTACAAACTAACTCAGCATGCATCACCATGACCTCTAGTCTGTTTATGCCTCTAGAAGAGAGAGTAGTACCGTCCAGGCCTTGTTATTTCTACAGAGGTATCTGTGGGTGTAGGAGAGTTCTCCCTCTCCCTGGGTGAGCCAGGGATAGTCACTACAGACCTGTTAGTCAGGTCTCCCTTCGAGGAGGTCTCTCGTCTGACCTTAATGGGACTCCCTGGTTACAGATGTCAATTGTTATCAGCTGAGGGATTTGGCTCGAGAAATGTAACCAAACAAATAGAAGAAAAAAAATGTGGACAGAAATTCACTGCAGGCCTACCTGTACTGCTGTTGGTGGTGCTTCTTCTGAGGCTCAGTGTAGAGGTGGGTAGAGACCCAGTAGCTGGTGCCGGAGCCTCCCCATTGTTCATCTGTTTGACCCTCTTCAGGTGGGACCTCCCGTTGTAGTGCACCTGGGCCTGTGCCTGGGAGTTCAGCTGGATGTTACACACCTCACACATCGAGTAGAACAGCTTCTTCTTCTCCTGCTGTTGTAGCTGTAGGGACATGTTTATCTGACCCTGGCCGTTGGTGGTAGGCTCCATCCCCGTGAGCTGATTCAGCTCCAGACAGCCTCCGAACGGGAAGGCCATCCGGCCATGCTCTATGAAGTGGGCCGGACTCAGCGGTGTCTTCATACCTGCAGAAAACAATGACAACAGTGGATTAGAATGACAGACTTTGCTACTGGAAAGCAAGCATGGTGCAGGCACGCACACTTGCATGTGCCCGCACACACATGGACGGACGCGCACACACTCACGTATAAAACACACACACACACAACCACAGCCATGGCAAATACTCACATCCTCCTTGAAACATCACTCTCCAATTAAACATAAATACATTTATGTTTAGGCTACATTCTACAGATTGTAAAATACGGTGCTGAATCAAGGTCTCCCTCTCCTGTGGAAGCAACAGACAACTGTGACTGTGTGACGGTGTTTGAGGAGCAGTGGACACTGAGCAGGTGTCTGATCCTGAATCTCTGTGACTGTGTGACGGTGTTTGAGGAGCAGTGGACACTGAGCAGGTGTCTGATCCTGAATCTCTATTCTTTCCTGTTGTAGTGCTAGAGCTCAGCTCCACCTCTGATAGAGTAGCTATACTGTCTGACAGTCTGGTGCCACAGCATCATTCAGCCTCTCTACCTGTGGAGCCGGGATGGGGCCGGGGCGAGGCTGCTGTCCAGACCTGGGTTCAAATAGTTTTATTCATTCAAATATTTTAGCTGCACTTGATTGAGCTTGACTGACATGATGGAACCAATGGAATAGTCTACAGAATGCAATCCCCGCCTATCTGGCACTTCAGGGCAGGCACAAAGAAACGATGAAAGTATTTGAGAGATTTCGAATACTATGTGAATCCAGGTTTGCTGGTGAGTGACCTCCTGTGCCCATCTGTTTCCCTCACGTTGTGTGTGTGTGTGTGTGTGTGCCCTCGCAGAGGGAGGAGAGGGAGATAGAGCCCAATTCACATATCCACTGCCCATGGGTGTTACACAACCCTCAATTGCAGCACAGACACGGGACGGAACATACGACAGAGTGGGCAGTCTCTCAATCCCCAGACATGACAAAACATCCCATCAGCTTAGATCCACATTTGAAGCTAAATATTTCAAATGGTGAATTCTATATATAACCCCATCCGACCCAGACACAGCAACACACAACTTAAATGTACTTATATCTTCTATCAGCATTCAAAGCTGAAATATTTCAACTAGGTGAAGTGAATTTTATCCCCATATAGTATTACATTTGTCATGGTTGATTAATGAGTTGCAAAGCGGTACTACATCTTCGGAGTGCTGACATAGGCTACGAGAGGATGAAAAATGTATTGGTGTATTGAACTGGGAATTACTATATACCTAAAACCCACAAAATATCCCTTTATAAGCGTAAAGAAAATAATTTACATTCACATTTATACTGCATTTATAGCAGCAAATCTTTGCAAATGCTTGCAAATCTAAACATACTGTACTTCTTGTATGGTATCTGGCCAGGCACCAGGGGTATCTGTATCCATGGATATGATGTCTGGATGAAAAGGAAAAGCAGCAGAAGCTTCTAATTGACCGGAATGACCAAGTCAGCTTCCCCTTGCAGTTCCTGTGTATGATACTGTATGGCTGCGTCCAAAATGGCACTCTATTCCCTATAGGCCTTGGTCAAAAGTAATGCACTATATTGGGGATAGGGTGCCATTTGGGACACAGCCTGTATCTGTGAGGCTGTAATGAATAGGGAGGATGTATTATGAGGGTGAAGCATTAGTACAGTGTGGCCATGTTACGTGTCCCTCTCACTGGACAGTAAGATTATCCTTCTGACACACACACACACACACACAGACAGACCCACACACACACAGAGACACACACACACACACACACACACACATACAATCCCTCTGACACAGACAGACTGGGTAATCTCTATGGGCAGCTGCAGGCCTCTAATTCCGACAGATAAACTTCCTTCACAAACTTCCTCAGGGCTCAGTGCTTTGGCCATTCAGTTTAATTTATTACCAACCCCTTCCCTCAGCACACGTTTTCATTTTACACAACAGTTAAGTAAGCAAGGCAAGCACAGCGCAAACGATCACCATTCAATAGGTTGTGTAAATATCCCCAACTTTCTCCATCATAGCAAAGTTGGTGTATTCAGTGGCTTGGCCTAGTTAGATGAAGTAAGGAGAACACAGTGAGAAGGAAGGATGCTGCAGTGCTTTGTTGGGGCTGACTCTGTGGAAAGATATTGTGTGTGTGTGTGTGTGTGTGTGTGTGTGTGTGTGTGTGTGTGTGTGTGTGTGTGTGTGTGTGTGTGTGTGTGTGTGTGGACCCTCCTCCTCCTCCAGGAGATAATAGATGAGACTACCAGAGAGAGCAGCGTTCCTGCTGCAGGGGAGAGGAATGGGGACAGATCTGGCTGAGTGTGAAGTCCTACATGGTCATTCCATCAGACAGATAGCCAGGGGGCCATATGGAGCTAGGAACCAGGGACCAAGGAGGCCCAGGAAGACAGGGAGCTGTGGGAGCTAGAGGGGGACAGGGGGCCACGGAGCAAGGCAGTGTTGCCTACGCTACCACTAAATACCATCACACACTGTCACTGTCACTGACATCACAAACAGCAACTAGGAAATGGGGCTACTACAACTTCAAATGGTACTCCACTCCCTGAGTATTTTGAGTTATTGGTATGGCATTTCATTGGTGTTATAACAATCCTTATGACATCAACTACCATGTCATAATCTTTCTACTTCCTCTTTGAACCAAGTAAAGATGTTCAGCTTGATAATGCATCTGTCTTAAATCTTAAGGGGGTTTAGAAAAATAATACATAATGTAAGAGCATGTCAGTTTGTGAAAAGTCATAATTCAGCAGGCTACAAAAAATGTGGTACACAAGAGATGTATCTGAGGTGGAGTCAATCATTAATCAACCCAACTGTCTCTCCGTCCCAAATTGTACCCTATTCCCTTACTTAGTGCAGTACTTTTGACCAGAGACATTTGGGCCTTCGTCAAAACCAGTGCAATACGTAGGGAATGGGGTGTCATTTGGGACATGGCCTGTCTGTAGCATTAAGGGAGGCCTACTGTACTATCAGTGATGTATTCCTTTCCCCACACTCCATTGTCCAGGCTTCATATCTAGATCTCCAAGGCAGATAGAGTGCTCTGCTCTTACTCGTCCCTGAAGCTCTGAAGGTCCTATAGTACACAATACAGGGTTGCTATGAGACTCCCTTGTGTCCTCCAGCACAGAGGGAAAGCCATCACTATGGCCTAATGCACTGTGTAGGACTCTGAGCTATGTGCAGCAGCACAGGGGAAAACCCTAGCTGTGTAGGCCCTAATGCACTGTAGGCCTAATACTAATGGAAATGGAAACAGACAAGTGAGTGATCCTGGACGTTCCCAGGCCCAGCCAGTGGTGGAGGTCCTGCCTCAGGGTAGGACTGATCTGGCCTCCACACTGCACACACCAACAACATAACACTATAGTGATCTGGCCTCCACACTGCACACACCAATAACATAAACACTATAGTGATCTGGCCTCCACACTGCACACACC
>NC_140003.1:28409012-28610811 GCF_964263955.1 Coregonus lavaretus
CACAAGTCTATCTGTCATTCATTTAGTTTGAGGGCTGCTTTTCAATACAATCTAAAGACAATGGCTTGAATATTGTTTTGGCACTGTAGCCGGCAGATTTTGAATGGTTCCGCAATGGGGTTTCCTATCCCATTTGAATGCCTATGCCTAAACTTAACCTTTTGATCTGACTGCTTGTTTTTGTCTAGTTGCTGCTTCAAATAAAATCAAAGTTTATTGGTCATGTACACAGATTTGCAGATGTTATTGCAGGTGCAGCGAAATGCTTGTGTTTCTAGCTCCAACAGCAACACAAAACACACATAATCCAAAAAGTAAAAAGAAAGAAATATCAGAATGAGCATTGTCAGAGTCCAGAATATACACTGAGTATACAAAACATTAAGAACACCTTTCCATGACAGACTGACCAGGTGAATCCAGGTGAAAGCTATGATCCCTTATTGATGTCAGTTGTTAAATCCACTTCAATCAGTGTAGATGAAGGGGAGGAGACAGGTTAAATAATGATTTTTAAACCTTGAGACAATTGAGACATGGATTGTGTATGTGGGCCATTCAGAGGGTGAATGGGCAAGACAAAATATTTAAGTGCCTTTGAACGGGTATGGTAGTTGGTGCCAAGCGCACCGATTTGTGTCAAGAACTGCAATGCTGCTGGGTTTTTCTCGCTCAACGCTTTCGACACCTTGTAGAGTCCATGCCCCGACGAATTGAGGCTGTTCTGAGGGCAAAGCGTGGGGGGGTGGGTATACAGTATATACATATAAAGTGGGTAAACCAGTATGTAAACATTACTAAAATGACCAATGTTCAATGACTTTATGTATATAGGGCAAAGCAGTTTCTAAGGTGCGGGTAGCCGGCTAGTAACAGTGACTAAGGTTCAGGGCAGGGTACTGGGGCAGAGGTGGCAAGAGATACACATCCCTCTCCTACACATCCCTCTCTCATTAAAGTACTTAAAGGGACAAAGAACTATGGTAACGCATGCCGCATATCCAATATGAGACTTTACCCCGGTGTTTGGCCTCAAGATGCAGACTTTCGTGTTTCCACCTATGAGCCTTTGACCAAAAATGTTTTATTATGGAATACATTAACTGTCTGAGAAGGTACAGTACATTACTTTCTAAACTACGCAATTATGTCAGTTCCTCCCGAGCTTTACCTTGGTGTGTTTAATGAAAACAGAAGTACATATATTTGAGTGATGATTTCAATGTGGGTAGCCTTAATGGAAAAGCATGACACATTAGCCCCAGTGCACGTCAACAGCAGAGCAGACACCACCTCACTGACTCCCACCCAGCCAGCACTGTTTCAGGTTTGTGTGGGCAAGGTCGTTGAGGATTCATGTAGGCCTAGATGGAAATAGTAAAACTAAAAGCGATGTTCTAAAAAGTGATGTTCTGTGGAAACAAGAGAACATTTTGCTGCCAAGTGTCAAAAAGTAGGCTATAAAAATCACATAAACTTCCCAGTGGCAAGTTGCATCACACTGACTGAAACCCATCACTATTCTGAATTTGAGGAAAATATATAAATACTTCAGTCAATGTCTCTTAACTTGAAGAAGAAAGTTCCTCTCTCCTCCCCTCCCTTCATGAAATTCTTTGAAGAGAGGAAGTTGTCCATCCACTGGCTAGACTGGTACAGCCTGGATTGAGTCCACAGTTACATCACTGCTTATGGCATAATGATTTAGGCATACAGCTTGTTTCCGCCTAATATAATCTTATATAAAATGCATGAGATCACTAGGCATTGAACATCAACCTGTGTGTGGTCGTACAGCGCGTTGTTTCAGACAAAGTTATCCTCTCATCTATGCATGGCAGTCAGGCTTTCTAAATCACTGTTCAGATTTCCCTCAGGACTCAGGTTTAGTGTAGGAAGGCATTTGATCACAGGTTATAAGCTGTTAAAAGTTGTTTGGTCTCAGAATCAGAGGTTAATACGATGTGAACAGAGCTTAATGACCTGTGGTGGATGTATAGTCTGGTTTAGTCTGAGCTAGTCTGACATTAACACAATGGATGAATACCCCACAGAGCCAGATTACATGTCAAAGGTTTCACATGAATTCTAATGGAACAAATGTTGTATGTAACCACATTTGGAGCCATACAGGATGATTCCTATGTTTTAGCTAGACTATCAAACTCTCTCTTTCTCCCACAGTGTTTCCTTGCTTGATTTATAATGGCCTGCTGTGTGCTCCTCTATAGCACCCAGTATAGCTGGGCTTGCCACAGCATGTAATGATATATGTGTGCAATGAGTTCCCTTTCATAGGCAGACAGACATTCACCTTGAACAAAGTCATCCGTCCTGTGAATAAATATCAATATATAAATGGTACTATGAGCTATTTATAGGTTGTCTAGAATGATGACGCCACACTTTTTTGCCAAGTTCTGTGTACTAGTCACAGTGACATAAAAGTTGAGAGAGAGTAAGAGAAAGAGAGAGAGAGAGAGAGAGCGACAGAGAGCAATAGAGAGAGAGAGAGAGAGCGACAGAGAGCGTCAGAGAGCAATAGAGAGAGAGAGTGACAGAGCGTCAGAAAGCAATAGAGAGAGAGAGAGAGACAGAGACAGAGAGCGTCAGAGAGCAATAGAGAAAGAGAGAGAGTGACAGAAAGCGTCAGAGAGCAATAGAGAGTGAGAGAGACAGAGAGAGACAGAGAGCGTCATAGAGCAATAGAGACAGAGAGAGGAGAGAAAGGGAGGGAGAGAGAGAGAAAGTGAGAGGCCTGCCTGTAAACTGTGAGGAGCAGGTGGCTTGGTGCTAGGCAATAAAGCCACAGAGGTTAAGGGTCGGCTTATTCACATGAGAGGCACATAACCATAACCCACCACAGACAGGAGTGGAACGTGACACTATTACTAAGAACAGAAAAGAAGATGAACATTAAGATAGAAGGTTGTTTGGTCTAAGAAAGAGTAGAGAAAGTGACTCTCCAGTCCTGTTCAAACTTTTCTCTTAATTCCTGACAACTTCAGGCTGTTCGCCCAAGCAGCTGACTAACCTAACCAAGAGGGCAAAGCATTTCCATTTGCTTTCTGACAGGTTGGAATTCAGACTTGTTTCTGTGAATGATTTTCCTCCCCCTGAGAACACCTGAATGTCATAGTGACCAGTAGGCCCAGTAATTGCCTGGGCAGCCCTACCTGTCTGTCAGAGTAGCATTCCAGCTGAAAGGACTAGCGACTAGAGAGACCAGCACCAAGTCAGGCGATCTGAGTTAACGTCATGGATGGCTGTGTCCCATAACATGCTCTGATCACACTGCATGTCTCACATGGGACACATTCCTCCTGGTGGCAGGGCGGTGGTGGTGGTGTTGGTGGTGGTGGGAGTGGTGGTGGTGGTGGTGGTGGTGGCGGCAGGGTGGTGGCAGGGTGGTGGTGGCATGGTGGTGGTGGTGGTAGGGTTGTGGCAGGGTGGTGGTGGTGGTGGCAGGGTGGTGGTGGTGGCAGTGTGTGTGTGTGTGTGGGGGGGGGGGGGGGGTGGCATGGTGGTTGTGGTGGCAGGGTGGTGGTGGTGGTGGTGGGGTGGACACCATATTTCTATGGTAAAAATGTGGTCAGTCAGTTGTGCACCGAACACAATGGCACATGAAACAAAGGAACAGTCCAGTGCACAGTATGCTGTAAACCAGTTTTCCATCTAGGACAATACAGTGACTACAACTAATCCTACCACTACTGCTCTTACTATAGGGGGTGGTGGTGGTGGGGGTGGTGGTGGCAGGGTGGTGGTGGTGGTGGTGGTAGTGGTAGGGTGGTGGCAGGGTGGTGGTGGTGGCAGGGTGGTGGTGGCAGTGTGGATGGTGATGGCAGGGTGGTGGTGGCGGTGGTGGTGGCAGGGTGGTGGTGGTAGGGTGGTGGCAGGGTGGTGGTGGCAGGATGGTGGTGGCAGGATGGTGGTGGTGGCAGGGTGGTGTTGGTGGTGGTGGCAGAGTGGTGTTGGTGGTGGTGGCAGAGTGATGGTGGTGGTGGCAGGGTGGTGGTGGTGGTGGTGGCAGGGTTGTGATGGAGGTGGTAGGGTGGTAGGGTGGTGGGGGTGGTGGTGTTGGCAGGGTGGTGGTAGTGGTGGTGGTAGTGGCAGGGTGGTGGTGGTAGGGTGGTGGCAGTGTGGTGGTGGTGGCAGGGTGGTGGTGGCAGGGTGGTGTTGGTGGTGTTGGCAGAGTGGTGTTGGTGGTGGTGGCAGAGTGATGGTGGTGGTGGCAGGGTGGTGGTGGTGGTGGTGGGGGTGGAAACCATATTTCTATGGTAAAAAAGTGGTCAGTCAGCTGTGCGCCAAACACAAAGGCACATGAACAAAGGAACAGACCAGTGCACAGTATGCTGCAAACCAGTTTCCAACTAGGACAATACAGTGACCCTGATCCTACCACTACTGCTATTACTATAGGGGGTGGTGGTGGTGTTGGTGGTGGGGGTGGTGGTGGCAGGGTGGTGGTGGTAGTGGTAGGGTGGTGGCAGGGTGGTGGTGGTGGCAGGGTGGTGGTTGCAGGGCGGTGGTGGTGGTGGTGGTGGTGGTCGTGGCAGGGTGGTGGTGGTGGCAGTGTGGTGGCAGTGTGGTGGCAGGGTGGTGGTGGTGGTGTGGTGGTGGTGGTGGCAGGGTGGTGGTGGTGGCAGTGTGGGGGGGGGTGGCAGGGTGGTGGCAGGGTGGTGGTGGTGGCAGTGTGGTGGTGGCAGGGTGGTGGTGGTCGTGGCAGGGTGGTGGTGGTGGCAGTGTGGGGGGGGGGGGGGGTGGCATGGTGGTGGTGGTGGCAGGGTGGTGGTGGTGGTGGTGGGGGTGGAAACCATATTTCTATGGTAAAAAAGTGGCCAGTCAGCTGTGCGCCAAACACAATGGCACATGAAACAAAGGAACAGTCCAGTGCACAGTATGCTGTAAACCAGTTTTCCATCTAGGACAATACAGTGACTACAACTAATCCTACCACTACTGCTCTTACTATAGGGGGTGGTGGTGGTGGGGGTGGTGGTGGCAGGGTGGTGGTGGTGGTGGTGGTAGTGGTAGGGTGGTGGCAGGGTGGTGGTGGTGGCAGGGTGGTGGTGGCAGTGTGGATGGTGATGGCAGGGTGGTGGTGGCGGTGGTGGTGGCAGGGTGGTGGTGGTAGGGTGGTGGCAGGGTGGTGGTGGTGGCAGGGTGGTGGTGGCAGGATGGTGGTGGCAGGATGGTGGTGGTGGCAGGGTGGTGTTGGTGGTGGTGGCAGAGTGGTGTTGGTGGTGGTGGCAGAGTGATGGTGGTGGTGGCAGGGTGGTGGTGGTGGTGGTGGCAGGGTTGTGATGGAGGTGGTAGGGTGGTAGGGTGGTGGGGGTGGTGGTGTTGGCAGGGTGGTGGTAGTGGTGGTGGTAGTGGCAGGGTGGTGGTGGTAGGGTGGTGGCAGTGTGGTGGTGGTGGCAGGGTGGTGGTGGCAGGGTGGTGTTGGTGGTGTTGGCAGAGTGGTGTTGGTGGTGGTGGCAGAGTGATGGTGGTGGTGGCAGGGTGGTGGTGGTGGGGGTGGAAACCATATTTCTATGGTAAAAAAGTGGTCAGTCAGCTGTGCGCCAAACACAAAGGCACATGAACAAAGGAACAGACCAGTGCACAGTATGCTGCAAACCAGTTTCCAACTAGGACAATACAGTGACCCTGATCCTACCACTACTGCTATTACTATAGGGGGTGGTGGTGGTGTTGGTGGTGGGGGTGGTGGTGGCAGGGTGGTGGTGGTAGTGGTAGGGTGGTGGCAGGGTGGTGGTGGTGGCAGGGTGGTGGTTGCAGGGCGGCGGTGGTGGTGGTGGTGGTGGTCGTGGCAGGGTGGTGGTGGTGGCAGTGTGGTGGCAGTGTGGTGGCAGGGTGGTGGTGGTGGTGTGGTGGTGGTGGTGGCAGGGTGGTGGTGGTGGCAGTGTGGGGGGGGGTGGCAGGGTGGTGGCAGGGTGGTGGTGGTGGCAGTGTGGTGGTGGCAGTGTGGTGGTGGTCGTGGCAGGGTGGTGGTGGTGGCAGTGTGGGGGGGGGGGGGGTGGCATGGTGGTGGTGGTGGCAGGGTGGTGGTGGTGGTGGTGGGGGTGGAAACCATATTTCTATGGTAAAAAAGTGGCCAGTCAGCTGTGCGCCAAACACAAAGGCACATGAACAAAGGAACAGACCAGTGCACAGTATGCTGCAAACCAGTTTCCAACTAGGACAATACAGTGACCCTGATCCTACCACTACTGCTATTACTATAGGGGGTGGTGGTGGTGTTGGTGGTGGGGGTGGTGGTGGCAGGGTGGTGGTGGTAGTGGTAGGGTGGTGGCAGGGTGGTGGTGGTGGCAGGGTGGTGGTTGCAGGGCGGTGGTGGTGGTGGTGGTGGTGGTCGTGGCAGGGTGGTGGTGGTGGCAGTGTGGTGGCAGTGTGGTGGCAGGGTGGTGGTGGTGGTGTGGTGGTGGTGGTGGCAGGGTGGTGGTGGTGGCAGTGTGGGGGGGGGGTGGCAGGGTGGTGGCAGGGTGGTGGTGGTGGCAGTGTGGTGGTGGCAGGGTGGTGGTGGTCGTGGCAGGGTGGTGGTGGTAGTGGTAGGGTGGTGGCAGGGTGGTGGTGGTGGCAGGGTGGTGGTTGCAGGGCGGTGGTGGTGGTGGTGGTGGTGGTCGTGGCAGGGTGGTGGTGGTGGCAGTGTGGGGGGGGTGGCAGGGTGGTGGCAGGGTGGGGGTGGTGGCAGTGTGGTGGTGGTCGTGGCAGGGTGGTGGTGGTGGCAGTGTGGGGGGGGGTGGCATGGTGGTGGTGGTGGCAGGGTGGTGGTGGTGGTGGTGGGGGTGGAAACCATATGTCTATGGTAAAAAAGTGGCCAGTCAGCTGTGCGCCAAACACAAAGGCACATGAACAAAGGAACAGACCAGTGCACAGTATGCTGCAAACCAGTTTCCAACTAGGACAATACAGTGACCCTGATCCTACCACTACTGCTATTACTATAGGGGGTGGTGGTGGTGTTGGTGGTGGGGGTGGTGGTGGCAGGGTGGTGGTGGTAGTGGTAGGGTGGTGGCAGGGTGGTGGTGGTGGCAGGGTGGTGGTTGCAGGGCGGTGGTGGTGGTGGTGGTGGTGGTCGTGGCAGGGTGGTGGTGGTGGCAGTGTGGTGGCAGTGTGGTGGCAGGGTGGTGGTGGTGGTGTGGTGGTGGTGGTGGCAGGGTGGTGGTGGTGGCAGTGTGGGGGGGGGTGGCAGGGTGGTGGCAGGGTGGTGGTGGTGGCAGTGTGGTGGTGGCAGGGTGGTGGTGGTCGTGGCAGGGTGGTGGTGGTGGCAGTGTGGGGGGGGGGGGGGTGGCATGGTGGTGGTGGTGGCAGGGTGGTGGTGGTGGTGGTGGGGGTGGAAACCATATTTCTATGGTAAAAAAGTGGCCAGTCAGCTGTGCGCCAAACACAAAGGCACATGAACAAAGGAACAGACCAGTGCACAGTATGCTGCAAACCAGTTTCCAACTAGGACAATACAGTGACCCTGATCCTACCACTACTGCTATTACTATAGGGGGTGGTGGTGGTGTTGGTGGTGGGGGTGGTGGTGGCAGGGTGGTGGTGGTAGTGGTAGGGTGGTGGCAGGGTGGTGGTGGTGGCAGGGTGGTGGTTGCAGGGCGGTGGTGGTCGTGGCAGGGTGGGGGTGGTGGCAGTGTGGTGGTGGTCGTGGCAGGGTGGTGGTGGTGGCAGTGTGGGGGGGGGGTGGCATGGTGGTGGTGGTGGCAGGGTGGTGGTGGTGGTGGTGGGGGTGGAAACCATATTTCTATGGTAAAAAAGTGGCCAGTCAGCTGTGCGCCAAACACAAAGGCACATGAACAAAGGAACAGACCAGTGCACAGTATGCTGCAAACCAGTTTCCAACTAGGACAATACAGTGACTACAACTAATCCTACCACTACTGCTATTACTATAGATTAGAGAACAGACTACTGCTCAGGGAACAGAGCAGCTCTCAGATGGTAACAGAGCAGCTCTCAGCAGGTGCCTGGAGAAGCATGCGTCAGGGCTACGTAATCAGGGACAGGCCAAGAACAAGCCACTAGGAGAGTGTGCCATGTGCTGTGCATGTTTTGGCAAAACATTATAAGCTTGGGTTGACCTTTTGTAATGAACTGGCCGGCTTCCACCAGCAATGCAGGTGTAAGGAAGTCAATTTACTGAGAACTACAATGGCTTTAAAAAAGATTACAAGACAGCCGGGATAGCAGCACTATTCAAGTGCTGCGTAGTCCTGAGTCCTGCCTCTATTTATTTACAGAGATGAAGGAGCAGGATGAACACTGTGTGGAAAGTGAGAGTGAACTAACAGAGTTACAGGAGATTAAACAGACAGCAAACAACTGAATGTGTACACCACCACCAAAAGCAAATACTAGAAAAAGCTCAATTTCAAATCCTCCGGGAACTATAGAAAATACATGTGGGAGAATACAGGGATGTAGCTCAGTTGATAGAGCATGGCGTTTGCAACGCCAGGGTTGTGGGTTCGCTTCCCGACTGTAAGTCGCTCTGGATAAGAGCGTCTGCTAAATGACTAAAATGTAAATGTAAATGTAAATACCAGGAACGTACATAATCAGTTATCACACATAAATACCAATGGCATGCTGTGCCAGAGAATTAAGTATAACAGTGTATTATCTATCTCTACGGTATGTGCTGTGTTTCCTCAGTGTCATAACAGTAGGGTCAGAAGTGGGGAAACCGATCACTAACAGTGTGTGACATAATGTAATACCCTATGCTTCATATTTTGTGTACTGAAGAGACCCACTGGATTAGAGATGATGAAAGGTCACGTGATTTACTATCACCCTAGCTAGCTACATCATTACACCACGAAATGGAGGGGAAGACAGAATGATGGGGGTGGAAATTATTTTCAATATCATAACCGTGCTTCAGAAATGTTGAGCCGTACAGCTGTTACGCATTCGGGATTATGATTATTTAACCTCACAATTATCTCTGGGTTAGTAATCCTAATCTGGCCTGGACCAATCAACTCACAGCCTTTACCAAGCCTGGCTGTTAACCTACATGCCGGGCCCTTTGTGCTAGAATTTGAACATCCCTGCAATCAGATTACATCTAATATAACTGACTTGCATCCTCACTCACTGGATAGATTATCCCTAAGAACCAGACAGGTTACAAGTGTTGTTCAGTGAGATCTGTGTAGTATTGTATGGCAGAGAGGTGTGTCTAGAGAGCTGGTTGTGATGTAAGTGCGAGGTCAGTTGGGGTATGAGGTAGGTTTACATACTGTAGCTCAGGGTTTCCCAAACTTGGTCCTGGGGCCGCCCCTGGGTGCACGTTTTGGTTTTTGCCCTAGCATTACACAGCGGATTCAAATAATCAAAGCTTGATGATGAGTTGGTTATTTGACTCTGTGTAGTGCTAGGACAAAAAACAAAACATGTACCCAGGGTGGGCACCAGGACCGAGTTTGCCCTGCTGCCACACTTTGCACTGCATTTTGATTCAAAGCAGACAACTAGACTGAAAAAGGGAAAATAATGCCTCATACAATATTAAACCACAACATCTAGAGTAAAAAATGAAACGGAATATCCCAGGTTAGTCAGATACAACAGAAATAAAGATTATTTTCGGAGTCTGGCTGCAGTGATTTCAGACCAATGTGATTTCTGTCAGGCCCAGAGAGGATGATGATGAAGAGTGCAAAGAGGAAGGTGGTGCAGTGAGCAGTGAGCCATTCACCATTACAACAATTCCTGTTTATCTAGTGGACACATAAAAAATTCAACAGCAACGCACTTCAGCTAATGGAAGTCTTCATGATCCCTGTAATATTACTCCCAGACAGTAACACCTACCTGAGGCTGAGGGAAGGCTTCATGATCCCTGTAACATTACTCCCAGACAGTAACACCTACCTGAGGCTGAGGGAAGTCTTCATGATCCCTGTAATATTACTCCCAGACAGTAACACCTACCTGGGGCTGATGGAAGGCTTCATGATCCCTGCAATATTACTCCCAGACAGTAACACCTACCTGAGGCTGAGGGAAGTCTTCATGATCCCTGTAATATTACTCCCAGACAGTAACACCTACCTGAGGCTGAGGGAAGTCTTCATGATCCCTGTAATATTACTCCCAGACAGTAACACCTACCTGGGGCTAATGGAAGTCTTCATGATCCCTGTAACATTACTCCCAGACAGTAACACCTACCTGAGGCTGATGGAAGGCTTCATGATCCCTGTAATATTACTCCCAGACATTAACACCTACCTGAGGCTGATGGAAGTCTTCATGATCCCTGTAATATTACTCCCAGACAGTAACACCTACCTGAGGCTGAGGGAAGAGAAGGAGGGCAAGCTAGGGGAAATAGAACGATGACTCTACCATTCTGCTACCTTCTGTGTCCGATTAGCCATACGTGACAATCGATGCATCCCAATTGCACCCTATTCCCTTTATAGAGCACTACTTCTGACCAGGGCCCTCTTCACTATATAAGGAATAGGGTGTCATTTGGGACACAACCTACAGTATGTTAAACTCTATTTAAAACCCTCTGTGGTACACTTGCCATAAGGGAGTATGTTACACTCTATTTAATGTTTCTATAAAAAGGCCTTTTCTATTGACCCAGTGCAGATGTCAGGAACTGTGGGACAGAAGCAGACCGTGTGTGTGTGTGTGTGTGTGTGTGTGTGTGTGTGTGTGTGTGTGTGGCCCACTGACTGCAGCTGACCCTCACCCAATATCAGGATCTGGTTAATGTGGTGTGTTTCCTATAACCTCAGTGGTCTGTGTGTGTGTCCTGCCCTGCATGGCTCTGTGGTGTCAGTGTTGAAATGATTAGAGGTGCTGTAATGTTTCCCAGCTGTCACTGAGTCAACACCCTCTCTCTCCCAAGTTAGATGAAGCGGTGAAATGATCACATTTAGATTCAATATTCAAATGAACCCTCAATTTGCTTCCCACATGCATTTCCATATGGAATCTGTCTGGCACTCACACTTCTCCTCTCTCTCGCTCCCTCTCTCCCCCTCTCTTTCTCTCCCCCTTTCACTTTCTCCACCTCTCTCTCTCTCTCTCCACATCACAGCCTCTTTGGCAGAAACCCCCCTTTTTAATGCATTTTAACTTTGAGCCTTACTGATTTTCACTCCTTCCCTCTCTTGCACAGGTTTTACAGAGTGAATCCATTACATTCACATGCTAGTCATTTAGCAGATGCTCTTACCCAGATCGACTTACAATTAGTGCATTAATCTTAAGATAGCTAGGTGAGACAACAACACATCACAATCGTATCAAGTAAATTTCCCCTCAACAAAGTATTTAACAGCAAAGTCATTTAAGTTACTCTTCAAATAGGTAGGGTTTCAGACATTTTCAGGAAATGAGCAGGGGCTCTGCTGTCCTGACTTTATGGGGAAACTTGTTCCACCATTGGGGTGCCAGGACAGAGAAGAGCTTTGACTGGACTGAGCGGGAGCTGCCCTCCTGTAGGGGTGGGAGGGACAAGAGACCAGAGGTGGCAGAATGGAGTGCTCGGGTTGGGGTGTAGGGTTTAAGCATAGCCTGAAGGTAAGGAGGGGCAGTTCCCCTTGCTGCTCTGTAGGCAAGCAGCAGGGTCTTGAAGATGATGCGAGCTTCAACTGGAAGCCAGTGGAGTATGCGGAGGAGCGGTTTGACATGGGAGAACATAGGAAGGTTGAACACAAGGCGGGCTGCAGCATTCTGGATAAGTTGCAGGGGTTTGATGGCACAAGTGGGGAGCCCAGCCAACAGAGAGTTGCAGTAGTCTAGACGGGAGATGACAAGTGCCTGGATTAGGACCTGCGCCGCTTCCTGTGTGAGGAAAGATCATACTCTACGGATGATGTAGAGCATGAACCTGCAGGAGCGAGTCACTGCTTTGATGTTTGCAGAGAACGACAGGGTGTTGTCCAGGGTCACGCCAAGGTTCTTTGCACTCTGGGAGGGGACACTGTGGAGTTGTCAACCAGGATGGAGAGGTCATGGAGCGGGCAGGCCTTCTTCAGGAGGAAGAGCAGCTCCGTTTTGTTGAGGTTGAGGTGGTGGGCTGACATCCAAGCTGAGATATCTGCCAGGCACACAGAGATGCGTGTCGCCACCTGGGTGTCAGAAGGGGGGAAGGAGAAGAGTAGTTGAGTGTCAAATGCATAGCAATGTTAGAAGATACCATGTGAGGATATGACAGAGCCGAGTGACTTGGTGTAAAGAGAAAAGAGGCGAGGGCCTAGAACCGAGCCCTGGGGGACACCAGTAGTGAGAGCATGTGGTGCAGACACATATCCTCTCCACACCACCTGGTAGGAACGACCTGCCAGGTTGGATACAATCCAGGAGTGTGCAGAATCTGAGACGCCCAGCCCTGAGAGGGTGGAGAGGAGGATCTGATGGTTCACGGTGTCGAAGGCAGCGGATAGCTCTATAAGGATGAGAACAAAGGAGAGAGAGTCAGCTTTGACAGAGCAGAAAGCCTCTGTGACACAGAGGAGAGCGGTCTCAGTTGAGTGAGCCACCTTGAAGCCTGACTGGTTAGGGTCAAGAAGATCGTTCTGAAAGAGATAATGAGAGTTGGTGAGAGACAGCACACTCAAGTGTTTTGGAAAGAAAACAAAGAAGGGATACCGATCTGTAGTTTTTGACATCAGAGGGGTCGAGTGTTGGTTTCTTGAGGAGGGGTGTGACTCTGGCCATCTTGACGTCAGAGGGGACGCAGCCAGTGGTCAGGGATGAGTTGATGAGTGAAGTGATTAATGTGAGGTCGCCAGAGATGGTCTAGAGAAGGGAGGAGGGATGGGGTTAAGTGGGCAGGTTGTTGGGTGAACATCACTAGTCGTAGGATTTAATCTGGAGAGAGAGGGGAGAAAGAGGTCAAGATGTTCTGTGTGAGTGGAATCAGTGGGCTCAGTAGGCTGAGTGAATGAGGAGTGATTGTCGTCAACCTTTTTTTTCAAAGTGGTTGACAAAGTCGTCCGCAGAGAGGGAGGAGGGAGCGGGTGGAGGATTAAGGAGGGAGGAGAAAGCGGAGAAGAGTTTCCCAGGGTTGGAAACAGAAGCTTGAAATTTGGAGTGATAGTAATTGACTTTAGCAGCAGATACAGAGGAAGAGAAGGTAGAGAGGAGGGAGTGGAAGCATTACAGGTCCTTTGGTGATATTAATTGTGATGAAACATGATTAAGTACCTTTTGAAATTCTAAAATCTAATGTGAAAAAAAGACAACAGCATCATTGTCAGTGGTAACTAACATTCAACCAATCATCTCACTGAAACTCTTACTTCTAGAAATCCCTAAATAATTCAACACATATATATTTAACCAGGTTCACCTCTGCATGAGAACGCTAAAATACTAAAGGCTTCACTCCAGTCCAACCCTAGAAGAGCTGTTTTTCTTGTAAACAACATTGATCGCAAAGAGAGTAATGGGTCCAGAGGAAGATATCAGGGCTCATAACAAGATATCAGTAAGGGCCTAGAAGAAGACAGACCAACTGAAAGGTTCAACCAAGGTTACAGACGGATAGATTAGATAAAACATAAAAAGCATATATTCCTTAAATAAATAAACTTAGAAACAGATAACCTGACGTTGCATCAGTTCAGCTAAACTCACTCCTGCATCAGTGTGTTTGTGTGTGTTTTAGTTTTACTATCCTTGTGGGGACCAGAAGTCCTCACAAGGATAGTAAAACAAGGACAATTCGGATAAGTGGGGACATTTCGCCGGTCCCCACAAGGAAAAAAAGCTATTTTACGCTTAGGGGTTAGGTTTAGGGTCAGGGTTAGAATTAGGGTTTTTTGGGTATGGAGTTAAGGTTAGGGTTAAGGTTAGGGGTTTGGGAAAAACTGGATTTTTAATGGGAATCAATTGTTTGGTCCCCACAAGGATAGTAAAACAAACTGTGTGTGTGTGTTTAATTTGCAGACTTCTCCTTAACCTACAGCTACATGACAGTTCTGGCACAGAGATGTTGCTTGGCCTCCTGTCCTGTCTTGTCTGGGCCTATCCTGTCTCAACAACCAACCCCCAGTCAATGCAGGGGCCACACAATCCACACCAGACCTGGGTTCAACTACTATTTGAAATCTTTCAAATACTTGTAGCGTTTGCTTTAGCCAGCCTGCAGTGCCAGGTGGGTGGGATTTCAGCTTTTGCAATATGTTTGGGGTTTCATTGTGCCAGGCAAGATCAATCAACCCCAGCTTCAAGTATTTTAAATTATTCCCAAGTAGTGTTTGAACCCAGTTCTGCTTAGAAATACAGACCAGTGTCTGGCAGGGGCCACACTCTGGCTCCACACTACAGCCTTGGGAACAAGAGGAAGTTACACAAGCTGTGGCTGTACAGTCAGCGGCTAGGTAGCACCCTCTCAGAGAGAGTTCATTGTTCAGAGTACAGCTTATTTTAACTTCTCATCCAGGAAATGTCATGTTAATGTTCTCCCGAGTGGCGCAGCGGTCTAAGGCACTGCATCTCAGTTCTTGAGGTGTCACTACAGACCCCCTGGTTCGATTCCAGGCTGTATCACAACCGGCCGTGATTGGGAGTCCCATAGGGCGGCGCACAATTGGCCCAGCATTGTCCGGGTTTGGCCGGTGTAGGCCGTCATTGTAAATAAGAATTTGTTCTTAACTGACTTGCCTAGTTAAATAAAAAATGGTTCTGACATGTGGCTAACCGACATCTCAGTGGATGCTTGTAATGTTACAGCCTTGACTCCTAGGCCCGTATTCACAAAGAGTCTAAGAGTATAGAGTGCTGATCTAGGATCAGTGTTGTCTCTTAAATCATAATGAATAAGAGTGGGGACCTGATCCTAAATCAGCATTCCTACTCTGAGATGCTTTGTGAATACAGGCCCTGACCTGTACCAATTCCTGCTGTTCTGTTTTTACTAAGTGTTCACTCCACTGGCAGCGTGTCCATATTTGAGGTATTGCATAATAGTGTTGAGTCAAGATAAACTGATGATACATCATTTTATTACATAATAGATAAAGTACTGAAATGCAAAGTTCCATCCCCTGATCATCTGTATATTGCCTTTGCAATGAGTACATATCTTAATGTTTTAGATCAGAAGCCTTGGAATATGAACTTTAGCTCCTGACAAGAAGAAAATGGCCAAATTAGCATTTTTCCTGGCAGCCCGTGGCAGTGTGCTAGCTGTGCCATGTGATTAGCATTTTGATTAAGAGACAAACAAACAAACAGAGAAATAACACATGCATAAAGAGAGCTTAGTTAGAGGGTGTCATGCCAGTGAACCACACAGCACTGTGGCCAACTAGACAACCTGACAAGATCAGAGGCAGGGGAGGAATTAAAAGGCCACTTGAAGGAAAGAGCTGTTGGCTGCAATAAGCTGTTTTAGTCAGAGGTGAAATGGAAGCCGCAGTGTTGTAGTACTCGAGTCCAGGATGAATGTGGCTCACTTGGTAGAGCATGGCACTTGCAACACCAGGGTTATGGGTTCAATTCCCATGGGAGACCAGTATGAAAATGTATCACTCACTACTGATAAATCAGGCAGACTCTGCTCCGCCTCCCATCATGCAGGCGAGCTACTCTCTTGCTCCCTGTAGCTAACTGGTTGCCAGCCTTCTATAGTAGTTAGCTATCCTTTGCCTGGTTAAGGAACACCAGCTGCTTTTACGAAGTTAAAAACAAAAGTATTACATTTAACAGTAAAACAATAGTCTAGCTTTGTTTGTCTTTCTCCCCCTTGAGTATAGAAAAGTAGGCTGTCTCGCTCAACCCTCCCACTTTCCCCATTGCATCCCATAGCCAGGTTCTGACAAGCCTCCCTCTTTTCTACAGAGAAAACAGATTGTTTCTAGCCCTAACCGTTCAAAAGTTATGACCCATATTACCGGCGCTAGGTATTTTTTGTATTATTATTATTTATTTTTTGCTCGACCATTGGTGACTCGGACTTGGACTTGGACTCGAACTCGAGCACAGGGGACTCAACTTGGACTAAAAGTTTAGTGACTAAAAGTTTAGCGACTCGACTATATCACTGGGAAGTAGTAACTAAGACAAACACGCAAGAAGAAAAAAAAAGATAAGTAACGTGCGGTCTTGTGTGGTTCAGTTAATAAGAGCATAGACCTAGGTTCAATTCCAGCTGGGGTCACATACAGTATATATAAAAATATATGCACTCACAGTACTGTAAGTCAACTAAATGGCATATAAATGTTTGCGGCATGGATTTTGCACATAAAATCTATATTGGTTGTTCTCTGACAGACAGTGTTCCATTTCTCTTTCTTCTTCTCCTGAATTAGGACCTCACGTCCTAGTCCTGTCAGGAACGACACAATGTGATTCATTACCCTTTTAGAAAGAAATCAGTCTTCCTCCTCTTCCTCTCCTCTACCTTCCATCCTGCTAATTACTGAAACTAGCTGACCTTCCCTCCATCTCTTCATCCCTCCATCCTAGGCTTCATCCCAAATGGCACCATATTCATTACATAGGGATATAATAGATAGGGAATAGGGTGCTATTTGGGACACAGACCCAGTCTCCTGGGCACGGTGCGGTCGGTTATCATTTGTTAAACTCCGTAGAGACGCGCTGTAGCGATGTGGAGGCAATGTATTACTTTTTACCCCATTCCTGCCCACTTTAGGAGAGGCAGTCCCTGGGCTCAGCTCCACCAGAAGTAGAAATAGGCCTACATGTGGAATGTGAATACATTTGCTGTATTCACATAAAGAAAGAGACAGAGAGAGAAAGAGAGAGAGAGAGAGAGAGAGAGAGAGAGAGAGAGAGAGAGAGAGAGAGAGAGAGAGAGAGAGAGAGAGAGAGAGAGAGGTGTGTTGGCATATTTCATATATATAACAATTCATTAATTTAGTTAATTCTACTTTGTAAACAGTTTATATAATTATGTAACCTTGACAAGAAAACATATTGCATCTTGTTAGTTAATGCAAGTAATGTACTGTTTATTATGTACCAAATGCATTGACTGATATAATCCATAAATGCCAATGAACAGTTGATTAGAGTCAGCATCACTTATTCATATCATAGCTAGAAAGTGTCAGTGATATCCCAGGACAACAACAACAACACAAATAGAGAAGATAATTACTTGACACATTGGAAAGAATTAACCATAAAACAGAGCAAACTAGAATGCTATTTGGCTCTAAACAGAGAGTACACAGTGGCAGAATACCTGACCACTGTGACTGACCCAAACTTAAGGAAAGCTTTGACTATGTACAGACTCAGTGCGCATAGCCTTGCTATTGAGAAAGGCCGCCGTAGGCAGACCTGGCTCTCAAGAGAAGACAGGCTATGTGCACACTGCCCACAAAAAACCACAGTGTGCAATCACAGCAGCAAGATTTGTGATAGTTGCCACAAGAAAAGGACAACCAGTGAAGAACAAACACCATTGTAAATAAAACCCATATTTATGTTTATTTATTTTCCCATTTGTACTTTAACTATTTGCACATTATTTCAACACTGTATATATACATAATATGACATTTGAAATGTCTTTATTCTTTTGGAACTTCTGAGTGTAATGTTTATTGTTTATTTCACTTTTGTTTACTATCTACTTCACTTGCTTTGGCAATGTTAACATACGTTTCCCATGCCAATAAAGCCCTTAAATTGAACTGAAATTGAATTGATATCAGTTTCTCCCTCTGGGTGTGAAACAGTAGTGTTGTGCTGCGAGACAAGGCTCATCATATCACTGTCAACAGTGTCAATGTCATTGTGTCCCCATCACATGGCAGACAATTATCTTCCAATAAACTGAGAATGATTAGAACCATAGCTACAGGACAGGACAGGTGGAGGGCTGAGGAGGAGATACAGTGGCTGTCCCAAATGGCACCCCACCCCATGTAGTGCCCATAGGGCTCTGGTCAAAATTAGTGCACTATAAAGGGAATAGGGTGCCATTTGGGGTGCATTCAGTGCTTCAGCATCCCATATATCACCTTCACACTGAGATGGAGGCTCTATAAATCATACCAGACAGAATGGGACTAATTACAGTCTGCACCCCAAATGGCACCCTATTCCCTATATAGTGCACTTAAAGCAAACACTAAAAAGTATTTGAAAGATTTCAAATATATTTTTAACCCAGGTCTGCCAGTCACCTAAAAAGCTATCTCATTTCACTACACAGTAGCAGTCACAGGGACAGGGACAGGGACCACACAGGCCTATCCTAAGTGTTTGCACAGGAGCAAGGTTTGCAGTGATAATAGCTAATTACTTTATTGTAGATGGCGATTAATCAACCCTGAGTTTGTTTCAGTCCAACGACAGCCCCGCACCACTTGATTTGGAATTGAGGAATGGGGCTGGGGATCATAAGCAGTGTTATAGATACAAGGAGTGTCAATTCATGAGATTGGCATGATCGTTTGTGACTGAATAAAGCCAGTCCATTTCTTTACAATCAAAATAGGTTATTATTAAATCAACTATACCCAGTGGGGAACCGTGAGGGCCTTCTGCGCCTTCAGAGAAGCCCTAAGGATTTATAAAATAATTGTTGTAGTTTTAAAATATAAATGTTGTTTTCATTTCTATTTAATCTTTTCAATAATATTTCAATGGTATTCTAATTACATTATTATTTTCAATGATATTCTGATTTAGTCTCTTCAGTTTGTGTTGGAAAGGAAAGGGTTAACTGTGAAGATCCAATCAGGATTTTTCTTTGGTGGTCTCTGGGTAGATAAACATAGCCAGCTAAGTCAACCATTGGCAAAGCCCTCAGAAGCTAGATAGAAGGCATCTGCCATTGAGGGAGTTCTTTTAACCTGAGCCTTGGTGCATCGGTCTATGGCCCGTGACGTGAACGGAAAAAAAGAGGTAAGGGAGGAGCACCCTTCTCAAATCGAACCATAATCTCCGCCACTCGGTCAAACTAGTTTTCATTGGGAAGGCAGATAAAGCTTCTTTATCAAAAGCACTCACTTTTGCATGTGAAGACACATAATCCTACTCATTACTCCACATGCTTAATCTAGCCTAGGCTACGTCACTTTTGTTTTGAGCCGACTTCGCCGTGGACTTTGAACGGGGCACCTAGCTCACACCCAGAGACAGACCGGTTCCGAAACAAATTCCAATCACTTTTCACCCGGTGCAAGATAATCAAATCCCCTCATTCAACTGTATTAGGGAAGAATTTTGGAGTGACCGTTGTCTCAACCAATCACATTTTAACTTGTAAAAAAAAAATATGGAAAGGCAGACAGGTCACTGCACAATAGCGAACAGTAGGTTTACCAAGGTGTAGCTAGTAGCTAGCTAGCTTTTGTTGTAGGCTAGTTAAAAGTGTGTAGTGGCTGCAACAAGTGTTTTCGAAGAGGATGTTGTTGCTCATTTGTTAGCTTTGCCCCTTTCAAGATAAACTAAAGTTGGATTAACTGGTGCAGCTAGGGCAATTTATGTGAATGTTGATGTGTATATTGATATGTATAGTGTACACTAAGTGTACAAAACATTAAGAATACCTGCTCTTTCCATGACATAGACTACTGACAAGGGGAATACAGGTGAAAGCTACAGTATCATCCCTTATTGATGTCACTTGTTAAATCCACTTCAATCAGTGTAGATGAAGGGGAGGAGACAGGTTAAATGATTTTTAAGCCTTGAGACAATTGAGACATGGATTGTGTATGTGTATGGTAATAGGTGCCGGGGGCACCGGTTTGTGTCAAGAACTGCAATGCTGCTGGGTTTTTCACACTCAACAGTTTCCCATGTGTATCAAGAATGGTCCACCACCCAAAGGACATCCAGCCAACTTGACACAACTGTGCGAAGCATTGGAGTAAACATGGGCCAGCATCCCTGTGGAACACTTTAGACACCTTGTAGAGTCCATGCCTTGAATTGAGGCTGTTCTGATGGCAAAATGTAATAATAAAGTGTATACAGTGCTCATCTGTGAAAGAGACCTTGGTCTCAGCATGACTCCCTGTTAAAATAAAAGTTAAATATGTAAATGCAGTTAGTAAGCACATCTAAATCGAAAACATTATTTTGATACTTCATAAAACTCATGTCAATAAAGATGAGCATTCTGCTCTAAGAGTCTACTAATAGACAGAAATATGCGAATAATGGTTGTTACTTAACTCTACCCCGCAGTAAAATGTGTATAAAAAAATTATGTCAATGTCAGACAAGGTCAAAAAAGTGGATACAGTCATTGGTGGCTGCCGACTGCAGTATCATCCACTGTTTCTAAAATGACCAAACAGCATTCTGGGCACTGTAGGCAGAACAGTTCTTCCATTGAAACAAAACACATATACCTAACAGACAACAAAAGACAAGACCTTACGTCGGAATAATGGATTTGTAAAGGATTATCTCATGACAACAAAGCTTGTAGCCCATTGACAGCATTATCACTAGGCTGCACAAAGCGAAACCGTTAGCCTACTATCAGTCTTTTCCTCTGGATGTGTTAATTAATTTCTTCAATCTTACTCATTGCCTACAATCAAGGTGGAATGACCAGCCTGAAAACTATCACTGTATCGGACTCAGAAATAGAACCTAAAACCTAATAATTATATGGAGAGATGTATTTTTCTTTGGATTAAATGCATGTCCTATTTAGCCACCAAGGAAATTATATGACATTACTTGACACGAAGCTATGGATTTATTTCCTAACAAGTGGCATGTGTGCAAGAGCCAAGACAAATTAATAACACGTGCATTACTGGTCCGCAAAATAGAAGAATAAACTATGCAAGACGATGCTCAGCTGACATAACAATCTCGCATCACAGAGCAGTCAAGCGCGATTTCAAATTCTGAAGACACAGAATAACACTTTCATTGCAATTAAACTTCCAGATAACTTTTACCTAAGAAAATTGCTTCCAAAAACAGACTAAACTTCGCGTAAAATGAAAGCATAATGCCTTATGTCTATTATTTCTGTGAAAAAAATAAAGGAGTTCATTAAAGTGGGAACGTCCCGTTGACTCCATCTATTTACCTTGCAAATGGTTCGGTGTGAAATGATGAGGAAATCCGCTCAAATCCATTTCATAATAACTCACGTCTTGCAGTGTATTGCATTACCTGTAGATACCCTTGGATGTCAGGAAAGTAAAACCGTCTTCGTTTTGTTCTTGCCGGTTGTTCCAAATGCCTTCTCCACTGACTCGCGCTCAGAATGTTTGACTGCGATGAGCTGCATGGGCTTGCTCTGCTTTGACCAGAAAACCTTCACGCATGCTCATCCCGGGGCCTTTAGAGGCAGCAGTAGCAGAACTACCTGAGCCCGCTCAGTAGGCTATGGCCTACATTAGGCTACCATTACTCTCAGTCTTCCTTGAGTCTTGCTGCTCTGAAAACCCCCCAGTGTTTTTTCCCCCTCAGTTTTATTTAGAAAATAAAAAATAAAAATAAACATACACTGACATTAACCGCTGGTGTTTACTATAATAAACATGCTTAATGCGTAAAGTTGTTATCTATATTTTAATACTCAAAATAATAAAATCAATATTAACAATCTCTTGGGAGATGAGACTTAATTGCATGCTATAGTGTTGGTCATCCTGTAAATCTACAATTTTAGAAGTTAAATGCAGGGTTCAGAACACAACCCACACACTGAGGACTTCCTCTCCTCTCATAAACATCCTGTGGTCGAGTTAGCTAGGTGGTTCTACACCCTCTCCTTCTCTGGATTAAAATGTATTCATGAGTAAAGCCACATTAAAATGCACACACTTAGTAACTGTTCCAGTAAAATAGTTAGAATACTGACATTCACAAATTAATCTGTAGTAGTAGGCCATCTACAATAGAAACTAGAGGCATTCTTTACTGGAACACCACCTATTCAGCATGATTTGGGTAAAAAAATAAAATAATCTAGAATAAAATTTGCACATGTACTAACTGTTCCGGACCGGTACGATAGTTACATGCATCCATCTTCAAATGCATCCCTTCCCTACCTACAGTACAGAGAGAAACATTATTCAGTGGGACACCAGTAAATGTACATGAAATTGCACACTGCTCCAGTAAAATGGTTCATTAGGCTACATCCATCCACACATCCCTAGTTCTACCTAGCCTACAGTAGAGGCATTCTTCAGTGAGACACTTCAGCATAGTAGAGGCAGGGAATGTACTGTAAACCCATCCTGTGTATGGCCCAGGGGAAATCATCACACTGATGGCGTGCTTGATGTATAGTCTCATTATCAGTGTATAGATATCACATACAGTATATCCTTTAGGGCACACTGTTAACACTTGTCAAACTAACTAACATCTGTTGTTGTTATAATGTTACGTGTTCTGAAGGGTTAAATAGGATCAATGTTAATGTCCCTAAGGGGGGATATTGTCTTAGGCACAGTACTGCTGTACCACAGGAAGTTGGTGGCAACTTAATTGGGGAGGATGGGCTCGTGGTAATGGCTGGAGCGGAATGGGTGGAATGGTATCACATACGTCAAACACGTGGTTTCCATGTGTTTGATGCCATTCCATTTGCTCCGTTCCAGCCATTATTATGAGCCGTTCTCCTCTCAGCAGCCTCCACTGCAGTGTACATGGCACAATTGACATCTACACAATACATACACTGCACGTTACCCATGCCATATACAGTACATTGTACACATCTTGTGCCTAAAACATCAAACAGATGCCTGATTGTTGCAAAGTTAGTTGAGCTACAATCTTATCTCCAGCACATCCTCCAAGAGACAAATTAGAAAAAGTGTGAAAAGCTGTAGCCTGCGTCTAAAACCCCTGCATCTAAAAATACCTCCCATCACAGAGGTGCTACATTCCTCTCAAATACTGGTGCCACTTCACTTTACTTCCATTCACTTCTACAGACATACGGTCCGATTCAGACTTAGGAAATGTACGCCTTTCCTACGCACTTCTCAATAGTTGGTATTCAGACTTCCCTTATGTAGGTGTGTAACGGGCTTTGCAAGCATGGTTTCCTTGTGCATGCTGAATAAATGTAATTCAACCACTGAAAATCCTCCCACTTGCTGGCCAAAATATTTTTTCTTGGTGTTCATTGAAATTATTGTACAACTTGTAATACTTGTAATTTTATCCACTATTGCTAGCGATCCTCAGGAACAACCACACGAACGTGACAGAGGAAAGAAAGGTAAACTAACAATGTCATGGAATGATGCAAAATGTAAGGATACTAACACTAAAGTGACAGTTATAAATGTATGTGGGTATAACTGACAGTGGCTACCGATAGTGGCAATATTTAACACGATACAAATTGTAAGAGAATAGTGAGAAGTCCAGGCATATTATTAAAACATTGTAGAAATCATAAATAAACTCGGTAGGTTTGGAGCTATACTGTCATTTGCACATGGCTACAGAGGCCTATAGCTTGGGTTTCCAAATTTCATCCCTGCAGGTTATACGGCCAGAATTTCATAAACTTCACTGTGGAAAAGGTGATATGTTGATATGCTTTAGTTTGCTGCCGTATTACTGGTTTCACATTTGTCACCAGCGATCACAAGGTAAAATAGATCTTAAACAATTGTCATTTATATTTACAATCCCTTTATCCAAACTGCTTACTAATTTACTTAGCTCTTATTAATAGCTCAGCCTCTTATCAATTAGTAAATGAGAGTACATGGAGAATGGTGATATTTATATCAAGGGTTGGTACCATTTTCAGGTAACAGAACAGAAAACCAGAAAATAACTAAGTTATTTGAGGAACAGAATCCAAACCAGAAACGAAAGTGATCTATGCTGTTCTGGAACAGAACCCTTATTTTAAAAGCATGGGAACCGGTTAATAATGTTATTTTACGTTCCAAGCATTTTTTTCCAGCAACAAAGCACCTATGCAAAGCCCTCACTCTGTCACTCAGAAACGTATTGCAGAGTGTCAGTCTGCCTGTCAGCAGAAATCTTTGCCAGTGGGTCTGGGTGTGTGTAGACTGAATGGCAGGAACCCGGTTACCGAGATTTACCGCCCAAAACCACTCCCTTTTCCCAGTATAAATAATTGTGAGAAACTGGTAAATTAGAACAAATCATTTATACGAACAGCATGATGTGAAATTGAACTTCTCTGGCTTGTTAAATTATATGCCATCTCTAAATCTGGCTTCTCTATGGCCTTCTCTCTGCTATCTGCATGATCAATCATCAACGCTCAGGGTGGGGACAGACAGCCCATCTCAGATTGAAGCACAGTTCACAATGCATGTAGACCTATCATCTCATCATGGTAACTTTTTTTCTTGTGACAGGTAGGCCTACATTTGCTGCAGCATAGCCTATGCTACAGTAATATAAAGACCGAATGCGCGTCTAATTTACCCATCTCCATCTGGCTTTTGGGGGTCACCTTATTTTTCAATTGTAAAGATATATCTTTTTTTCTTGCAGCTGAAGTTTTAAAACAGCCGATCACTTGAATATCATTGCTTTAAATCAGTGCACGCGCGAGCACTCTTGCAGTCTTTCTCAATTCCATTCAAATTGCATCCAAAATAGATAATCCTGTTCAAGATTGATATAGGCATATACAGTGGGGGAAAAAAGTATTTAGTCAGCCACCAATTGTGCAAGTTCTCCCACTTAAAAAGATGAGAGAGGCCTGTAATTTTCATCATAGGTACACGTCAACTATGACAGACAAAATGAGAATTTTTTTTCTCAGAAAATCACATTGTAGGATTTTTAATGAATTTATTTGCAAATTATGGTGGAAAATAAGTATTTGGTCAATAACAAAAGTTTCTCAATACTTTGTTATATACCCTTTGTTGGCAATGACACAGGTCAAACGTTTTCTGTAAGTCTTCACAAGGTTTTCACACACTGTTGCTGGTATTTTGGCCCATTCCTCCATGCAGATCTCCTCTAGAGCAGTGATGTTTTGGGGCTGTCGCTGGGCAACACAGACATTCAACTCCCTCCAAAGATTTTCTATGGGGTTGAGATCTGGAGACTGGCTAGGCCACTCCAGGACCTTGAAATGCTTCTTACGAAGCCACTCCTTCGTTGCCCGGGCGGTGTGTTTGGGATCATTGTCATGCTGAAAGACCCAGCCACGTTTCATCTTCAATGCCCTTGCTGATGGAAGGAGATTTTCACTCAAAATCTCACGATACATGGCCCCATTCATTCTTTCCTTTACACGGATCAGTTGTCCTGGTCCCTTTGCAGAAAAACAGCCCCAAAGCATGATGTTTCCACCCCCATGCTTCACAGTAGGTATGGTGTTCTTTGGATGCAACTCAGCATTCTTTGTCCTCCAAACACGACGAGTTGAGTTTTTACCAAAAAGTTATATTTTGGTTTCATCTGACCATATGACATTCTCCCAATCCTCTTCTGGATCATCCAAATGCACTCTAGCAAACTTCAGACGGGCCTGGACATGTACTGGCTTAAGCAGGATTTGAGTCCCTGGCGGCGTAGTGTGTTACTGATGGTAGGCTTTGTTACTTTGGTCCCAGCTCTCTGCAGGTCATTCACTAGGTCCCCCTGTGTGGTTCTGGGATTTTTGCTCACCGTTCTTGTGATCATTTTGACCCCACAGGGTGAGATCTTGCGTGGAGCCCCAGATCGAGGGAGATTATCAGTGGTCTTGTATGTCTTCCATTTCCTAATAATTGCTCCCACAGTTGATTTCTTCAAACCAAGCTGCTTACCTATTGCAGATTCAGTCTTCCCAGCCTGGTGCAGGTCTACACATTTTTTTTCTGGTGTCCTTTGACAGCTTTTTGGTCTTGGCCATAGTGGAGTTTGGAGTGTGACAGTTTGAGGTTGTGGACAGGTGTCTTTTATACTGATAACAAGTTCAAACAGGTGCCATTAATACAGGTAACGAGTGGAGGACAGAGGAGCCTCTTAAAGAAGAAGTTACAGGTCTGTGAGAGCCAGAAATCTTGCTTGTTTGTAGGTGACCAAATACTTATTTTCCACCATAATTTGCAAATAAATTCATAAAAAATCCTACAATGTGATTTTCTGGATTTTTTTTCTTCTAAATTTGTCTGTCATAGTTGACGTGTACCTATGATGAAAATTACAGGCCTCTCTCATCTTTTTAAGTGGGAGAACTTGCACAATTGGTGGCTGACTAAATACTTTTTTCCCCCACTGTATATAGACATCCTAGCCTACCGCTTTCAGGTAATAAATTCAATGTAGTATTATCCTTATATTTAGCTAATGAATGATGGGTTATGCATAATAAGCTTTTAACTTATAGCCTCTGTCTCTTGCGCAATACGCACAAACCTGTTCTGTGCTCTGCTGGCCTCTCTCCTTAGCTCTTGGAGTCCCATGCAAGAAAAGTTAGACTAAAATAGCTTGCTGGACATTTTTGGGTATACATTTCTTATACCAATAGACTATTCGAAGAGGGATGCAAGCTCTTGTTTGCTGAATGTTAAATACAGAAGCCAATGTAACTAACGGGTAGTTTAAAAGAAGATCGAACGCGCGATTGCGGAAGGCTATAGCAGTTATTTATTCAGACCCATAAACATTCAATCTTCGTGAAGAGAAGTGAAAGCCGACTGCATCTAATTCTAGTCCTATATTATGCAAGCATATCATTAGAATGATGAAGATACGGACAACAAAACGTATTTCATTTAACTGCTGAAAGCAAGGAAGGAATGAAGCAACAATAGAGAGAGAAAGAAGTGGTAGGCTATGAAATTATGGGAAATATCATAAAAATGAGTCAGCCTACTAATTATACAAATAGGCCTTATTATTCAGTATTTCAAAATGTAAATCTAATTCGCTAGCCTATACCTGTAACTCTGTAGGCCGCTTGTGCTGCACCAGAATTGCATGTCCTCTCCCAACTTTATGATTTGACGGAGGTGCGTAATTCCAGTCCATATAATACAGTATAATACAATACAGTTCACACTAAAAAAAGAATAGTCTACTGGAGCTTGTTTCTTTAATTTACCCTAGAGAGCATATAGGTAGCTACATCTATGGGCTTTTATGTTTTTATGTTGTGCGTAATGTGCAGTAGCCTATATATCATATGCAGTGCATTCAGAAAGTATACCTTTTTCCATATTTTGTCATGTTACAGCCTAATTCTAAAATTGATGAAATTATGTTTTCCCTCATCAATCTACACACAATACCCCATAATGACAAAGCGAAAATAGGTTTTTAGAAATGTTTGCAAACGTATTAAAAATAAAAAACAGAAATACCTAAGTTACATAAGTATTCAGACCCTTTGCTATGAGACTCGAAATTGAGCTCAGGTGCATCCTGTTTCCATTGATCATCCTTGAGATGTTTCTACAACTTGATTGGAGTCCACCTGTGGTAAATTCAATTGATTGTACATTATTTGGAAAGGCACACACCTGTCGAAGGAATTGTCCGTCGAAGGAATTGTCCGCAGAGCTGTGAGACAGGATTGTGTCGAGGCACAGATGTGGGGAAAGGTACCAAAACATTTCTGCAGCATTGAAGGTCCCCAACAACACAGTGGCCTCCATCATTCTTAAATGGAAGAAGTTTGGAACCACCAAGACCCTTCCTAGAGCTGGCCGCCCGGCCAAACTGAGCAATCGGAGGAGAAGGGCCTTGGTCAGGGAGGTGACCAAGAACCTGATGGTCACTCTGACAGAGCTCCAGAGTTCCTCTGTGGAGATGGGAGAACCTTCCAGAAGGACAACCATCTCTGCAGCACTCCACCAATCAGGCCTTTATGGTAGTGGCCAGACAGAAGCCATTCCTCAGTAAAAGGCACATGACATCCCGCTTGGGAGTTTGCCAAAAGGCATCTAAAGGAGATTCTCTGGTCTGATGAAACCAAGATTAAACTCTTTGGCCTGAATGCCAAGCGTCACGTCTGGAATAAACCTTGCACCATCCTTACATTTACATTTTACATTTTAGTCATTTAGCAGACGCTCTTATCCAGAGCGACTTACAGTTAGCACATACATTATTTTATCGAACCCACAACCCTGGCGTTGCAAACGCCATGCTCTACCAACTGAGCTACATCCCCTGCCGGCCATTCCCTCCCCTACCCTGGACGACGCTGGGCCAATTGTGCACCGCCCCATGGGTCTCCCGGTCGCGGCCGGCTACGACAGAGCCTGGATTCGAACCAGGATCTCTAGTGGCACAGCTAGCACTGCGATGCAGTGCCTTAGACCACTGCGCCACTCGGGAGGTGAAGCATGGTGGTGGCAGCATCACGGTGTGGGGATGTTTTTCAGCGGCAGGGACTGGGAGACTAGTCAGGATCGAGGGAAAGATGAACGGAGCAATGTAGAGATCCTTGATGAAAACCTGCTCCAGAGCGCTCAGGACCTCAGACTGGGGCGAAGGTTCACTTTCCAACAGGACAACGACCCTAAGCACACAGCCAAGACAACACAGGAGTGGCTTTGGGACAAGTCTCTGAATGTCCTTGAGCGGCCCAGCCAGAGCCCGGACTTGAACCCGATCTAACATCAGGAGAGACCTGAAAATAGCTGTGCAGCGATGCTCCCCATCCAACCTGACAGAGCTTGAGAGGATCTGCAGAGAAGAATGGGAGAAACCAAATACAGGTGTGCCAAGCTTGTAGTGTCATACCCAAGAAGACTCAAGGCTGTAATCGCTGCCAAAGGTGCTTCAACAAAGTACTGAATAAAGGGTCTGAATACTTATGTAAATGTCATATATCCGGGGGGGGGTTTTAAATCTAAATTTGCAAACATTTCTAAAAACCTGTTTTTGCTTTGTCATTATTGTGTGTAGATTGATGAGGGGGAAAAACAATTTAGTCCATTTTAGAATAAGGCTGTAATGGAACAAAATGTGGAAAAAAATCAAGGGGTCTGAATACTTTCAGAATGCACAAATGTATTGGATAACAGCACAATCATTTTGGCTTTTTTGGGCTCATAAAATATCTAATGTAGGGCTTATAAAATGTATTTAATGTATGGCTCATCAGGCTCAGGTAGCGTCAGGCTTGAATTTTTTATCAAATCTCAAATCCAGATAAAGGCCTATTTATATGCTTTAGAATTACACTTCCGGAAAATATTCAACCGTAGTATGTAGGCTTACTTGCCCCTCCCCTCTGAAGCATAAGTTATCATAGCCTACTGATGACATTACAAGCGTGATTGGTTTCCCCAGTGATTTTACCCACTCACCGTTACTGGTAGCACAGTGTGTGATTGTCTTTCAGTATGATTAAACCATTTGCTCTTAAATACTTTCCTATACAGATTAAATATTTACCCGCTCCATAGCAAGCTGCAATAATTTTTTTCAGCAACAGAAATGTCTAACAGAAATTAATTTTCTGTTAAAAAGGAACAGACATAAACGATATAAACCTGTACTTTTTGGGGGATTGAACCAGTTCAGAACTTTATTTTGCTGGTCAGAACAGTGGAATGGAACAAAAAATATAAATGGTTCAGTTAAGAACAAAATGATTGGAAAATAATTTTGGTTACAACCCAATTTCTATCAAAAAAATAAAGTAAATGTTGTTCCACTTGGAACCGAGGTTGCTCATCCTTATTCATCGTTTCATCAAGCGTAAAGGTGGTGGAATTATGAGGAAATTAAATTAAGGTCAGAATATGGTGTATCTGTAGACACACCTCCACCCCAAACGGGAATTACATTCCATTTACGCATGCTTAACTCGGATTGGAATTCCCCCAAAAGAGACCGTTCTGTGTCTTATCCGAGTGCAACTGATAATGGAAAAGCGTGGTTCTATCTCAATTAGTTTTTCTACCATTCCTCGCATCCTATCTCCTTGCATCTTTTTCAAACTTATTGGATGAGTTCTAAGGTCCCTCCTATCAGATCTTCTTTTGCAATGCATTCTGAGAAGGAGGACCGATGCAAGGATTCAAGGAAAGATTAACTGAGAAAGAGCCACGGATTCCTTCAAGACAACCCACTGAGACTCTACCAGGCACTATATTCTGCAGTATGGGAAACTCTTGTATATTGTTCTCTATGAATTCTTAACCGTTTGTATTAATCATAAGACGGTTGAAATTAACCCTATTCTTCTCTTGGAATCCAATAGTTGAAAAGGAATATATTGAGCAGGAAAAATAAAATTGAGGGACACTGGTAATTATAAAGAATTTAACATCGTATGAAAACCAAAACATTGGCATGGTGGTCTTCCTTCCTAGCACAGAACCAACCAAATGAGTCAATAAAATATTAACAGTGCTGGTCCTTTTTAGCAGAATATGTAGCCTATGCTGATGTTATCGTTTCTATTCTGCTTCTACTTTTCAGTTACATCTTAAAGCAAAGCTTGAATCTGCCCCCTATCCCCTCTCCTCATCCACTAGACAGGATTCTACTGACAGACAGACATCAGTTAATTCCAGTCATTTCCCAGAGTTCTGTATTCCATCCCAACGGAAGCAGTCTTCCATTCTATTGGTCACAACACAAAAAAAAAGACCCAGTTTTCATGGAACCCTGTGGTGTGCGTTTTGATACATACAGTATACCCTTGGGGAGAATGCTGAAGGTCAAATAAGGTAAGATCTATCTGGAGATCAGTGTGAAGATGTATGTAAATTATGTAAGCAGCATGCATATTGTATGTATACTATGGGTGATAATGACAGGGTCTTGAATTCATTCTTGCAAGTGTGTTGTTCAACATGTCAGATTTGATAAGAACTGATCCTTTGTGGATTGACACCTGCTGGGTGTTGAAAAATGGCAGTGATTCTACAATTTCATGAACTGGCTGATGTTCTTTAATCAGAGGCGTTAGGGTTAGACGGCACCCACTGCTTTTAAGTGGACAATGTGTGGCTCAGTCAGTAGAGCATGGCACTTGAAACACCAAGGGTCATGGATTGGATTCCCACTGGGGCCATCCATACGTAAAAGGTATGCACGCATGACTAAGTCGCTTTGGATAAAAGCATCTGCAAAATTATTATAAGTACACTGCCATCCGTTGCTCTGGTGTGCTCCCCTCCAACCTGTGTCAATATAGTGCAAAAATGTTCAGTATACTGTATATATTTAGTAATACATCAATTAGAATTGAACAGTTGAAAGGTTAATGTTTTGTCGTATTTATTTATTTTATCATTTAAAAAAAATAATGGTTGCACTAACACAAAATAGGTTGCATCAAAATGCAAACTTCTCACAAGCTTTCTTGACATTACCAGTCTTACATTGATAAAACCAACAGAAAGAAACATTCATATATACACTACTTCTGCAAGCAGAGCTCTGTACTCGAATACAACTGCTGAACCATTTCTAAGACATTTCATTGGGCAATATAAAACATACATTTTAAAGGCTATGCATAAAATGTATACATTGAGAGGCACAGACAATGGCAGAGAATGAGATGGATGAGTCCAATTTACAGCTGGCTTATGAACACAGCATGACTATCATGACTCCAACGTAGGCTCTGTTCAACATTCACACTAGCACACTACTTAGAATGAAGTACTGGACACGTACTCTAAGTAGTATGCTAGTATGGGCATTGGAACGTAAGCCTACTACTTTTCCCTTTCGAGTAACGTCCATCCGGCTATCTCCGTCTACGTGGGGAGCTATCCCTGCTCCGTTCCTCGTTTCTCCTGGGTTCTCTGTGTCTGTCAGAGTGATGCCGGTTCTCCCTGTTCTCCTTGTCCGCCCGCTCTGCCCTCTCCGGCTGCTGCTCCACCCCGTTCCTGTATGAGTCCCTGGAGAAATCCATGTCCTTCTCCTTGCGGCTGCTCTTCTCCCGTGACTTTGACCTCTCTCGGTTTCTGTCGCTGGCTGGTTCCTTCTCTTTCTCAGGGCTGCGGCGTCTGACTCTGTCACGGTCTGCCCGGTCAACCTGGGGGGCTTGGTGTTTCCCATCGTATTTCCCCTCATCGTCCCTGTTGTGCCTGCGGGACTCTGGCTGTCTGTCCCTGTCCTCGTAGTCTCTGCCAGGCCTGCCACGAGGCTGGTCCTCGTCTTTGTGCCCCCCACGGTTAGCACGGTCGGGTCTCTCGTACGTGGGTGGCGGAGCGTCTTCTTCTCGACCCCGGTGGCGAGAAGATTTGTGGTGGTCCTCAGGCTCTGGTCTCCTCCCACCACGCTCCGCCGCCTCCTCATCGCTACTGCTGTCATCACGGCGACGGTTCTCGTTTCTTAGACTCTTATTGTGTCGTTCCTCCAGAGGTGACTTTTGACTGGAGGAAGTATTTTTGGAAGAAGCCTTGGACTTCTTGTCTTTGTCACTCTTCTTATTTTTGCTCTGGCCCTTGCTCTTCTTACGCCTCGAATCGGAATCTGTAAAACAGTAAATATATGTCTTAGAGACTCGAGATATATCCAGATTTTGATCCGATATCTGTAAAACATAAGCAAAGATCCTAAATAAATCCAGAAGCATGCAAACAGTACACCACATTGCTATCCCATAGAGAGCGAGACGACATATACCTTTTTTTTTTTTAAAGGTCACCCAATGACCGTCAGTTTTGACATTCCATATGAGTGGACTGAGCTATCCCATGTGATGCGAGGGCTTAGGCTGTGGCTGCATCCCAAATGGCACCATATTCCAAATATAGTGCACTTATTTTGACCAGAGCCCTATGGGCCCTGGTCAAAAATAGTGCACTAAATAGGAAATAGGGTGCCATTTGGGACACACCTGTGTGTGCAGATGATGTGTGGCGATGACAGACTGTGCTTTTAGCAGGTGCCCTACCCTACAGAGAGCAGGCCAGGGGCACCCAACACCACACCAGTCACCAGACTGCCAGAGCACTGACTGCAGGGAGGGTGTATTTGTGTGTGTGTGTGTGTGTTTGTGTGTGTGTGTGTGGCCACTGCAGGGACTGTCTTTGCGTCCATGTTTTGCATAGATATTTGCATAGATACAAACACACTGGATTAATGGTAAATAGCCACATCAACGTCACAGCAGGAAACACCTCTAGGATCTCACACAGGCTTGATATCATGTTCAGAACAATTGAGAACCAACTGAAGCTCAGAGGACATTTCAGTGCCATTGGACATTTCAGTGCTATCAAGGAAATGTTTTGTGCTGTTGGACAGACATTTCAGTGCTATTGGACATTTTATTGCAAGGAGGTCATTTCAGAACTATTGATTTGGTGTGAAAGCAGTGATTGTGCAGAGAACATCTGTTTCTCCAGGACAATCGCTGCTCTCTTCTCAAATAGGACATCTCAAGTTTTGCTCTGACACACATTTTTCTTTAATTGACTGAATATTGAGTGAATTGAGTGAATACAGCCTGGTCCTTGGTTGGCAGTGGTTGCATGTCATCAGCAAGGGACTGACACGAAAAGCCATCTTAATGTCCCTGATGACACAATCAAACAAGAGGTTGCCTAAACATGCACGCACTAGTGGCTTTGGATATAAACCTCTGCTAAATGGCATTTTTATATTATGTGACGTGGGGAGAGGCATTTTCCAGGGAAACAGCGAAGTCCTTCAAAACACACAAGTTTTACTTCAATAGAGCTGGTCAATTAAAAATAATTAGCGTGCTGAGAGAGAGGGCAGAGTACAACACCGTGACATTCCTAAAGGTGAGGCAAGCGATGACTCATGACCTGGGCGCACACACACACGAGCAACAGGCTGGGCCACCCTCACATCAGGGACCAGGACCTCCGCGGACACAACACAGGCATTATAATTAGGTAGAGGTGAATGTGGAGGGCAGACAGTTAATAAAATACGAAACTATTAAAAGGGCAAATTAAAGGACTAGCACTTTGAATTCCTCAGAAATAATTCAGACATTGCTGATTAAAAGAGGGCTGGGTTGTAAATTGATTGCAACTACCTAAGTGTTTCAATAAAAAGCCTAGTGAGGGTAGCCTGGTCCCAGATCTGTTTAAGTGCTGTTTGTGCTGACAATGACCAAAGTAGATACAGTATAACAAACAGCTCTGGGACCAGGCTACAGTAAGGGACTGTAGGGGTGGTAAAATGACTGTACCTGAGCTGCTGCTGGATGAGGAGGAGGAGTCACTGGAGGAGTCAGAGCTGTCACTGTCGCTGCTGTCACTGTCTGAGGAGGACGAGTCAGAGGAGGAAGAGGATGAGTCGGTGTCTGACGACTCCACTTCCTGGTTCTGGGTCATGATAATCTTGGGGGCGTTCTTTAGATGCTCACGGAGCTCATCCCTGTGGTAATGAAGAGGAGAGAGAGAGCGGATGAGAGAGAGAATGAACGAGAAGGAGAGGGAAGGAGCGAGAGAGTGGATATTATGACACTGGCAGGAGATCACAGGAGGCTGGTGATTCAATAAGCCAGCCTGTTACATTAGATGCCAAGGTTGTGGGTTCAAATCCCGCAGGGATCACAACACAGTAGGTTGGTGGCACCTTAATTAGGGTGGACGAGCTGGTGGTAATGTAGGGCCCTATGAAATCAGTTTTATCTTTCAATACATTTAGTTGATTCCCTACTAAGTTCAATACATTTCTGGATATTGTTGAATTCAGTTTTGTTGTCTGGATTTCATGATTCCGTCTGCGTTCTCCGTATCAGATTTGATAGTGCCCTAGTAATGGCTGGAGCGGAATGAGTCGAATGGTATCAAATACATCTAACACATGGTGTCCATGAGTTTGATGCCATTTCATTCACTCCTTTCCGGCCATTATTATGAGCTTTCCTCCCCTCAGCATCCTCCTGTAGATCACAAACATACATAAAATGTATGCACTCATTGTGCTATCGCTTTGGATGAAAGCATCTGCTAGGTGGCACGTACTATCATATTATTAGGATGGAGGCACTTACGTAAGTCCACCCAGGCCGATGGAGGTGAAGAAATTAATGGCGAATCTGGTGTTTCTGGGGTTGTCACGAGGAAAAAGACCCTCAAAGAAGGGCTGCAGTGTCCTGGAAGATACAGAAAAGAGCAGATGAGACAATCCCATGCAGAAAAAACCCCGTCATTTATCCTTTCAGAGGCAATAAAGAATAGCAGAGCCAGACTACAAATCATAATCCTCAGGTGATATATTAGTTTACAGTGGAACATGAAAAGACTAGATTGGCGTACATATCCTTGAGTCGTTCATTGAGCCTGGGAAGCCCCATGTAGGCACAGAGCTCCTGGAACAAGATCTTGACGAAGATTCGACTGGATGAGGTGGTGGTGTCCTCACTGACTTTAATACATTCCAGCACCTGAGAGAGTAAAACAGACACAGACGGTGTAACTAGATTAGTAGCTGTTGAAAGGAAAATCAATCACCAACCACGTTTCCTTAATGCCCAACGCTAGATGAATCAATAACATTTAAAGCCATATTGATGCTGTAATACATTCTACAATGTAATTATGGGATGGCTGTCCCTGACAAAAATAAATCTTGGCTGACCGAAAGTCGCCTGTTCTTTCGACCAATCGATTGGCTGAAAGTTTTAAACGTGTATTTTTCCAAATAGACATATCTTATGTGTTTTAATCAAATCAACTATATGCTTGTCTGATGCGGTTTGATGAAATAAGACAAATGACTCAAGAGGGAGCCAGAGATCAAGATAACCAGAAGAGAAAACCCTTAACCTGCCCATCCTCCTCCCGCTCCTGATGGCTTTCGCAGATTCTGTCATTACTCTCCTGAAGTTGCCGGTAATATGCTACACGAGGAGTCTGCAACCTTTCTCATGTTACATGTCAATTTAACTTAAAATGTATACCGATCTGCGTGCCAGTTATGGTTTTCATTTGCACATTTTCGTGGAACAGTTTAATTTAATTTATAATAATGTCTTCGTATCTCAAAAGCATTGTCATGTGGCAAACATTTTTTTTATCTAAATGAAAATGATAAACCTAATAAGTTACATCTATTGTCATTGCCAACTATGTAAAAATAGCCTACATAAAGCCAACAAATAAAAAATATTGCAGCATGCAGATAGAAAAAATATCCGGATAAAAATAAATATTCTATAAATCACATTGGCTACGCATGGCCTGTCTGCAACGAACTTGAAACATTGTATCAACTATCAACTTGGGTCCAGCCGTGCCAGTGAGCTCGAGACAGACACAGCTGTAGGCTATTTTCCGCAAGGGAAAAGAGCTCATCAGGTATACCTATTTTAAGAAGTTTCCACTGGATCAGAGCATGACATTTTTCCCTTTCACGCCGAGTGGTTATCGAAAGGCAGAGAGCTGGAAAGATCTTCCAAATACATTGAGGAACTATTGTCATTCTCAATGGATGTAAAAACAGACTTTGCTTGCTGTTTGAGGTGAAGAAAAAATTACTTTGAAAAGCTCTACAGCTCATTAGTGGTTGTGTGTTAAGCCAATCAGAAATACTATCAGATCCCCAAATGGGCACATTTATATGCCTACATTTGCATGCAGGCCAGGTAGCCTATTGGTCTACTTCTACGCTTAATCAGGTGCCCATCCTTACTCAACATTGACGCTCCAAACAAAAGACAATGACTAAATTGACAAAACTCTGAAATTGAATGAAATAAACCAAAACTTGTTTCTCACAAGTGTAGCATAGGTTGTGCGCTCTGCAAACGACGTGTCCACTCTGACAATGAGAACGGTAAGACTGGAATAACAACAAACTGATTGCATTAACAGAAATTACCATAACCAAACAAACATTGTAGATTAGAAATTAACGGTAAATGTAGGCTACTACTGGTGATATATATAGTGGAGAATTGATAGACACTAAATCAAGGCAAACAATTCACACAATGAAGTTATGAAACAATTAATGTGCACAAATTGGCGGGAGAGCGCATTGGAGAGACTTGCATTATGCATTTTAGCCACACTCCCCTTCTTGGACTCTGCCATCCACGTATCCTCCGCAATGGATTAGTCTCAGCCTCCGCAATGGATTAGTTCACTGAGATGGGCGCGAATCAGACAGGTGTCTCGTGTGCCATAAGCTTTTTTTTTGTTGCTATTGGTCGACAAAAAAAAAAAAGCTTGGTCGACCAAACAATCAACTAGTCGACTAATTGGGGTCAGCCCTAGATGGAAGAGAGGATGCATTATGTATGCCATGAGACAGGGGTAATGGGTTAGAGATGTTAGGGGCGGTTGAAATGACATCCTATTCCCTATGTAGCGCACTACTTTTGACCAGGGCCCATAGGGTTCTGGTCAGAAGTGCACTATATAGGGAATAGGGCGCCGTAGAGAGCAACAATACGTACACTCCACGGGACTGAGTCTGTGTACAGGAGATGGGCGAACATTCTGGCAACGTTCCTCAGTTTATTGGTCTCTAGGCGATGGATGGTTTCATACTGCTCCATGAAGATGGCCTCAAAACTCTCCATGTAGTCCTTCTTCAGCAGACAAAACCTCTGAGAAAATAACACAGTCAAAGTTCAAAATGTTAGTGGATCATATAATAAAGTTGTTTTTAACTTAGTGCTCTTGAAGGCGAGTGTAAAAGGCCACATTAATGAACTGTACTGAAAGCTTACGAACAAATGTAATTTCAAGGATGATGAAATTCCCATTTTCCCCATGCAACATAAACAGACTTCAACTACATGAAAAATGTCTCGGGGATAAAAAAGTATTATTACATTTTAGTCATTTAGCAGACGCTCTTATTCAGATCAACTTACAGGAGCAATTGGGGTTAAGTGCATTGACAGATTTTTCATGTCACCTAGTCGGCTCGGGGATTCGAACCAGCAACCTTTTGGTTACTGACCCAACACTCTTTACCGCTTGGCTACATGCCGCTACTATGAAATATATATTTAGGTTATATTTCATATAATAAAACATGTATAAATATATTATTTGGTCTGCTTACCCCCGCTAGAAGACCAAAGAACTTCTCATAGGTCCTCTGTTGGGCACAGCAGTCCAGAATCATGTTGCACAGCTCTTTCTGTTGGGAGAAGACACACAAAAATAGCTTTAATCTCTGGCACATGGACACAGAGAGGGGATGCTGACGCCTGGACGAGCCAGGCAGGGCTGCACCTATGGGGGATAGAAAATACCTTGTGCTGGCCTGGAGTGGAGACCCATCTGTTACATCCTCCTGCAGCCAGCCAGCGGCTGCTTCCGAAACAGGATCCTATTCTCTACATAATGCACTACTTTGACCAAAGCCACTTGGGCCCTGGTCAAATTTGTACATTTACATTTTAGTCATTTAGCAGACACTCTTATCCAGAGCGACTTACAGTTAAGAGAGTGCATACATTATTTATTTTTTAATACTGGTCCCCCGTGGGAATCGAACCCACAACCCTGGCGTTGCAAGCGCCATGCTCTACCAACTGAGCTACACAGGACAAATGTAGTGCACTATAGGAATAGGGTGCCATTTCGGACAGCGCCATGTCTTTCCTTTCTCATTCTCCAACAATTATCCCAGCCAAGCAGATTATTGATTTCATAAGATTATATTTTCGATGAGGAAGCCAGCCTTTGGCGACCATGGGCTGCGGTATGATCAATCTTCACACTAATGTCCTGGACAGGCCATGACCTGGCCGGGTCTGGCACAAAATTACACTGGTAGTGAGGAGAGATAGGAGAAAGTAAATATCTTGGGTTAATCATAGAACTATGTTAATGATATGGAGGTGGGAAATTCTATTTGCTATTTGATTGACTAAAATATGAACATTTCATTGGAACATGTTCAAATTCATTGAAAAAGGCATTTGCAATGTGGAGTGCAGGATACAAACGTTATCATTAACGTATCATGTAGGCTAAAACCTGAATGATGTGTGTGAGAACATGTATGAGGCTAGGCACTGTATGTATGGTTTGTTACCGAGAAGCCCTTCTGTCTGGCGACTGTCTCGCTCTCTGCCACAGAGGAGGAAACCCTGGCAGCAGCATCAGCAGGAGACTGTGTTATGTTGTTGTGTGATACTGAGATTGAAAGTGTGATGTTCACACAGCGTGCCTGATTCACACACCGTCCGTGCCTGACTCTTTGCCTGGCAACACGATGGGAATGCAATGAGACTGCTGTCTGTTCCCTATCTCATCTCAGCCGCTTTCCACCCTGAAGACATTCACGGTACCTCCCAAATGGCACCATATTCCCTAGTTTAGGGATGGGCAACTTTGATGGGGGTAGGGGCCACAAAATCGTAATGAATCATGAGGGGCTGCAGTGGTTTGTGGGTCTGCGTACCCACATCCATACCCAGGTCCTAGCCTGTTGGGGGCCCTAAGCAAACTTTTGTTGCAGGAAATTAAGAGTTAATTTCCTGCAATTCTACACATTTTGCCATAGGGTGGAGAGAAATGTTTGCAGTTTTCAATGTTACACTACATGACCAAAAGTATGTGGACACCTGTTAGTCGAACATTTAATTCCAAAATTATGGGCATTAATATGGAGTTTGTGCCCGCCTTTGCTGCTATAACAGCCTCCACTCTTCTGGGAAGGCTTTCCATTAGATGTTGGAACATTGCTGCGGGGACTTGATTCCATTCAGCCACAAGAGCATTAGTGAGGTCGGGCACTGATGTTGGACGATAAAACCTGGCTCGCAGTCGGCATTCCAATTGATCTCTAAAGATGCTCGATGGGGTTGAGGTCAGGGCTCTGTGCAGGCCAGTCAAGTTCTTCCACACCGATCTCGACAAACCATTTCTGTATGGACCAACTCCATATTAATAATAATAATATGCCATTTAGCAGACGCTTTTATCCAAAGCGACTTACAGTCATGCGTGCATACATTTTTTTTGTGTATGGGTGGTCCCGGGGTTCGAACCCACTACCTTGGCTTTACAAGCGCCATGCTCTACCAGCTGAGCTACAGAGGCCATGATTTTGCGACAAGCAGGTGTCCACATACTTTTGGCCATGCAGTGCACATGTCAGATAAAATATAATGTCACAACAGGTCTGATGGCAACATCAGGTAAACTTTTCGTTTTGTGTCGGTACAATTAATGATCGAGAAATGGCGGTGGAAACCCCTTTATGCGCAAATATTGATATAATAACCATCATATCGAAGTAAATCTGGAGTCACACAATGACATTGTGTGGTCCTCCCAGTATGACTCGGGAAAGCATGCAGTTTATTAGGCTAGATGAAATAAGTTAGGCTAGTGGAAAGTCATCTGTTAGACATCATTGAACACAGCAGCAATACAACTCACCTTAAAACTAGTGGTTGAGGTCAATTCCAGTTCAGGTTAAGTACAAGAGGACAAGTTTGAGACAGAGACAGGCAGCTGTCTGAAGATAATGATTTCCCTTAATGTTTTTAACCAAAGAACCCTTTTTAATCGATCTGTTCTCCTTTAAAAACAGAGGCAGACAGGTAGCATTTTTGTGTGTGTCCACTGTCCAGTGAGACGTGAGAAGAGAATAGGGCTATGCTCTGCTGTGGTGGTGAATCGGTTGACCATCACTGATTCAGTCATTAGCCTTTCTTAAAAAAATAAAAAAACATATTGTAAAGTGGTTATCCCACTGGCTATAAGGTGAATGCACCAATTTGTAAGTCGCTCAGGATAAGAGCGTCTGCTAAATGACGTAAATGTAATGTAAATGTTGTGTCTATACATCACAGCTAAGATATTGAGCAGGCCATAAGCTCTAGAGAAGAGCCTATTCCTCAGGATCCTAGCAGACAGTGAAGGAAATTTCTCCAGGTCTCTGTTCTTATCCTATCCACCTGGCTGTCGGCCCAGGGAATTCTCTAAATGCATGTGTACCCATAGAATTACATAGCCTAGAATATAATATGTGAATTATAGGATCTGTGTGTCCCTGTCCACCTGGTTGTGAGGGCAGAAACACCCATCACTGACACTCCCTGAGTCCTTGCAGCTGGGTGGGTTTTACTCTGGTATTACTTGCTAAGCTAGGCTCTATAGGAAGTGTGAGGATTACATACTTGGAGACATAGAACCACATATGAATAGTTCTCTATGATTACATGCTTCCCAGCAGCATTAAAGATATCGTTAACTTTAAATACCATTTGGTTCCTTACCATGAAAGCAGTTTGTGGACAAGACAGCAGTCATGCTTTGTTTTGTTTTTTTACTTAGCCAACTTCATAGCAATTTCTTACAAAAAAATAATGCAGCACTGACCCTCCCTACAGCTTAGTATGGTATTACTCTGGGCCGCAAACAAAGTGTGGGGTTTAAATGGTTCCCAACAGCATTGGGCCCACAGTCCTCCTACACTCCCTTCTCCTCCTACACCATTCCACCGGCAGCACCTGTGTCTCTGGTGTAGGGGCCTTCTCAGGACGTGATGTCATGCCATCCCTCTGTGTCTATAGTCTCAGGAGGGGGAGGCAGGCTGGGGCCATACGGGCAGGCTGGGGCCATACGGGCAGGCTGGGGCCATACGGGCAGGCTGGGGCCATACGGGCAGGCTGGGGCCATACGGGCAGGCTCGGGCCATACGGGCAGGCTGGGGCTATACGGGCAGGCAGGGTGACATCTCATCCCTTAGAGCATGTACTGTCCTTTTCCATCTGGTGTGTGAGAGGAGCCCAACACTAACCTTAGGCTCAGTGAATAGATGCAGCAGGCTGAGGATACCTAGCCTAAGTTGAAGGGCACAGGGAATGTGATTGACACTGATCTGACAGAAGCACTAGCTTGCTACCCATCAGCAGCTAGAATATCAACCAAAAGAAAAGGGTGAGGCGCCATATGGAATAATAAAAAGTGTGCAACAAGAATAATTTCAGAGCTGTTTCGAATATGGTTTGTGCATTGCCTTGACTAGCTTGAACACAGAGGGCCACTTCAACACACACAGTGTCATACAGAGTCATGTGACCTAGAGTGGAATCCTGGAAGCAGGCAAACAAGAAGGCTGTCCTCTGACTACTAGTAGCACTAGACAGCGTCAGACATACGTAGCCCTTCCATCTTCCATCCCCCTCCTCTCCTCTGTGGCCTTTCCATCTTCCCCCCTCCAGAACCACTGCTGTGCTAATGCATCTCCCACCACCATGGGACCGACATGGGGCTAGAGCACTGAAGAATGCCCCTTGGAGGCTTCCCCATAGAAATAGAATGAGGCTACCCATCACCCAACCACTGACTGAATGGGAATTCCTTTTCTAGTAATTATATGTCTATGGGCTTCCATCTGCCAAAAGGGTCTCACTCCATGCTGCAGCATCATAGGAGGCTGAAGACTTCATCAATAATTTCAAGGAGAGAAGATTAAACAAATCCTACAAACTCTTAAATACAACAGCATATAATTTCTATACCAACCCTAGACAATCGGAGACTCTTCAGCTGAAAGACTAAACTGACAACATTGGTGTGCTTTGTTTTGTCAGTTCACACGCGTAGTTGTTTGATTTACAACTACACGGGACCAAGTACAAAAAAAATCCTAACTGAAATTTACATTTTTGCTATATATACAGTTGAAGTAGGAAGTTTACATACACTTAGGTTGGAGTCATTAAAAACTTGTTTTTCAACCACTCCACAAATGTCTTGTTAACAAACTATAGTTTTGGCAAGTCGGTTAGGACATCTACTTTGTGCATGACACAACTAATTTTCCAACAATTGTTTACAGACCGATTATTTCACAGTTGGAAAATTCCAGAAAATGCTGTCACGGATTTAGAAGCTTCTGATAGGCTAATTGACATCATTTGAGTCAATTAGAGGTGTACCTGTGGATGTATTTCAAGGCCTACCTTCAAACTCAGTGCCTCTTTGCTTGACATCATGGGAAAATCAAAATAAATCATCCAAGAGCTCAGAAAAACAATTGTACACCTCCACAAGTCTGGTTCATCCTTGGGAGCAATTTCCAAACGCCTGAAGGTACCACGTTCATCTGTACAAACAATAGTACGCAAGTATAAACACCATGGGACCACGCAGCCGTCATACCGCTCAGGAAGGAGACGCTTTCTGTCTCCTAGAGATGAACGTACTTTGGTGCGAAAAGTGCAAATCAATCCCAGAACAACAGCAAAGGACCTTGTGAAGATCCTGGAGGAAACAGGTACAAAAGTATCTACATCCACAGTAAAACTAGTCCTATATTGACATAACGTGAAAGGCCGCTCAGCAAGGAAGAAGCCACTGCTCCAAAACCGCCATAAAAAAGCCAGACTACGGTTTGCAACTGCACATGGGGACAAAGATCGTACTTTTTTAGAAATGTCGTCTGGTCTGATTAAACAAAAATCGAACTGTTTGGCCATAATGACCATCGTTATGTTTGGAGGAAAAAGGGGGTAGCTTGCAAGCCGAAAACACCATCCCAACCGTGAAGCATGGGGTTGGCAGCATCATGCTGTGGGGGTGCTTTGCTGCAGGAGGGCCTGGTGCACTTCACAAAATAGATGGCATCATGAGGAAGGAAAATTATGTGGATATATTGAAGCAACATCTCAAGACATCAGTCAGGAAGTTAAAGCTTGGTCGCAAATGGGTCTTCCAAATGGACAATGACCCCAAGCATACTTCCAAAGTTGTGGCAAAATGGCTTAAGGACAACAAAGTCAAGGTATTGGAGTAGGCATCACAAAGCCCTGACCTCAAACCTAGAGAAAATGTGTGGGCAGAACTGAAAAAGTGTGTGCGAGCAAGGAGGCCTACAAACCTGACTCAGTTACACCAGCTGTGTCAGGAGGAATGTGCCAAAATACACCCAACTTATTGTGGGAAGCTTGTGGAAGGCTACTCGAAACGTTTGACCCAAGTTAAACAATTTAAAGGCAATGCTACCAAATACTAATTGAGTGTATGTAATCTTCTGACCCACTGGGAATGTGATGAAAGAAATAAAAGCTGAAATAAAATCACTATACTATTATTATGACATTTCACATTCTTAAAATAAAGTGGTGATTCTAACTGACCTAAGACAGGGAATTTTTACTAGGATTAAATGTCAGGAATTGTGAAAAACTGAGTTGAAATGTATTTGGCTAAGGTATATATATATTTACTTGTTGTGAAATATATATATATATTTTTTTTTTTTCTCACAACAAGTAAATGTGTGTAAATATTTAAAAGCATAGATTCTGGTTGAGATTTATCGGTCCCACTTTATCAATCTTAGTTTTTCTAGCAGACAAAACCTTTATGGTGAAGCATGGAGAGGCAGGCAGATGTGCTGTGAATAACGAGACCCAGCTGTAGAAACGACTGACTGATTCATTCATTCAATTCTTCACTCTCACTCCCCTTGAAAGAATGACGTGTTCTCTCTCTCACTGGTGACAATAAGGGCAATAATCAGGCCTGCTCCACAGTGCCAGACTAGTAGACAGACAGAGGTAATAGCACTGATAGCTGTCCACACACAGCCCATCTCCTTTATTAAGTCTGCTTCACAGTTCATACAATCACACCTCATATAAATGAATGAATAATAAGCTGTGTGACTGTGTCACATAGGCCTATCCAGACTCACTAACAGCCCCAAGATCTAGCCTAGGGTGTCAAACTTATAACACACCACATTAGAAAACTCCTAATGTTTCTGGCCTCAGAGCAAGCCTAATTATTCTAAAGGAAATCCATTGGCTAGAACAGATAGATGTCGGGTAGATTAAAGTGTAGTTATACTGTCAATGACCTTTGAAGCAATGTAGGCCTGGTGATGGTACGATGCTTAAAGTCTCATCCCAGTCATGACATTATACTATTTAAAATTGACACAGAGGAGTGAAAGTCATTGAGGGCCAGTTTCTCTGAACCAGATTAGCCTAAACCTAGTCCTGGACTAAACAGCATGGTATGTGGAAAATCACCATTGAAAGTGCTTCTTTCTTAGGAGCCAGGGAGTAGGCTTAATCTGAATCCAGGAAACTGGCCTTCAATGTGGGTGGCAGGTAGCCTAGCGGTTAAAAGCATTTGGCCAGTAACCGAAAAGTCGCTGGATTGAATCCCAGAGCAGACTAGGTGACAAAAAAATATATCTGCCGATGTGCCCTTGAGCAAAGCACTTAACCATCATTGGTCCTGCAAGTCGCGCCGGATAAAAGCGCCTGCTAAATCACTAAAATGTAAGGCTGTCCCCGACTTTAAAAAAAAAATATCTTGGTCGACCGAGAGTCGTCCTGTTCTTTCGACCAACCGATTGGGAGAAATGTTTAACCTTATTTTTCCATATATAGACAGAAACACCCAAAGATCATGAGAACGGTGAGGAATCAGCCCAGAACTACACGAGAGGATCTTGTCAATGATCTCAAGGCAGCTGGGACCATAGTCACCAAGAAAACAATAGGTAACACACTATGCCGTAAAGGACTGAAATCCTGCAGCGCCCGCAAGATCCCCCTGCTCAAGAAGGCACATATACAGGCCCGTCTGAAGTTTGCCAATGAACATCTGAATGATTCAGAGGAGAACTGGGTGAAAGTGTTGTGGTCAGATGAGACCAAAATGGAGCTCTTTGGCATCAACTCAACTTGCCGTGTTTGGAGGAGGAGGAATGCTGCCTATGACCCCAAGAACACCATCCCCACTGTCAAACATGGAGGTGGAAACATTATGCTTTGGGGTGTTTTTCTGCTAAGGGGACAGGACAACTTCACCGCATCAAAGGGACGATGGACGGGGCCATGTACGTCAAATCTTGGGTGAGAACCTCCTTCCCTCAGCCAGGGCATTGAACATGGGTCGTGGATGGGTATTCCAGCATGACAATGACCCAAAACACACGGCCAAGTCAACAAAGGAGTGGCTCAAGAAGAAGCACATTAAGGTCCTGGAGTGGCATAGCCAGTCTCCAGACCTTAATCCCATAGAAAATCTGTGGAGGGAGCTGAAGGTTCGAGTTGCCAAACGTCAGCCTCGAAAACTTAATGACTTGGAGAAGATCTGCAAAGAGTAGTGGTACAAAATCCCTCCTGAGATGTGTGCAAACCTGGTGGCCAACTACAAGAAACGTCTGACCTCTGATTGCCAACAAGGTTTTTGCCACCAAGTACTAAGTCATGTTTTGCAGAGGGGTCAAATACTTATTTCCCTCATTAAAATGCAAATCAATTTATAACATTTTTGACATGCGTTTTTCTGGATTGTTTTGTTGTTATTCTGTCTCTCACTGTTCAAATAAACCTACCATTAAAATTATAGACTGATCATTTCTTTGTCAGTCGGGAAACGTACAAAATCAGCAGGGGATCAAATACTTTTTTCCCCTCACTGTATAAAGCAAGGCAAATTTAACAGTTAGGCTATTGATTATAGACCTAATTAAATTGGGGTTTCCTCTCTCCTCAATTCTCTTAGACAATTAGGCTAAGGCCAGGGCTGTTTCCTCATCTCTGCTGATTTTGTACGTTTGCCCACTGACAAAGACATGATCATTCTATAATTTTAATGGTAGGTTTATTTGAACAGTGAGAGACAGAATAACAACAACAAAAATCCAGAAAAACGCACGTCAAAAATGTTATAAATTGATTTGCATTTTAATGAGGGAAATAAGTATTTGACCCATGTGTGTAAACCTGGTGGCAAAACCCTTGCTGGCAATCACAGAGGTCAGACGTTTCTTGTAGTTGGCCACCAGGTTTACACACATCTCAGGAGGGATTTTGTTCCACTCCTCTATGCAGATCTTCTCCAAGTCATTAAGGTTGAGGCTGACGTTTGGCAACTCGAACCTTCAGCTCCCTCCACAGATTTTCTATGGGATTAAGGTCTGGAGACTGGCTAGGCCACTCCAGGTCCTTAATGTGCTTCTTCTTGAGCCACTCCTTTGTTGCCTTGGCCGTGTGTTTTGGGTCATTGTCATGCTGGAATACCCATCCACGACCCATTTTCAATGCCCTGGCTGAGGGAAGGAGGTTCTCACCCAAGATTTGACAGTACATGGCCCCGTCCATCGTCCCTTTGGTGCGGTGAAGTTGTCCTGTCCCCTTAGCAGAAAAACACCCCCAAAGCATAATGTTTCCACCTTCATGTTTGACAGTGGGGATGGTGTTCTTGGGGTCATAGGCAGCATTCCTCCTCCTCCAAACACAGCAAGTTGAGTTGATGCTAAAGAGCTCCATTTTGGTCTCATCTGACCACAACACTTTCACCCAGTTCTCCTCTGAATCATTCAGATGTTCATTGGCAAACTTCAGACGGCCCTGTATATGTGCTTTCTTGAGCAGGGGGACCTTGCGGGCGCTGCAGGATTTCAGTCCTTCACGGCGTAGTGTGTTACCAATTGTTTTCTTGGTGACTAAGGTCCCAGCTGCCTTGAGATCATTGACAAGATCCTCCCGTGTAGTTCTGGGCTGATTCCTCACCGTTCTCATGATCATTGCAACTTCACAAGGTGAGATCTTGCATGGAGCCCCAGGCAGAGGGAGATTGACAGTTATTTTGTGTTTCTTCCATTTGCGAATAATCGCACCAACTGTTGTCACCTTCTCACCAAGCTGCTTGGTGATGGTCTTGTAGCCCATTCCAGCCTTGTGTAGGTCTACAATCTTGTCCCTGACATCCTTGGAGAGCTATTTGGTCTTGGCCATGGTGAAGAGTTTGGAATCTGATTGATTGATTGCTTCTGTGGACAGGTGTCTTTTATACAGGTAACAAACTGAGATTAGGAGCACTCCCTTTAAGAGTGTGCTCCTAATCTCAGCTCGTTACCTGTATAAAAGACACCTGGGAGCCAGAAATCTTTCTGATTGAGAGGGGGTCAAATACTTATTTCCCTCATTAAAATGCAAATCAATTTATAACATTTTTGACATGCGTTTTTCTGGATTTTGTTGTTGTTATTCTGTCTCTCATTGTTCAAATAAACCTACCATTAAAATTATAGACTGATCATTTCTTTGTCAGTGGGCAAACATACAAAATCAGCAGGGGATCAAATACTTTTTTCCCCTCACTGTAGCAACATAGGGAAAGGCACCAATTCTACCGTGCACTGAAGATTTTGTTCCAGAACCGCAGACAGCGACCATATCAAACATGGGAGAAAGCGCATTTGTTATAAAATATTAGATTCATTAGTGTTGCACCATTATTTTTACATAATATAACCATACACAATTTCAATATCACGTCTTAGAGTGATGGAATGTGCCATCCACCTGGCCGCCGCAACGTATTAGTCCACTGAGACCGGTCTCTTGTGCACCATGAATAAAATTAAAATAATTTGCAAATGCTCGACTAAAGAAATCTCGGTCGACCAACAGCCTATCGACCAAACAATCGACTAAATGGGGTCAGCCCTACTAAAATGTAAATGTAATTCCATTATCAAAAGAGGATATAGAGCAACCACAACTCCTGTGTTCCCCTCCAGTCTAATGACCTTGTATTTCAGCCAGACAGGATCTGCTGAATTTGTAGGTCAACCTGTTTAAAATCAGGTTCAAATGACACCACAGTGTGAACAGTGGGCTGGGTGAACTGAAGCCCTCGGTGGGTGATGTATAGCCCATCAGCACTCATTAGTCACTCCTCACTTAAAGACCTTTGTCTCCTCATTTAATACAAAGACCTTTCTCCATCTTCTTCCATCTCTAATTATCTGTGACTGCTATGGTAAGGGGAAAGGATAGTAAGTAAGAGTGAAAATGAGAGCGAAGGGGAGAATGAGACAGCTAAAAAGACTGAGCAAGAGGTATAAGGAGGAGTGTGGCAGGAAGGGGCAGAGTAAACTAGGCCCTACTTCCAAATAGTAGTCAAGCCTACATCTCAATTATCCAGGTTATGATTGTGGCTCTACAGTCTGAGCTGGACCAAGTGGCCAGTAAACAGTTACAATCAAGGTCTGGATGACAGCCGTGAGGAAATAGAACTGTGGCAGATTCCTGACTGTGTTCATCTCACAATTATGTGTTTTGGAACACAGCAGCATGTGTCCTAGAATATATTATAAAAGGTCATGTTGATGTAGAAGCAATGATCAAAACACAGCCATAGGTTCAGAGAACATGATCATTAAAATACCATATGTTACAGTGGGGGAAAAAAGTATTTAGTCAGCCACCAATTGTGCAAGTTCTCCCACTTAAAAAGATGAGAGAGGCCTGTCATTTTCATCATAGGTACACGTCAACTATGACAGACAAACTGAGAAAAAAAATTCCAGAAAATCACATTGTAGGATTTTTAATGAATTTATTTGCAAATTATGGTGGAAAATAAGTATTTGGTCACCTACAAACAAGCAAGATTTCTGGCTCTCACAGACCTGTAACTTCTTATTTAAGAGGCTCCTCTGTCCTCCACTCGTTACCTGTATTAATGGCACCTGTTTGAACTTGTTATCAGTATAAAAGACACCTGTCCACAACCTCAAACAGTCACACTCCAAACTCCACTATGGCCAAGACCAAAGAGCTGTCAAAGGACACCAGAAACAAAATTGTAGACCTGCACCAGGCTGGGAAGACTGAATCTGCAATAGGTAAGCAGCTTGGTTTAAAGAAATCAACTGTGGGAGCAATTATTAGGAAATGGAAGACAAACAAGACCACTGATAATCTCCCTCGATCTGGGGCTCCACGCAAGATCTCACCCCGTGGGGTCAAAATGATCACAAGAACGGTGAGCAAAAATCCCAGAACCACACAGGGGGACCTAGTGAATGACCTGCAGAGAGCTGGGACATGTGGCTGGGTCTTTCAGCATGACAATGATCCCAAACACACCGCCCGGGCAACGAAGGAGTGGCTTCGTAAGAAGCATTTCAAGGTCCTGGAGTGGCCTAGCCAGTCTCCAGATCTCAACCCCATAGAAAATCTTTGGAGGGAGTTGAAAGTCTGTGTTGCCCAGCGACATCCCCAAAACATCACTGCTCTAGAGGAGATCTGCATGGAGGAATGGGCCATAATACCAGCAACAGTGTGTGAAAACCTTGCGAAGACTTACAGAAATCGTTTGACCTGTGTCATTGCCAACAAAGGGTATATAACAAAGTATTGAGAAACTTTTGTTATTGACCAAATACTTATTTTCCACCATAATTTGCAAATAAATTCATTAAAAATCCTACAATGTGATTTTCTTGATTTTTTTTTCTCATTTTGTCTGTCATAGTTGATATGTACCTATGATGAAAATGACAGGCCTCTCTCATCTTTTTAAGTGGGAGAACTTGCACAATTGGTGACTGACTAAATACTTTTTTTCCCCACTGTACATAAACCAAATAGTCTAGTATTTAATTTATCCGCATGAGCGAAAACAAAAAACAAGCTTAAGAATAACAGTATAGCTATAGTACTATACGAATACAGCTGTAAACTCTGTCTTGCAGCACTCTAATCCCACACAAAAAAACGAGATGGGCACAAACTGATGAATTATTTGGATGTTAAAAGTGACCTAGTAGTAAGCTCACAAAAGCAGCCATTTGATATGATGTTATACAACTACTGGCCCTGTGGCTATATGGCACATTGTACCATGACATACACCTCAGTGATTCCTTTATAAAGAAGGGTAAAGACAGATTTATCAAAGATGGCTGGGTATATTTTCTTACACTATTTACTTACATATCATAGCTTTATTTTCAACAAATTTATTTCTTATGGAAGTAGCCAACTTACAATTACATAAGAGACCAAATATATTGCAGATTGCAGAGTACAGGTACATGAGAGCGATCACATAATATTATTTCCACCCACAAACATGTGTACTGTAGGCTGGCCACGAGAAAACATGACCTATCGCACAGCTATTTTAAGGTAACATAAATCATAGGCAGTAAATCACCGCTTTTCGTTACATAAAACGTGTAGGAGCATTAACAGTGTGTAGGATGTCTCTAAACCTCCTCTCTCCTCTACTGGGGTTCTTCTGTAAAGACTACAAGATATTGAAGCTTGTTATTACAATGTCCACAACTTTGACAGTTGAAAAGGGGACACTTTGGGGAAACAAACTATTTGATCAGTTAAATCATTGTGGGGAACACCCCATTCCTAAACTAGTGCTTTCTTTGGCCTGGCGAAGACGCAAAACAAGGAAATTGAGATGACAAATGCTTCCCGAGTGACTGAAGAATCCAACAACCCAGCAGACCAGAAACAACTATTTAGATTAAGCTCAAAGTTTGGATAAACAGCTCTGAAAGCTCTTTAGATTAGATGGCCATGATATGGCAGGCTGGCAGCTAGGGGAAAGGTATACTGATGGAAGGGTACTGGGAGGAGAAGTATTGTAACCTACCGTTTGGCTGTCAGGAAAGTCCATCTTGATCAACTTGTGGGCACACTCCTCAAAGTCCAAACTGTTGAAAGAAGAGAAACATGTATTCACTAATCGTCATGATTTAATAGGACAATAATAATAATAATAATAATAAGGCTATAAGAGCATATGTTTGCATGATCATATTCCAAACAACTTTATCATGCCATATGGACTACGACAGAGTGTCCGGGCACCAGGCAGGGTAACAACTTGGGTTGGATGGAATTTTCAAAACTTATCACAGAGCAAAATAAACTCTCTGCCCTCATGTTTATTTTAGAAGTACTTTCATTACACATTTAGAGGAGTTTATAAATCCATAAACAAACATGTGGCAGATAATGTCTTATTTTGTTGTTTGATCACTTTGGAAAATTCCATCCAACCAAACTCAATTTAGGAAGCAGGCAGGACTGCATTCTGTAGACACGGTGTAAAACTGTGGTAAACACCATGGACCTCTCATTTCCTTCAGACATTTCTACCAGCATTCTGCATCTCTCCTCTAACCGCTGAAACTGCTGACAAACCCAGACAGACACACTGCTGAGCCAACGGTGTCGATCCACATGTGGACCAAAATGTACAAAACACTCTAGAAAGAAAACTGTCCTGACCATTTCGTTTACCATGACTAGACAGGGGAATTCTGATGGGATGGTGTTAAAACACAGAGGTTGTATAATCCCAGTGAAGGTTATATAGCCTTCTTCAATACTTATGACATGTCATACATGTTATTCTATCACATTCATAAAGGACAATTTGTATAAGCTCAGTTTGAAGCCGACACTGATCCGTGTGTGTAACTATGCAGAAGGTTATGCATCACACCGGCTATATTCATGTATCTGTAGAGGTAAAATGGAAGAGAACAAGGTCTCATCGAATTTCCTATGTGGTCACTTATCAGGGTTTCTAAAGTTCAGCCCCTTCTCCATGTCGGTGCTACTGCCTTTCTACCAGCTGGAACAGATAACCTTCTCATACTACAGAGGCAAACCCAGCTAGGCCTAGCAGAGTTGATCTGGGCCAATGTGATCCGAAAATAACCAAGCCAGCCCAGTTCGATTCAGGTCGGAACAATGTGAAAAGAGAGGACCAGGACCACAGCTCTACCTCTTTCTGATTGAGTACAGTGTGGCTATTTATCACACCGAGACACAGGCCGGTCAATGGAAACTGATTTGAGTATATCACACTTGGCAAAAATTATGGAAAATGTGACAAACTAGGCTATGACAAACTACTTACCTTAACTAGATGACAGATATGCCAAAAGTCTATGTCACCATGCTATGCAAACATCCGTTGCAGTATGCAAACACAGGTAATACAAATATGTGGGAGGCCTACACTGTACATACAAATACTCAGCCTGTCTATTCGTGGCCTGAAGACGTTCATTCAGAAACAAGGTTAAAATAGACTGCACACATGCATAACCTCTTATCTGAAAGGGCTTAAGAGGAGAGGAGCTTTCAGCATCATTAACAACTGACTGGTCACTGACTGGCCCTGAGGTAGTATGTCTGATAGACAGTCGATGGCTATGCACTCTGCTCTCCTAAGCATTGTGGTGTGTCTGATAGTAAGTGGATTGCTCTGCAGTGTCCTCCTACCTACATCATCTGAAAGTATGTCTGCTCTGTTCTCTCATTCCTATATCAGCTGGAAAAAGACCAGCTCAGCTTTAGAGAAGCAGAATCTAAGAAGAATAGCCAACAATTGTTGCCATTCTCTTTGACCTCTATGGCCAGGGTTTATTCGTTAGTCAAATGTTTTGTTATGGTGTGCTCTAACGAACACGACTCAGCACAACTAGAGAGAATACCTCCCAAACGGATGATGAAACTAGAGTACGGTGCATTCTGATCCTAGACTTCAACTGGGCTGCTGCGTATGAATGAATAGCCTACTTCATCACTTGCTGCAGCAGTCTCCCTAACAGCAATGTTTTAGCTAGTCACTAAAACCTGGTTTAATATGCCCCTGTCTCTCTGGACATTGACAAGTCTGTTCCTCCTCAAATCCAACACAACATCCCTTAACACAATCCTATTAAATTCTGCTCTGCAGAAGTCTGTGCCACTAAGAACTTCACCCTATAAACTGTTTTTATGCCAATTAATTATGAATGTAAGCTAAACAAAATGTTTATTACATAAAAAACATTCCGCAAATACGGCTTTAAATAAACCGCATTCTTCGAGACTGGTCTCTATCTGCCGTGGACATGGAGTGATTTTCAGCCATCTGGGTTGGCCCAGAGGAAAAGTCTACTACTGCCCCATTTCTGCTGAAAACATCCATGGATCTGGGCCCATTCACATTCTGTTGGCAGATCTAGTTGACTTTTCTTAACAGAAAAAAAGCATTCAGGCAGCGTGGAGACACACAATAAATAAGATGGATTTCAGTAAGGGTGATTGAGTCATCATATCGGTTACAAAGTGTGAATCATTGCAAAAATGACAGCAAACTAGTGGATGCACTCTGCATTCACCCTATAAAACCTGTGAAAAAGTGGGAAGGAGTGAAAAATCAGCATTTATCAAAGTTTCGGCCAAAGCAGGCAGTAAGTTATGTGCAGAATAATTTGTATGGGGTATGCAATGTAAGTAATGTAAAAATGGCAATTCAGCCAAGCTAGCAGAATGATGCTGAAATGTGGAGAGCGAGAGGGGCAAATTGAGGGTTCATTTGAATTTCAAAATGTGATCATTTCACCACTTCACCTGACTTGGGAGAGCTCAGTGACAGCTGGGAAACATTACAGCACGTCTAATCCTTTTAACACTGACACACACACAAAACACCACAGACAGACTGAGGTTATAGGAAACACACACCATGCTAACCAGATCCTGATACAGGCCAAGAAACAGAGAGGATGGGCTGCAGTAAGTGGGCCACACACACAAAGGCTGCACAATTCATTTAATTTTTATAGAAATTGCGATGTTGACATGTGCAAAATGCAAATCGCAATGTGTTTGTCGTCTCTATCCAGTCTCCCTCGCTCTCATGCAGCTGCTTGCTTCCGACACACACCAAGCCCCGCCCCTTGTAACTCAAGCAGGCACAGATGGCTGTTAGATTCACTCACTCAGCTTGAGTCGGCATGCTTCTGTTAGCTAGCCCATGCAGTCAAGAAGCAAGAACGATGCAGCTTTCAACTTTGCTTCTTCATATCAATCCACATGTTTTCTGTATTACACTATTCGTTTTTGTATCTTTATCTCTGCAAACAGCTAGTTTGTTAATGCTCCACACCACGTGCCAAAAAACAACAACGTGTTAGCTGCTAATGCTAATTGCTCTAATACAGGCTGCTGCCAGTGACAGTGGCAGCATGTTGTTTGTGCAATCAGAGAGGAATAGGTGAAGCATATTCTAAAATCTGTCTGAATATAACATCTCTATTCAAATGTAACATCTCTATTCAATTGTAATTAGGGTCTCCTGGGAAACACTGAACAACACTTTGGTTTCTACCCTGTCACAACTACTACTATACAGTCTTTTTTATTCGTTGTCATGCCAAACACCAGCCATAGAATTAGAATAGCCTACTCATTATATTTCTATGATTCCAACGGTTCACATTACACACACACACACACACAGTGCCTTCAGAAAGTATTACGCCACTTTTTGTTGTGTTAAAGCCTGAATTCAAAATTGATTAAATATGACAGTGAAAACATGTTTTTAGAAATGTTACTAAATGTATTGAAAATGAAATACAGAAATCTAATTAACATAAGTATTCACACCCAAGTCAATACTTTGTAGAAGCACCTTTGGCGACGATTACAGCTTTGAGTCATCTTGGGTATGTCTGAATCAGCTTTGCACATCCGGATTTGGGGATTTTCTCCCATTCTTCCATGCAGATTTTCTCAAGCTCTGTTAAGTGAGATAGGGAGCAGCAGTGACCAGCAATCGTCAAGTCTTTCCACAGATTTTCAATGGAATTCAAGTCTGGGCTTTGGCTGGGCCACTCAAGGACTTTCACATTCTTGTTCTGAAGCCATTCCAGCATTGCTTTGGCTGTATGCTTGGGTCATTGTCCTGTTGGAACATATATCCTCGCCCCAGCCTAAGGTCGTTTGCACTCTGAAGCAGGTTCTCATCAAGGATTAGCCTGTATTTGGCTCGATTCATTAATTGTTCCCTCTATCCTTACCAGTCTCCCAGTCCCTGCCGCTGAAAAGCATCCCCATAGCATGCTGCCACCACCATGCTTCATTGTAGGGATGGTGTTAGACAGGTGATGAGCTGTGCCTGGTTTTCTCCAGACATAACGCTTTGCATTCAGGCCAGAGTTACATTTTTGTCTCATCAGATCACAGAATACTTTGTCTTATGCGCTCAGTCTTTCACATGCCTTTTTGCAAACTCCAGGTGTGCAGTCATGTGACCGTTTCTCCGGAGTGGCTTCCATCTGGCCACTACCATAAAGCCCAGATTGATGAAGTGCTGTAGAGACTGTTGTCCTTCTGGCAGGTTCTCCCATCTTAGCCAAGGAACTACACTACCGTTAAAAAGTTTGGGGTCACTTAAAAATCTCCTTGTTTTCCATGAAAACATAAATTAAATTAGTTTGAATAGGAAATATAGCAAAATGCATAGGAAATGTAATCATTGACAAGGTTAGAAATAATCATTTTTAATAGAAATAATAACTGTGTCCTTCAAACTTTGCTTTTGTCAAAGAATCCTCCATTTGCAGCAATTACAGCCTTGCAGACCTTTGGCATTCTAGTTGTCAATTTGTTGAGATAATCTGAAGAGATTTCACCCATGCTTCCTGAAGCACCACAACCCAAGTTGGATTGTCTTGATGGGCACTTCTTACGTAACATACGGTCAAGCTGCTCCCACAACAGCTCAATAGGGTTGAGATCCGGTGACTGTGCTGGCCACTCCATTATAGACAGAATACCAGCTGACTGCTTCTTCCCTAAATAGTTATTGCATAGTTTGGAGCTGTGCTTTGGGTCATTGTCCTGTTGTAGGAGGAAATTAGGTCCAATCAAGCGGCGTCCACAGGGTAAGGCATGGCGTTGCAAAATGGAGTGATAGCCTTCCTTCTTCAAAATCTCCCACTTTACCACCACCAAAGCACCCCCCAGACCATCACATTGCCTCCACCATGCTTGACAGATGGCATCAAGCCCTCCTCCAGTATCTTTTCATTTGGTCTGCATCTCACAAATGTTCTTCTTTGTGATCCGAACACCTCAAACTTCGATTCGTCTGTCCATAACACTTCCTCTGTCCAGTGTCTGTGTTCTTTTGCCCATCTTAATCTTTTATTTTTATTGGCCAGTCTGAGATATGGCTTTTTCTTTTCAACTCTGCCTAGAAGGTCAGCATCCTGGAGTCGCCTCTTCACTGTTGACGTTGAGACTGGTGTTTTGCGGGTACTATTTAATGAAGCTGCCAGTTGAGGACCTGTGAGGCGTCTGTTTCTCAAACTAGACACTAATGTATGTCCTCTTGCTCAGTTGTGCACCGGGGCCTCCCACTCTTTCTATTCTGGTTAGAGCCAGTTTGCGCTGTTCTGTGAAGGGAGTAGTACACAGTGTTGTACGAGATCTTCAGTTTCTTGGCAATTTCTCGCATGGAATAGCCTTCATTTCTCAGAACAAGAATAGACTGACGAGTTTCAGAAGAAAGTTATTTGTTTCTGGCCATTTTGATTCTGTGATCGAACCCACAATTGCTCATGCTCCAGATACTCAACTAGTCTCAAAAAGGCCAGTTTTATTGCTTCTTTAAATCAGCACAACAGTTTTCAGCTGTGCTAACATAATTGCAAAATAGTTTTCTAATGATCAATTAGCCTTTTAAAATGATAAACTTGGATTAGCAAACACAACATGCCATTGGAACACAGGACTGATTGTTGCTGATAATGGGCCTCTGTATACCTATGTAGATATTCCATTAAAAATCAGCCGTTTCCAGCTACAACAGCCATTTACAACATTAACAATGTCTACACTGTATTTCTGATCAATTTGATGTTATTTTAAATGGACAAAAAAATAGCTTTTCTTTCGAAAACAAGGACATTTCTAAGTGACCCATATCGTGCAGCCCTAACACACACAGCGTAGCTACCCACCTTGACTGGATGGCGAGATAGATGGTACGGCGAAATGCGACCAGGTTGACTTCCGTCTGGTCAAAGATGGTGACTTTCTCTGCTTCTATAAAATAAAATAGTACATAGGTATAAGGATGAAGGAGGGTTGTATTGATTGTTGCACTGTCAGGTGTTGTCATGCCATCGGTCTCCACACAGAGGTCAATCTGTTTGTCGCACTCATTCTTTTGGGAAATATTTCCACTTCTCCAGCATGGCGTAGCCAATGCCAAAGTCGTGTGTTCGATTCCTGCAAGATACTAAAGATGAATGCACTTACTGAAGTCACTGTGGATAAAAAATAAGTGTCGAAGTGGCATGTATTATTATAATAATAATAATAATAAAACTGGAATCATTCAAGTTGATACAAAGTTTAATGAATAGAGTGCCGTAGTGTTCTGACAGACCATCTAGAAGGAGAGAGCAGTCAGTGAAACATAAAAGTAGTGACTGATCTCCTGCTTGGCATGGGGTAGCATGGAGACACTGTCATTAACGGTCAGGCTGAGAAGTCTCCATGTGCGTCCCGAAATGGCAACCTATACCCTATATAAAGAGACTACTTTTGACCAGAACCCATAGTAGTGCATTATATAGGGAATAGGGTGCCATTTGGGATGCACACAGGAGAGGTCTCCATCCTACCTAATGGTCTTGGTATGCAGTACATTTCCTCTGCAGTTCTGAGCCGCTGGAGATTGAGATTTCTGGGACAGATTACCTCTGCGACCAACAAGGAGAGCTAAGGCCACCACTATAACCACCACTGTCTCCAAGTTACCCCAGTACAGAGGACAGAATACCTATGCAACATCACTAAACTGAGCACTGTTAACATAACAGTATCCTTCCTCTTCTTGTCACGGTTTTGAAGCCTACTCTTTGTAATTGTTGAATGTGTCACTGTCCTTCTGTGTTACTTGATTTTTCAAATAAAATAAAAAGAAGTTGCATGCATACCATCTCCACCCTCTTCCCCCTCCTTTTCTTCATCATTGTCATCATCTTCATCATCATCACTTCCATCAGCATCTTCTCCAGAGTCGCTGCTGCCTTCATCCAGGATCTCTGTGGGGAAAAGAGACGGTCATATGACATACTGTACATTAAAACCATTACTTTCTACCACATTTGTATTTATTTAACCAGGCATGTCATAGAGAACACCATCTTTTACAATAACTATCTGAAATGTTAACACTATCATTATGGCACAGTATGATGGAATTCAGTTGATCATACAGACTTTACACACTGTCGTAGCTGCACCATTAGCTAGGTAGCTGCCAGACAACACTAACTTATTACATATTGAACCATATTCATTTCAAATTTTGTGCTTTGCCTTAAGGCAATAATTGGCATTGAGATCCATCCATCTAGCAACTCACCCTTTTTAATTGCTTTGTACTTCTCCTCATTCTCCAAGAAGTCTGGATCCATCTTAAAGACATCTGCAAGATACAGAACATAGTTGTTTTTAATAGCAACCATTCGTTTACAATTACTACATTTCAGAGCAATTAAAGTCATTCCAAATGAGCTACAATCAGAAATAATTACCCATAAAAACACACTCACTGTGTATTAGGATGTAATTCATAACAGGGCTTAATGTGATGATGGCTTTCTTCCCTTCTTTTGCACCCTAAAGGGATGCTTATATAGATTTCCCAATTAGGACAAGTTTGTCTGTGCTGAAGCTACAGAAAATATGTTTATCCTCTGTTGAATTTAACAAACATAAATAAATAGAAGCAGAAGCTTAATCTTAATGTCAGCCTGAAAATGTAACCCTCTTTTACGAGAGAGAGCGAGGGAGTGAGCTAGAGGGGGCAGAGGCGAGCGCTGCGATTTCTCTCCTCTCAGAACATTATTCCACACCGGGACATCAATAGAGAGGAAACCCCCAGCTATACCGAGTGGCGCAGCGGTCTAAGGCACTGCATCTCAGTGCTTGAGGCGTCACTACAGACCCCCTGGTTCGATATCAGGCTGTATCACAACCGGCCGTGATTGGGAGTCCCATAGGGCGGCGCACAATTGGCCCAGCGTCGTCCAGGTTTGGCCGGTGTAGGCAGTCATTGTAAATAAGACTTTGTTCTTAACTGACTTGCCTAGTTAAATAAAGGTTAAATAAAAATAAAATACAAGTATAATTCGCCCAGAATCCTTAGGGACCTAAAGGACAGCAGGTGAATTGACTGAATAATGGGACAGGGTATTCTTCTCTCTCCCCTGGCAATGAACCGTCATGCTGAAACTAAGCCATCACAGCTACGGCGCAATCTGATTTGCTTAAAAACATGTTCTCTCCTCCACTACATTTACACAGATTTCAAAATACTTGATAGTTGAAAACCACATGGTGGAAGCTCACCATTGGCTGGCTTTCACATTGTCAGTTCTTTCAGATCAGTGCAATGAAGTAGGGTGAGGACACCTTTTTGACAAGGTTTTGGCTGGTTTGGCCTACAGTACGTGAAAGCCTGGGACTACCTTACTCAGGATATCTTCTTGGTTGTAGTCATCCTCTAGAGGCAACATGGGTGTGAACTGACCCTATATATTCTATACACAGGCCTACTCAGTTTATTAGGTACACCACCCCATTCAAGAAAATGATTCGCTCCTACAGACAGTGAGGCACGTGGCCGTGGCTTGCTATATAAAGCAGGCAGACAGGCATCCAGTTACTGTTTGATTGAATGATAGTATGGGCAAAACAAGTGACCTAAGCGACTATGCGTGGTATGATCGTCAGTGCCAGGCGCGCCGGTTCTAGTATCTCAGAAACGTCCGGCCTAGTGGTCTTTTCACGCACGACAGTGTCTAGGGTTGACCGAGAATGGTGCGACAACATAAAAACATCCAGTCAGCAGCAGTCCTGTGAGCGAAAACAGTTTGTTGATAAGAGAGGTCGAAAGAGAATGGCAAGAATCATGCAAGGTAAGAGGCGGGCCACAAACAGGCAAATAACGGAGCAGTACAACAATGTGTGCAGAATGGCATCTCGGCACGCACAATTCATCAGTCCTTGTCACGGATGGGCTATTGCAGCAGACGACCACACCGGGTTCCACTCCTATCAGCTAAAAACAAGAAGAAGCGTCTCCAGTGGGCACGTGATCACCAACACTGGTCAACTGAGGAGTGGAAAAACATTGCCTGGTCCGACAAATCCCGGTTCCTGTTGCGTCATGCTGATGGCAGAGTCAGGATTTGGCGTAAGTAGCACGAGTCCATGGCCCCATCATGCCTGGTGTCAACGGTACAGGCTGGTGGTGATGGTGTAACGGTGTGAGGAATGTTTTCCTGGCACACGTTAGGTCCCTTGATACCAATTGAGCAACGTTTGAACGCCACAGCTTATAGAATCCATGACCTGAAGAATTCAGGCTGTTCTGGAAGCAAAGGGGGTCCGACCTGGTACTAGACTGGCCACGAGTGTATATTACATTAACAACCTGAAGCATCTTACTGAGTATATCTTCTTGGTTGTAGTCGTCCTCTAGAGGCAGCATGTGTGTGAACTGATCTTCTTCCTCCACCAGGTCCAGCCCCTCTGGGACGATAGGGTGGTCCTTAAACCCATCCTTCCTGATGGCAAACATCACCTCGATCATGTACTGCACCCGCTTGTCAATCTCTGACTCGTGAAGGATGTTGCGCAGCCGCTCGAAAATGGCTGAAAACAGAAGAGACAGTGTTTGAATTAGATAACAAGCGAAATTGAACATAACAGCACCAGATAAATAAATAAATCACTAGATTTCTCTGAATGAGCTGTGATGGAGTACAAAAAGGATTCTGTAGCTGTGATGATGGAACTAATGCTTCCTTTTCTCAAGCCTGTTCAAACTGCAAGAGTAGAGCAAACGTGTTCTGTATAGCTATGTACCATTGATGCCCCTAGGGGAGACCTCCGTGAGTTTGAGGCCACACTCCTTGAGGAAGCTGATGGACACCTCCACGCTGTCATCTGTAGGTCTCTCCAGGAGCAGAGTCAACATCTCCAGACATAAGACCTCATGGGCCACATTCTGATTGACGAGGTGAGCAACAAACTTTGATGCCGTGAGACATTGTGCCTGAAAAACAAGAAAACAAAATGTATTAGAAAGAGTAAAACAGCTGCGCTCTGAACTTCTCCATAATACACTACCGGTCAAAAGTTTTAGAACACCTACTCATTCAAGGGTTTTTCTTTTTACTATTTTCTACATTGTATAATAATAGTGAAGACATGAATATGAAATAATACATATGGAATCGTGTAGTAACCAAAAAAGTGTTAAACAAATCAAAATATATTTTATATTTGAAAATTTTCAAATAGCCACCATTTGCCTTGATGACAACTTTGCACACTCTTGGCATTCTCTCAACCAGCTTCATGAGATAGTCACCTGGAATGCATTTCAATTAACAGGGGTGCCTTGTTAAAAGTGAATTTGTGGAATTTGTGGAATTTATTTCCTTCTTAATGCGTTTGAGCCAATCAGTTGTGTTGTGACAAGATAGGGGGGTATACAGAAGATAGCCCTATTTGGTAAAAGACCAAGTCCATATTATGGCAAGAACAGCTCAAATAAGCAAAGAGAAACGACAGTCCATCATTACTTTAAGACATGAAGGTTAGTCAATGTGTGGTTCCCACAGTGCAGCATGGAGGAGGAGGTGTGATGGTGTGGGGGGGTGCTTTGCTGATGACACGGTCTGTGATTTATTTAGAATTCAAGGCACACTTAACCAACATGGCTACCACAGCATTCTGCAGCAATACGCCATCCCATCTGGTTTGCACTTAGTAGGACTATCATTTGTTTTTCAACAGGACAATGACCCAAAACACACCTCCAGGCTGTGTAAGGGCTATTTGACCAAGAAGGAGAGTGATGAGTGCTGCATCAGATGACCTGGCCTCCACAATCACCCAACCTCATCCCAATTGAGATGGTTTGGGATGAGTTGGACCGCAGAGTGAAGGAAAAGCAGCCAACAAGTGCTCAGCATATGCGGGAACTCTTTCAAGACTGCTGGAAAAGCATTCCTCATGAAGCTGGTTGAGAGAATGCCAAGAGTGAGGAAAGCTGTCATCAAGGCAAAGGGTGGCTACTTTGAAGAATCTAAAATATATTTTGATTTGTTTAACACTTTTTGGTTACTACATGATTCCATACGTGTTATTTCATAGTTTTGATGTCTTCACTATTATTCTCCAATGTAGAAAATACTAAAAGTAAAGAACAACCCTTGAATGAGTAGGTGTGTCCAAACTTTTGACTGGTAGTGTATGTATCAACATTATCTGTATAAATGAGGCAGGAGTGACTGAAGTGGCTAAAGCAGCCACCGTGTCTGATGACAAAATGCTTTCCATCACATCGTTATGATGTCAAAACATAATGAGGCAGCAGCCAGTAACCTTGTCGTTCCTCCTGTAGCCCTTGCGGAAGTTAAGGATGAGTCTCTTGAGGATGAGCTCTCCGATCTGAGGGAACTTGGAGTTGATGATGGCTACCACAGCAGCATAGACGTGGGTGAAGGTGGCCGAGGCACTCTGGGCCTGCAGGGTGGACCTGGCCAGGAGACCTCTGGAGAATGGACACGGACACACACAGACGGCGCAGACAAGAGACACGGACCGACAGACATGGATACGAGACAGACATCCATGCAGACACACGGACGGACAGATACACATTAGTGATCTGCACTAGAAAAATTACTTTAACCAAATAATCAAAAAGTAATACATTTGATTGATGAATCACAGATCAAAGCTCAGGCCATTATAAATAAATGTGAAATAAATAACTAAAAGCTGGAGCCATTACCTGCCCCTAACAATGTTCTCTTGCAGCAGTTCCTGGATGATCATGGCGATGTTGGACACGTTCACCTTATTGATCAGACCGTTGATGGACTTCTTCAGAGCCTCCCAGCTCATACGCTGGTACGCCAGACTGAAATAATTATCCTTATCAATCAAATGTATCCATGAAGCCATTTTTACATCAGCAGTCAAAGTGGTTGTAAAGTAACCCAGCCTTACAGCTACATGCTGTGTCGACTCAGCTCATTTCAGAATGGTGATTGCAGCAGGGATGTGTGCAATCAAGTAATAATAACAATACATGCTAACAGCGCATTTCTACAGCACACTTCCCTGAAGCAGAACATATTTCAAATTGCTTTCCAACAAAAAATACTTTCTAAAATGTCAGTACCTACACAAGACTACCTCAAAACAATGATCTAATTTATAACACTTTCAGCCTGGTTAATAGACTTACCTGTTTTTCCCAGTTCCACTAATAAATTAATTCATAAATAGTAACAGGACAAAGGAGCACTTGGGTCTGTAGCCACCAGATCAGCTGGTCTGGGATAGTGCTGATGGTGATGCTTTATTCAGGGACCCTAGAGTAGGCTCAGAGTGTACCTGTGTGTATGTGCACGTGAGTGTGTGTGTAGGCTCTGTGAGGACAGAAGGATAACAGGACAGGCTATCTCCATTGCCCTGCTTAGCCCCAGAAGATCTCAGTGAGCCAATCACTACTTCATTATCTTTGCCACTTCCTCCGCGTCCCAAATGGCACCCTATTCACTATATGGTGCACTACTTTTGACCAGGGCCTATGGCACTCTGATCAAAAGTAGTGCACTGCATAGGGAGTATGGTGCTATTTGGGACACACACCTCGTCTAAGGGTGCTCGGCCTCAAAGTGCCAAGATGCTTTTCCAGGAAATGACAGGAAGGTGACTATGTGAAAACACCTTGAGCTACAGATAGTCTGTGTCCGAAATAGCATCCGATTCCCTATTTAGTACAATGTAGGGATTAGGGTGCCATTTGGGACACAGACATAGATATCCACACCTCTCTGAGAGTCAGCGGTTCATTTTAGAGCCTCTAGCTTCAACACCTCGCTCCCGCCAGACCAAAAATGATTATCTATTGTGTTGCCATCGACTTACTAGACAGCATCTTGGAAGAACTTATATTATAGCATTTGAGCCTGGTCAAATGTCATCCTTTTATATTCGAAATATGGTAATGTTTCATTCTTTGATTGTAGTCTTGAGTTTGACTCCACCATCCATGAGTATTTGTTCTGTGATGACAGGGTGGACTGGCAGATATAGAATCTATAGAATGGACAAAGCCCCTCAGACCACAGCAATCTAAATAGGAATGTCCATTCTAATAATTATATTTCTATGTTTTCAGACAGCTTAACTCACCTGCTCTTGTCAGTGATCTGGGCCTGCATCATGCGCAGTTTGGCTGGGGGAATGTAGGCTCCACCAGTCCTGGTCAGGATAGGGTCCAGTTCCTCCTTCTTCTTCTTCACTGGTGGTTCCTCTGCAGCAGGGTCTTTCTGGGCTGGGGAGGGCGACCGGCCTCTCCTCCTGAATTCAGCTTCTCTGTCACGACTCGACCGGCGCTCGTAGTATCTGTCTCTGTCACGATCATCGTCCCTTAATCTGTGGTTGAGGCAAGGGCAGGTCAATATATCAATACTGCAGTGATCTTTTTAAGAATGGAGCTAGGTCTTGTCTGAATGTGGTCTACTCTAAATTAGTTGTAAACATGATACAGATCAATCATCATATTTAGAAAGCCCTTTTTACATTTGTCACAAAGTGCTTTACAGTAACCTAGGCCCCAAAGAACAAGCAGAAGTTGCAAGGAAATACTTCCCCAGAAGGAAGAAACCTCAAGTGGAACCAGGCAGACTGTGCCGTGTTCTGTTTCCGTACCTGCCATAACCTCCTCTACCGTAGCGCCGGTCCCTCTCCTGACTTCTGGAACGGGACCTAGAGCGGGACCTGCGGCGATCATCATCCCTAAAACAATAAGAAACAGATGTAGGGTTGGAAAATTACAGAGACTTTCCCAACGTTCACAGGTTGTTCATAAATACCAGTTGGAGGATTCCTGGAATCAGGAGGGAAGGCCTGGAGTAAGGGATGACCTACAGCTCTTATCTGCAGGTTAACATAGTTAGTCACTCACCTGTCATCTGGGGTGTGGCTCCTGCCTCTGTTCGCACTCTGGTCATCTGGACCACGCTGGAACACAAAATGTAAAGATGCCCCATCCGTTCAGTGTCTACAAACACATTACACCAGTGGAAACTTTTGTAATCGCATAACGTTAACAGTATGTACACGAATGTCAGCTTTGAGGGCTTGTTTCTCGGACAGTCGGACACAGATGAAGCCTAGTCCTCGACTAAAAAGCATGGTCAATAAAGAATCTCCACTGAAAGTTGGGCTAGGCAGTATACCGTATTTTACGATACACCGGTATTGATTCACGGACCGGTTTGGGTTTTTACTTTACCTTCTATAACAGTATTTGAATGTTTGTTTTGTTAAATGTGATACGCCGACCCCGTGTGTTATGTCAATTTTTATAGATTACTTCTCTACTTCAGTCATCTCTCTCCGCTCTCTCTCTCAATGACGCTTTCTACACAGACCTAGCCACGCCCTCTGTCACTCAAGGAGCACATTTGTTGTTCCTCAACCACGAGACACTTGCGTTCAGTCTGCATGGTCAATGCAGCGCATGCAACAATGTTGATGACACCAATGCTGTTTTCAATTTGCTGCTTAATATAAATCCACTAGTGTTCTATAATTACACTATTAGTTAGAGCAAACGTAATTAGCTATAGAGGCTGGTAATACCAGTGATGGTGTAGACCTAAATCAGCATGTTGTTTGTGCAACAGTATCTTCTAAATCAAAGAGGAATATGCGAAGCAAGAATATGTTAGCTACATGAAGTAGCTAAGAGAAAACATTCAATGTAGCCAAATATTTTATGGTCCCCTAGGACACACTTATCAACACTTTGGTTCCTACCCTGTCACAATAACACCTACCTGGCATTTTCATTCGTTGTCATGTCAAACACTGTATTCAAAAGTGCCCACTATTATATTCTAACTATGGAATTAGAATAATCATTTTATTGCCATGATTCCAACAGTTCACTTAAGTGTTTTGTTCTAAATCGCAAGTCAAATCACAATTGCAACATTTGGCAAAAAATAAGGCCTAGATTGTTTACCCATATCGTGCAGTCCTATGTGGCAGTGTGGATATTTTTATATTTTGGCTATATCGCCCAACCCTAACTGAAAGTATTTTTGGGGACCAGGATTACTTTCCAAACTGTGTCCGGCAAACGGGCCCCGAATGTGGCTGTGTCAGTCACTCACCATGATCTGTGCCACACTGCTCTTCATCCTGCAGCCCACTCCCTCATCACTGCTCTCATCGTTAGACCCACTGGACTCTTCTTCCTCCTGGCTGACACTGGCACTGGATGGGGCCCTACTATCCCTGGTGGCTCTGGAGCTGGCTACTCCTGGACTGGCCACTCCAGGACTGCCTAGAACTATGGGGACCTCTGAGCTGGGGCTGGCTGCTCTGGGACCCTCAGGTCCAGGACTGGCTGCAGGGCCATCTGCCCCCTCTGGTGCTTCCACTGCAGAAAAAAAGACAGTTAGGTTAATAAGTGGCTTTTACTATGCAGTTCTACATGACATTGTAGGACTATGTGGAATGTAGGTCTATGAGTCCGAAATGACATTGGTTTTCCTTGGAGACAAAGTCATACAGTGCATTCGGACATAATCAGACCCTTGACTTTTTCCAAATTTTGTGACGTCATAGCCTTATTCTAAAATTGATTATATTGTTTCCCCCCTCATCAATCTACACACAATTCCCCCCTAATGACAAATCAAAAAGAGGTTTTTTGAACATGCATGAAAAAAAAAAAAAAACAGAACTATCACATTTACATAAGTATTCAGACCCTTTACTCAGTACTTTGTTGAAGCACCTTTGGCAGCGATTACAGCCACGAGTCTTCTTGGGTATGACGCTACGAGCTTGGCACACCTGTATTTGGGGAGTTTCTCCCATTCTTCTCTGCATTTCCTCTCAAGCTCGGTCAGGTTGGATGGGGAGCGTCGCTGCACAGCTATTTTCAGGTCTCCAGAGATGTTAGATCGGGTTCTGGCCGGGCTCTGGCTGGGCCGCTCAAGGACATTCAGAGACTTCTCCTGAAGTCACTCTTGCATTGTCTAGGGTCATTGTCCTGTTGGAAGGTGAACCTTCACCCCAGTCTGGAGCAGGTTTTCGTCAAGGATAGCCCTGAACTTTGCTCCGTTCATCTTTCCCTCGATCCTGACTAGTCTCCCAGTCCCTGCCGCTGACAAACATCCCCACAGCATGATGTTGCCACCACCATGTTTCACCGTAGGGATGGTGCCATGTTTCCTCCAGACGTGACGCTTGGCATTTAGGCCAAAGAGTTCAATCTTGGTTTCATCAGACCAGAGAATCTTGTTTGTAATGTTCTGAGAGTCCTTTAGGTGCATTTTGGCAAACTCCAAGCGAGCTGTCATGTGCCTTTTACTGAGGAATGGCTTCCGTCTGGACACCCTACCATAAAGGCCTGATTGGTGGAGTGCTGCAGAGATGGTTGTCCTTCTGGAAGGTTCTCCCATCTCCACAACAAACTCCGGAGCTCTGTCAGAGTGACCATCGGGTTCTTGGTCACCTCCCTGACCAAGGTCCTTCTCTCCCGATTGCTCAGTTTGTCTGGGCGGCCAGATCTAGGAAGAGACTTGGTGGTTCCGAACTTCTTCCATTTAAGAATGATGGAGGCCACTGTGTCCTTGGGGACCTTCAATGCTGCAGACCTTTTTTGGACCCTTTCCCAGATCTGTGCCTCGACACAATCCTGTCTCGGAGCTCTACAGACAATTCCTTCAACCTCATGGCTTGGTTTTTGCTCTGACATGCATTGTCAACTGTGGGACCTTATATACACAGGTATGTGCCTTTCCAAATCATGTCCAATCAATTGAATTTACCACAGGTGGACTCTAATCAAGTTGTAGAAGCATCTCAAGGATGATCAACGGAAACAGGATGCAGCTGAGCTCAATTTCGAGTCTCATAGCAAAGGGTCTGAATACTTCTGTAAATAAGGTATCAGTTTATTTTTTTATCAATCTGCACACAAAAAAATCAGAAAACCTGCTTTCGCTTTGTCATTATGAGGTATAGTGTGTAGACTGATGCATTTTTTTTATTTAATCCATTTTAGAATAAGGCTGTAACGTAACAAAATGTGGAAAAGGGGAAGGGGTCTGAATACTTTCCGAATGCACTGTATGTCTTAGCTTCATTACGATTGCCTATAGTTTTTTAAGGGGCTGGATCAGCTTTAATAAAAAAACGTTGCTGTTGGTATTTTACCCCCTTTTTCTCCCCAATTTCGTGGTATCCAATTGGTAGTTACCGTCTTGCCCCATCGCTGCAACTCCCGTACGGATACAGGAGAGGCGAAGGTCGAGAAACGTGCGTCCTCCGAAACACAACCCAACCGAGCCGCACTGCTTCTTGACACAGTGCCCGCTTAACCCGGAAGCCAGCCGCACCAATGTGCCGGAGGAAACACTGTACACCTGGCGACCGAGTCAGCGTGCACTGTGCCTGGCCCGCCACAGGAGTTGCTAGTGCGCGATGGGACACGAACATCCCTACCGGCCAAACCCTTCCCTACCCTGGACGGCGCTGAGCCAATTGTGCGCCACCCCATGGGTCTCCCGGTCGCATCCGGCTGCGACAGAGCCTGGAATCGAACCAAGGATCTATAGTGACACAGCTAGCACTGCCTTAGACCACTGCGCCACTCGGGAGGCCCCGATCAGCTTTAATATTGCAAATAGATTGTGGCTTCCATATATACAGTGGGGAGAACAAGTATTTGATACACTGCCGATTTTTCAGGTTTTCCTACTTACAAAGCATGTAGAGGTCTGTAACTTTTATCATAGGTACACTTCAACTGTGAGAGACGGAATCTAAAACAAAAATCCAGAAAATCACATTGTATGATTTTTAAGTAATTAATTAGCATTTTATTGCATGACATAAGTATTTGATACATCAGAAAAGCAGAACTTAATATTTGGTACAGAAACTTTTGTTTGCAATTACAGAGATCATACGTTTCCTGTAGGTCTTGACCAGGTTTGCACACACTGCAGCAGGGATTTTGGCCCACCTTCTCCAGATCCTTCAGGTTTCGGGGCTGTCGCTGGGCAATACAGACTTTCAGCTCCCTCCAAAGATTTTCTATTGGGTTCAGGTCTGGAGACTGGCTAGGCCACTCCAGGACCTTGAGATGCTTCTTACGGAGCCACTCCTTAGTTGCCCTGGCTGTGTGTTTCGGGTCGTTGTCATGCTGGAAGACCCAGCCACGACCCATCTTCAATGATCTTACTGAGGGAAGGAGGTTGTTGGCCAAGATCTTGCGATACATGGCCCCATCCATCCTCCCCTCAATACGGTGCAGTCGTCCTGTCCCCTTTGCAGAAAAGCATCCCCAAAGAATGATGTTTCCACCTCCATGCTTCACAGTTGGGATGGTGTTCTTGGGGTTGTACTCATCCTTCTTCTTCCTCCAAACACGGCGATGTGGAGTTTAGACCAAAAAGCTATATTTTTGTCTCATCAGACCACATGACCTTCTCCCATTCCTCCTTTGGATCATCCAGATGGTCATTGGCAAACTTCAGACGGGCCTGGACATGCGCTGGCTTGAGCAGGGGGACCTTGCGTGCGCTGCAGGATTTTAATCCATGACAGCATAGTGTGTTACTAATTGGTTCTTTGAGACTGTGGTCCCAGCTCTCTTCAGGTCATTGACCAGGTCCTGCCATGTAGTTCTGGGCTGATTCCTCACCTTCCTCATGATCATTGATGCCCCAGGAGGTGAGATCTTGCATGGAGCCCCAGACCGAGGGTGATTGACCGTCATCTTGAACTTCTTCCATTTTCTAATAATTGCGCCAACAGTTGTTGCCTTCTCACCAAGCTGCTTTCCTATTATAATAATAATAATAATATGCCATTTAGCAGACGCTTTTATCCAAAGCGACTTACAGTCGTGCGTGCATACATTTTTGTGTATGGGTGGTCCCGGGGATCGAACCCGGGGCTCTACCAGCTGAGCTACAGAGGACCTATTGTCCTGCAGCCCATCCCAGCCTTGTGCAGGTCTACAATTTTTTCCCTGATGTCCTTACACAGCTCTCTGGTCTTGGCCATTGTGGAGAGGTTGGAGTCTGTTTGATTGAGTGTGTGGACAGGTGTCTTTTACACAGGTAACAAGTTCAAACAGGTGCAGTTAATACAGGTAATGAGTGGAGAACAGGAGGGCTTCTTAAAGAAAAACTAACAGGTCTTTGAGAGCAGGAATTCTTACTGGTTGGTAGGTGATCAAATACTTATGTCATGCAATAAAATGCAAATTAATTACTTAAAAATCATACAATGTGTTTTTCTGGATTTTTGTTTTAGATTCCGTCTCTCACAGTTGAAGTGTACCTATGATAAAGATTACAGACCTCTACATGCTTTGTAAGTAGGAAAACCTGCAAAATCGGCAGTGTATCAAATACTTGTTCTCCCCATTGTATGTATATATATATATATATATACACACACACACACAGTGGGGGGAAAAAGTATTTAGTCAGCCACCAATTGTGCAAGTTCTCCCACTTAAAAAGATGAGAGGCCTGTAATTTTCATCATAGGTACGCGTCAACTATGACAGACAAAATGAGAAAAAGAATTCCAGAAAATCACATTGTAGGATTTTTAATGAATTTATTTCCAAATTATGGTGGAAAATAAGTATTTGGTCAATAACAAAAGTTTCTCAATACTTTGTTATATACCCTTTGTTGGCAATGACACAGGTCAAACGTTTTCTGTAAGTCTTCACAGGTTTTCACACACTGTTGCTGGTATTTTGGCCCATTCCTCCATGCAGATCTCCTCTAGAGCAGTGATGTTTTGGGGCTGTCACTGGGCAACACAGACTTTCAACTCCCTCCAAAGATTTTCTATGGGGTTGAGATCTGGAGACTGGCTAGGCCACTCCAGGACCTTGAAATGCTTCTTACGAAGCCACTCCTTCGTTGCCCGGGCGGTGTGTTTGGGATCATTGTCATGCTGAAAGACCCAGCCACGTTTCATCTTCAATGCCGTTGCTGATGGAAGGAGGTTTTCACTCAAAATCTCACGATACATGGCCCCATTCATTCTTTCCTTTACACGGATCAGTCGTCCTGGTCCCTTTGCAGAAAAACAGCCCCAAAGCATGATGTTTCCACCCCCATGCTTCACAGTAGGTATGGTGTTCTTTGGATGCAACTCCGCATTCTTTGTCCTCCAAACACGACGAGTTGAGTTTTTACCAAAAAGTTCTATTTTGGTTTCATCTGACCATATGACATTCTCCCAATCCTCTTCTGGATCATCCAAATGCACTCTAGCAAACTTCAGACGGGCCTGGACATATTGGCTTAAGCAGGGGGACACGTCTTGCACTGCAGGATTTGAGTCCCTGGCGGCGTAGTGTGTTACTGATGGTAGACTTTGGTCCCAGCTCTCTGCAGGTCATTCACTAGGTCCCCCTGTGTGGTTCTGGGATTTTTGCTCACCGTTCTTGTGATCATTTTGACCCCACGGGGTGAGATCTTGCGTGGAGCCCCAGATCGAGGGAGATTATCAGTGGTCTTGTATGTCTTCCATTTCCTAATAATTGCTCCCACAGTTGATTTCTTCAAACCAAGCTGCTTACCTATTGCAGATTCAGTCTTCCCAGCCTGGTGCAGGTCTACAATTTTGTTTCTGGTGTCCTTTGACAGCTCTTTGGTCTTGGCCATAGTGGAGTTTGGAGTGTGACTGTTTGAGGTTGTGGACATGTGTCTTTTATACTGATAACAAGTTCAAACAGGTGCCATTAATACAGGTAACGAGTGGAGGACAGAGGAGCCTCTTAAAGAAGAAGTTACAGGTCTGTGAGAGCCAGAAATCTTGCTTGTTTGTAGGTGACCAAATACTTATTTTCCACCATAATTTGCAAATAAATTCATTAAAAATCCTACAATTTGATTTTCTGGATATTTTTTTCTCAATTTGTCTGTCATAGTTGACGTGTACCTATGATGAAAATGACAGGCCTCATCTTTTTAAGTGGGAGAACTTGCACAATTGGTGGCTGACTAAATACTTTTTTTCCCCCACTGTGTGTGTATGTATATATATATATATATATATATATATATATATATATATATATATATATATATATATATATATTTATAAATATATTATTTTAAACATATTTTCCTTCATAATCTTCCCCTAACCCTACCACCCCTCCCCTAATTGTAGTAAACTAATGGACAACGAGACCTAGGCTTCTACTTCCAGCTTACACATACTATACATTTTATGGACACAGTATATTTTACATTAGTTATCTATTGTTTGTTTTTAGTCCCATCCTTCAGCTCCCCTCAGCCCCTCCCATCTATCTCTGAAGACCATCCAGCTTTGATTTCTATTTGCTATATATTTTCAACTGTGCTGTTTCAAAAAAGATCTGAACCTATATACATTTTACGGACACAGTATATTTTACATTAGTTATCTTGTTATTTGTAGACCCACCATTCAGCTCCCCTCAAATCTCTCTCTGAACACCATCCAGTTTTGTTTTATATCTGACATATTTTTCTTTCAACTGTGCTGTTTCACAAATGTTCTGAACTCTTCAATTCTCAAAGTTTCTACAGATTGTAAATGAACTAAACATTTTTGCTAAGGGTATTATATTATGCTTGCCTATTGTTGAAAATAATGAATGTGTTAATGAAAGTGGGATATGGAAATGTGTCTTGAGTCTTTTACAATATGTAGACCATCTACATTCAGACCACAAGCAATCGACAAGCAAACAAGAATGAAAAGGAGCGAGAGCAAACTTCAAAACATCAACTGACATTCAGTTAATGCTCTATATGAGAGAACTGACTGTGCTGAAGGCTTAAGAACAGGAAGGCTGTATTAAATAATTGATGAAGTGCCCTGCTGAGATCGATCCCTAGTTGGACCAGTGACTCATCTCCTGCCCAGTCCTCAGCTTACGTCTTCATGCCTATTGGCAGATTTCTGAGTAGACTCTGGCAATGTTAACTTAGCACATCATGCAGTTATTATAGCAATCCTTTTCAAGAAACAATGAAACATTGAAGTTGAATATTGCGAGAATTACTTCCAAGTGATGTCTATGCCTACAGTGAGACAATTACAAAATTGCTTGAGGGAGCATGGGAGCGGTCTACTAAATTCATAGCTGGAATCCCAAAGCAGTGCAGGGTGTCTTGCAGGCAACTGCCATCAGTGTTAAAAGTGTGCCAAAAGGTCTCTGACAGCAATATCCCCTTCTAGATGCTACCACAGCACTCTGCTCTGTTACACACACATCCAGAGAATGCTCTGCAATGCATTGTTGAGAATTGGCACTGTGTGATTTGTGTAATACCAATTCTAATACTCAATGTTGACACTGAGGAATAAAAGCTATTTTCTGACACATTTGCAACCAAAAGAGAGTAAGAACGTTCCTATTTCCCCTTGTGCAAGAACACCAATAGCATAATGCCCTACTGGACTGCTGTGGGGGAAATGCAACAGCTCTAACCCTATTCCCTATTTGGTGCACTACTTTTGCACAGAGGCCCATGAGCCCTGGTCAGAATTAGTGCACTGAATAGTGAACAGGGTACCATTTGGAAGATAAACCCCTGGGTGTTACAGAGGATCTAGTTAAGGGACTATCAGCAGCAGACAGCACATTCTGTGCTCTGACAATTTTCAAATGCCCTTGGGTTGAGGGCGGCTTGTGTTGCTCTCCCCCTCACTCTCCTCTCTCTCAGAGCAGAGGAAGGATTTGCAACAGCTTAGCAGAAGGGATGATTGAAAGCATTATCTGGACAATAAGAGAGGCTAAAACTAGGCTATAACTGTCTAGTCAGTGATGAGGATGAGAAACCACAGAGACCTGGAGTGTTTGATCAGATAAACAACAGATGGGAGATAGCGGTGATGGAGGGTATTGGGAAGGATCCAAGGTCCAACAAGGCTGGCAAAAAAATGTATGGGTTCTTCTAAACAGAATCTGATTGTTGATAGCCTAGTTTGTTTTATACCACCAGTCAAGGGTTTAATTTTTAAGTGCTAAGATAAGATTTCATCATACATTTTAAAGCAAAGGTAGCTTTTTAAATGTTTATCTCGGCCTATTACAATTTATCTTCAGGTAACAAAACCTGTGTTTATCTGAGGAAAAAGTAATTTCCACTCACTGTCGCTCCTCTCATCGTTTCCCCTCTCTCCTTCCTCTGACAGGCTCCTGCTCCTGCTGCTTCCCCTGCTCCTCCGGGGCTGACCCATGCCACTAGACCTGGAATGCTGGAGGACGTACAGAGGACACAGCTGGTTTAGACTACATGGAAGTACGGATATTTGAACTGAAGCTTGATGTTATGTTTTATGAAAGCAAAGGGCCTGGAAACATATGGTAATGCAAGCTGCTCAGTGTTCACAGAACAACAAACCCCTCCTTCAGCAGAGACATTAAATACACAACAGCAGGCAAATTAATATCATTACTGATATCATGTTGTAGGCCACTGGGCCAATGTGCTCTGGCTGCCACTGCTGGAAGGAAACTGAAATCAGAGGCTGTAGTGTTGAGGTTATATAAACACACACACAGGTTATAACAAACCTGAAGGAAGCTAAATTATGCCTGCAGTTGTTAGATAGATATGAGGTCATGAGTGTTTGTTGATTAGACTGAGGCACATAAACAACAAGTACCCTATATGCACCAGCAACGCACATGTCTGCAACCACAACCATATAAGACATCTCTCAATGGAAGTGGTCATTTTTCCTTCAAACGTTTCATAAAGGTTGCCACTTGACAAACATGCTGCCTCTAGCTCAGCGTCAATCAAAATGCAATGTGCTGTATCAGCAGGGCTGGCAGCCCTATGCCTGTCTGAGCTCATTTTTCCATGTGTGTTGCTGAGGCGAGTCTCACTGTGCTGAACCAGTCCCTGATGGAGATGGATAGGGAGCTGGGTAGGAAAGAAAAGGGCAACTCTAATAGCAATAACCCACGGCTACTCTTTGCTGCTAGATGCTTTCCACTGCAGAAATGAAATGCTTCATGAAATTAGACTTTGCTTTGCCTCTAACATTCCATGACAAACTGGCAAGCTGCTGGGAATCTAACTATTAACATTTTTACATGGGGACACACCAGTCTACAGATAGCTAGACACTGCCATGTTTTTCTGTCAATCAACGTGTACACAAACCTAGCTAGATAACAAAAACCTAGTAGCGAGCAACACACACTGACAATCAACACTGACCACGTTTCGCAAGAGGTTTGGACTGAAATGCACACCATTGTTCTGCAAGCGTTCCCATCCATGTTTCTGTTATCATGTTTTATGTGGCGTAGCTAGCTAGCAAACGTGACCAGCTAGCTAACACTGATATGACACTAGTTAGCTGCTGTTAGCGATTTTATTTGACCCGACATTTGCACATGAAAACTTTATTGACCAACGAACTATCTAGCAATCTAACTAACTACCCAGTAACTAGCTAGTTACGTCGAGGCGAAACGACAACTAACCCCTTGCTACATGGCTAGTGTTAGCTAAGTAGCTACAAATGCGCTCTCCTCCATGTGTGCCACTTCTTGCTTGTGTGAAGCGCGACAGCTAACTTTGCTAGCCTTGCTAAAACACAACTTAGAAGAACTCTTAACTAATACTTTCGTATTCATGTATGGACTTTTGTCTTTCGTGGATGTATATATGAGTAAAAACGTCTTACCTCTTCTTTAGAATTAGGGCTTAACTCCACTGCTAAATCGTTGTCGTTTATCTTTGTAGCCATTTCCCCCTTGTCCTTTTCCGCAAGTTTAGCTACGGATAGCAGTAAGAACCGAAAAGAACGGACGGAATATTATATTGCGATGTAACAAGTGCCATGTATGATGATCTCAGATATGAGGATTAGTGATGCGCGGGTTGACTCAACCCTGTAGGGGGGTTTGGGGATTTTGGCAGAGGTCCGTTATCTACTTTCCCTGAGTCAGATGAACTCATGGATACCATTTTTATGTCTCCATGTCCAGCACAAAGGAAGTTAGAGGTAGTTAAGGTAAGAATCGAGGCAAAAGTAAAAAATCTCTGGATTAACTATCTAATTTTAGCTAAATGTAATAATTAATAAATTGGCAACATTTCTTTAAATTGACAATTCTGTGAACTGTCTTGTGCAAGTTTTAAATTGGCACAATACCTGTTAGCAAAGGTGTCAGCTAGAGATGATGTGCAGTAGCTTGCAGGGATTTCTAGTTTTGCAAGATATCTACTTTGATGCTAATTAGCATTTTAGAATCTGAGAGTAAATAGACTCGAAAATATTGATAAAAGTCACCTTGTCCGAGAGAGATTTGCATGGTTATCGAAACGTCACCTCAGGGTAAGCCTACACGAAACACAGCCCTTATTTTAGGTGTTTCTAAAATCCTCTATGGGAAACATTCATGGCAGAAAAACGATTGGAACCATTTCCCTGTTTGACTGCTAGGTTTTATGGATATTATGACACCTCCACTGTGGGGCTCTATGCTAACCAGCTTTAGGCAATGACTGGAAGTCTATGGGTATCTGCTACCATGCTAGTAGATACCCATAGACTTAATTAACATTAGACATTTACATTTACATTTTAGTAATTTAGCAGACCCTCTCTCGAAACTACCTCTAACTTCCTTCACACTGGATACATAGATATAATAATGGTATCCACAAGTTCTTCTGACTCTGGCGAAGTAGAATGAAGAGAAAACAATATCTTAACAAAGTCCATAAATGTATAATTCTTGTGCAATTTATATCTATAGGCTACATTGAGGTTTTTATTTTATTATTTTAGGCTGTCTGGCATTAGTGCTTAAGCCTAAGCTTTAGGGCCTAACTGTACGCACACCAAATAGCCTACATGCCAATCACTAAATGCTTTAGGGAACAGGCAGAAAAAGTTAATGTCATCAACAGAGGTGAAAAGGACAATGTCGGAGTTTAATTCAATAAGAGAAAAGCTGCGAAATGGAGAGTGGAAACTAAAGAGAAGGGAGGGCCAGAAAAGTCATGTTTGGGAAATATTTGGGGAAGTGGTAAAAGAGGATGATAGCAGTGCCAGCTATGTTATGTGTGATAATTGTGAGGCGCTATACAAATTCGACAGTCACAAGATGGGGACTTCAAATCAGCCTATAGCACATAAAGGGAACTATACCCTTGCCTTTTGGCGGATCCATTTGTGTTTTCATGGTGGGTGAGAAAGGAGTTGGGTGCAGTTGAATCAGTGAAGGTAACCTGTAGTGGACTTGTGATATGTATATATATATATATATATATATATATATATATATATATATATATATATATATATATATATATATATATATATTTTTTTTTTTTTATTTTTTTTATTTTTTTAGGGGGTAGATCAGCTTTAATATTGCAGATAGATTGTAACTTCCATCAATGTAATTGTCTGCATCACTTCCAATCCCCCATATGTTTTTTTTCTCTCGCAAATATATATATATATATGTATATACACAGTTGAAGTCGGAAGTTTACATACACTTACAGTGTGGGGAAAAAAGTATTTGATATCCTGCTGATTTTGTACGTTTGCCCACTGACAAAGAAATGATCAGTCTATAATTTTAATGGTAGGTTTATTTGAACAGTGAGAGACAGAATAACAACAAAAAAATCCAGAATAACGCATGTCAAAAATGTTATAAATTGATTTGCATTTTAATGAGGGAAATAAGTATTTGACCCCCTCTCAATCAGAAAGATTTCTGGCTCCCAGGTGTCTTTTATACAGGTAACGAGCTGAGATTAGGAGCACACTAGGGAGTGCTCCTAATCTCGGTTTGTTACCTGTATAAAAGACACCTGTCCACAGAAGCAATCAATCAATCAGATTCCAAACTCTCCACCATGGCGAAGACCAAAGAGCTCTCCAAGAATGTCAGGGACAAGATTGTAGACCTACACAAGGCTGGAATGGGCTACAAGACCATCGGCAAGCAGCTTGGTGAGAAGGTGACAACAGTTGGTGCAATTATTCGCAAATGGAAGAAACACAAAATAACTGTCAATCTCCCTTGGCCTGGGGCTCCATGCAAGATCTCACCTCGTGGAGTTGCAATGATCATGAGAACGGTGAGGAATCAGCCCAGAACTACCCGGGAGGATCTTGTCAATGATCCCAAGGCAGCTGGGACCATAGTCACCAAGAAAACAATTGGTAACACACTACGCTGTGAAGGACTGAAATCCTGCAGCGCCCGCAAGGTCCCCCTGCTCAAGAAAGCACATATACAAGCCCGTCTGAAGTTTGCCAATGAACATCTGAATGATTCAGAGGATAACTGGGTGAAAGTGTTGTAGTCAGATGAGACCAAAATCGAGCTCTTTGGCATCAACTCAACTCGCCGTGTTTGGAGGAGGAGGAATGCTGCCTATGACCCCAAGAACACCATCCCCACCGTCAAACATGGAGGTGGAAACATTATGCTTTGGGGGTGTTTTTCTGCTAAGGGGACAGGACAACTTCACAGAATCAAAGGGACGATGGAAGGGGCCATGTACTGTCAAATCTTGGGTGAGAACCTCCTTCCCTCAGCCAGGGCATTGAAAATGGGTCGTGGATGTGTATTCCAGCATGACAATGATCCAAAACACATGGCCAAGGCAACAAAGGAGTGGCTCAAGAAGAAGCACATTAAGGTCCTGGAGTAGCCTAGCTAGTCTCCAGACCTTAATCCCATAGAAAATCTGTGGAGGGAGCTGAAGGTTCAAGTTGCCAAACGTCAGCCTCGAAACCTTAATGACTTGGAGAAGATCTGCAAAGAGGAGTGGGACAAAATCCCTCCTGAGATGTGTGCAAACCTGGTGGCCAACTACAAGAAACGTCTGACCTCTGTGATTGCCAACAACGGTTTTGCCACCAAGTTCTAAGTCATGTTTTGCAGAGGGGTCAAATACTTATTTCCCTCATTAAAATGCAAATCAATTTATAACATTTTTGACATGCGTTTTTCTGGATTTTTGTTTTGTTTTTCTGTCTCTCACTGTTCAAATAAACCTACCATTAAAATTATAGACTGATCATGTCTTTGTCAGTGGGCAAACGTACAAAATCAGCAGGGGATCAAATACTTTTTTCCCTCACTGTAGGTTGGAGTCATTAAAACTATTTTTTCAACCACTCCACAAATTTCTTGTTAACAAACTATAGTTTTGGCAAGTCGGTTAGGACATCTACTTTGTGCATGACACAAGTAATTTTTCCAACAATTATTTACAGACAGATTATTTCACTTATAATTCACTGTATCACAATTCCAGTGGGTCAGAAGTTTACATACACTATGTTGACTGTGCCTTTAAACAGCTTGGAAAATTCCAGAAAATGATGTCATGGCTTTAGAAGCTTCTGAGAGGCTAATTGACATCATTTGAGTCAATTGGAGGTGTACCTGTGGATGTATTTCAAGGCCTACCTTCAAACTCAGTGCCTCTTTGCTTGACATCATGGGAAAATCAAAAGAAATCAGCCAAGACCTCAGAAAAACAATTGTACACCTCCACAAGTCTGGTTCATCCTTGGGAGCAATTTCCAAACGCCTGAAGGTACCACGTTCATCTGTACAAACAATAGTACGCAAGTATAAACACCATGGGACCACGCAGCCATCATACCGCTCAGGAAGGAGACGCATTCTGTCTCCTAGAGATTAACGTACTTTGGTGCAAAAAGTGAAAATCAATCCCAGAACAACAGCAAAGGACCTTGTGAAGATGCTGGAGGAAACAGGTACAAAAGTATCTATATCCACAGTAAAACAAGTCCTATATTGACATAACCTGAAAGGCCACTCAGCAAGGAAGAAGCCACTGCTCCAAAACCGCCATAAAAAAGCCAGACTACGGTTTGCAACTGCACATGGGGACAAATATCGTAGTATTTGGAGAAATGTCCTCTGGTCTGATTAAACAAAAATAGAACTGTTTGGCCATAATGACCATCGTTATGTTTGGAGGAAAAAGGGGGTTGCTTGCAAGCCGAAGAACACCATCCCAACCGTGAAGGACGGGGGTGGCAGCATCATGCTGTGGGGGTGCTTTGCTGCAGGAGGCACTGGTGCACTTCACAAAATAGATGGCATCATGAGGAAGGACAATTATGTGGATATATTGAAGCAACTTCTCAAGACATCAGTCAGGAAGTTAAAGCTTGGTCGCAAATGGGTCTTCCAAATGGACAATGACCCCAAACATACTTCCAAAGGTGTGGCAAAATGGCTTAAAGACAACAAAGTCAAGGTATTGGAGTGGCCATCACAAAGCCCTGACCTCAATCCTATAGAAAATGTGTGGGCGGAACTGAAAAAGCGTGTGCGAGCAAGGAGGCCTACAAACCTGACTCAGTTACCCCAGCTCTGTCAGGAGGAATGGGCCAGAATTCACCCAACTTATTGTGGGAAGCTTGTGGAAGGCTACCCGAAACGTTTGACCCAAGTTAAACAATTTAAAGGCAATGCTACCAAATACTAATTGAGTGTATGTAAACTTTTGACACACTGTGAATGTGATGAAAGAAATAAAAGCTGAAAAAAATCATTCTCTACTATTATTCTGACATTTCACATTCTTAAAATAAAGTGGTGATCCTAACTGACCTAAGACAGGGAATATTTACTAGATTAAATGTCAGGAATTGTGAAAAAATGAGTTGAAATGTATTTGGCTAAGGTGTATGTAAACTTCCGATTTCAACTGTATATGCCATATCTTTCTAATTGTGCTCTTTCACAAAAGCTCTCAACCTATAACCTATATACTTATTATGGACACAGTATGCTTACAGTATTAGTTATCTTGTTGTTATTAGTTTTTATTAGTCCCATCCTTCAACTCCATTCAACACCACCCATCTATCTCTTAACACCATCCAAATTGGATTTCTATTTGCCATATACAGTGGGGGAAAAAAGTATTTATTCAGCCACCAATTGTGCAAGTTCTCCCACTTAAAAAGATGAGAGAGGCCTGTAGTTTTCATCATAGGTACACGTCAACTATGACAGACAAAATGAGAAAAAAAAATCCAGAAAATCACATTGTAGGATTTTTAATTAATTTATTTGCAAATAATGGTGGAAAATAAGTATTTGGTCAATAACAAAAGTTTCTCAATACTTTGTTATATACCCTTTGTTGGCAATGACACAGGTCAAACGTTTTCTGTAAGTCTTCACAAGGTTTTCACACACTGTTGCTGGTATTTTGGCCCATTCCTCCATGCAGATCTCCTCTAGAGCAGTGATGTTTTGGGGCTGTCGCTGGGCAACACGGACTTTCAACTCCCTCCAAAGATTTTCTATGGGGTTGAGATCTGAAGACTGGCTAGGCCACTCCAGGACCTTGAAATGCTTCTTACGAAGCCACTCCTTCGTTGCCCGGGCGGTGTGTTGGGGATCATTGTCATGCTGAAAGACCCAGCCACGTTTCATCTTCAATGCCCTTGCTGATGGAAGGAGGTTTTCACTCAAAATCTCACGATACATGGCCCCATTCATTCTTTCCTTTACACGGATCAGTCGTCCTGGTCCCTTAGCAGAAAAACAGCCCCAAAGCATGATGTTTCCACCCCCATGCTTCACAGTAGGTATGGTGTTCTTTGGATGCAACTCAGCATTCTTTGTCCTCCAAACACGACGAGTTGAGTTTTTACCAAAAAGTTATATTTTGGTTTCATCTGACCATATGACATTCACCCAATCCTCTTCTGGATCATCCAAATGCACTCTAGCAAACTTCAGACGGTCCTGGACATGTACTGGCTTAAGCAGGGGGACACGTCTGGCACTGCAGGATTTGAGTCCCTGGCGGCGTAGTGTGTTACTGATGGTAGGCTTTGTTACTTTGGTCCCAGCTCTCTTCAGGTCATTCACTTGGTCCCCCCGTGTGGTTCTGGGATTTTTGCTCACCGTTCTTGTGATCATTTTGACCCCACGGGGTGAGATCTTGCGTGGAGCCCCAGATCGAGGGAGATTATCAGTGGTCTTGTATGTCTTCCATTTCCTAATAATTGCTCCCACAGTTGATTTCTTCAAACCAAGCTGCTTACCTATTGTAGATTCAGTCTTCCCAGCCTGGTGCAGGTCTACAATTTTGTTTCTGGTGTCCTTTGACAGCTCTTTGGTCTTGGCCATAGTGGAGTTTGGAGTGTGACTGTTTGAGGTTGTGGACAGGTGTCTTTTATACTGATAAGTTCAAACAGGTGCCATTAATACAGGTAACGAGTGGAGGACAGAGGAGCCTCTTAAAGAAGAAGATACAGGTCTGTGAGAGCCAGAAATCTTGCTTGTTTGTAGGTGATCAAATACTTATTTTCCACCATAATTTGCAAATAAATTCATAAAAAATCCTACAATGTGATTTTCTGGAGAAAAAAAATCTCAATTTGTCTGTCATAGTTGACGTGTACCTATGATGAAAATTACAGGCCTCTCTCATCTTTTTAAGTGGGAGAACTTGCACAATTGGTGGCTGACTAAATACTTTTTTCCCCCACTGTAATAGGCTTTATTACATCTAAAGCAGGGTTCTCCAACTGGCTGCCCGCGGGCCAAATCTGGCCCGCCAACAATATTATTTGGGCCCCCAAAGCTCCCCAAATTAATTATGAATTTTATTTTATTTTTAATTGTATAACAATAATAACAAAACAATTATCTGACCCGAGATGCAAAAAGTCCCAAATGCAATGTCCCAAGAAGGAAGTTACCCTACCTAAATAATGCAAATAATACATGTTTACATAATTCATGAGGAGAGAGAATGCAGGAGACAGTTAACTAATAAAGTAGGCAGCGGACCATTTTGTGGTGCTGAAATGTAAAGCTGCAACCGCAGTGCAATCAATAGGAGGTGAACAGCGCCTGGTGCTGAAAATATAGCTAACTTTTTATGCAAGTGACGCACAGTAACCGATGAAGAAAAATTACACCAGTTGAGTAATTCATTTAAACAATAATCTTCATTTAAATGTAATTTGTTACAATGGCAACTGGCCCAAAATGTAGAATCCTACATAAAACAATAATTTAAAGAACAAAAGTCGATGTCTGTAAATGTCTGTGTCTGAATGTCTGTACCGGTCCTGTCGTGAGTCTTGATTGCGTTCATATAGGAAAAGCAGGACTCGCAGGCAATGTTCCCCCTAAGCTGTGCCCGTGCCTCCTCCAGGACTGCCACGCAGAAGAAATGCCAGGCCGCGCAGAGACGCGAAAGATTGAACTTCACTGAGTTCGCCCCATTAGTTTGCACTATATAGATCAACGTTGTTTCTGTGTTCGGATTATATCAACATCATATCAGCCCCTTTTTTGATGCAAAAAAATAAACAAATCTAACTTTGCAAGATTGAGTCTGTGATTTTGTTGTAGGCAGAGCCAGAGCACAATGGAGTATAATTCTATTGGCTGGGGTAGCCCAGGAGCGGTCTTTCAATCATCCACGAGTGAATACGCTTTTCAGATCAGTTCAGATCAGAGCAGCACGTGTGCACATTTGTTGATCATCTTTGCTAGTTAGCGATATATTAGGCCAGTTATAGATACTGTAAGTATAAGTCAGCAATGGGAAGTTACTGCTTCCTACAAGAGCACAAAATGTGTAGGCTACGTTTCTTTGAAAAGCCTGTCAGGTAAAAAGCTTATGTCTTAATTAAAGGGGCAGTGTTGTATTTTGAGACAGGCTTGAATATGCAAATAAGCCAATTGGTAGTGGGGTAGCTTACATTGTCTAATTCTCTGTATGGTAATAATTATTTATTTATTTTGTAAAGTGGTTTCTTGCATCATACAACAGAATACAATGCAATTTACAGTCACCTATTTGGCCCATGGTGTTACAGACCAAGTAAAAAAAGCATGAATTAATGTCAAGTCTTTCATAATGTAAAACAACTCAGTTTGAATTGCAGCCTCATCCAGCGAGGGTATCGTTTTCTTAGCAAGGGAGGAGAATTCTCCACCTGGGCGGACTGTGAGGGGATCACATACAAATGCAACCATATCCTTGGGCATGCTGTAGTCTTCAAATCTGGTGGAGAAGCTGGTCCCTCAGCTGCTTGATGAAATCTTCCATTACTTCTGTGACAATACTGCGGCATGATCCCTCTGCCTGTCATTTCTTAAGTGTGCTGATGTGCAGTAGCCTTCCAGATGACAAGTCCAAATCAAACAACTCAAGCTTCTTAGTAAAGGCCTCAAGTTTCTCCACCATGTCCACGACTGTTTTCCCTCTTCCTTGTAACTGCAGATTTAACCAGTTTAATTGACAGAATATGCCTGCCAAAAAAGCAACCTTGGAGAGGAATTCCTCAATTTCCAGAATACGCAGGTGGTCAGCTGCTGCCCTCGTTTAGCTTTTTCTGAGAAAATCCACAACCTGGTCATGCAGCTCACAGAACCGCTCCAGCACTTTTCCTTGACTCAGTCAGCGCATGTCATTGTGAAGCAGGAGATCATCGTGGATGGCCTACTCTGATTCTGTCACAAGCTTGCGGAAAATATGCCGTTGGGTGCTTGATGTCCCCCTGACAAAGTTGATAATGCTCATTACTTTATCCATCACATCTTTTAGCTCACTGTTTAGTCTGGCACACAGCACACTCTGATGGATGAGACAATGCAAGCCATTCATTTGGGGGGCAATTTCCTTCAACATGCTGACCAGGCCCCAGTGTCTGCCCACCATAGCAGGAGCCTCGTCAGTGACCACAAAGTTACCTTTTTCGAATGACAGGCCATGCTGCATAAACAATTCTTCCACCTTTGTGAATCTGATGGCCCTGGTGGTGTGTCCTTCGAGGGGAGTCAGTGCCAGTAGCTCTTCTTTAAATGTATTTCCATCAAAATAACGGACATACAGTGTATACTGTGGCGTACAGCAGGTCAGCCACCAGGGGGAGACTCGTCGAGGCCTGGTAACAGATGGAGTATACATCACGAGGCGGTGGCTCCATCTGCTGGACGTGTCAGGTCTCGACGGGCTCCCCGGACAGGACTAATTGGGGCTGATTGGGAGCTGGTGAGTAATTAAGGGCGGATTGCTCACCAGCTGTGCAAGGCCCATAAAGCTGCCAAAAGGGCAGCACATGGGAGAGGACTGGGGGAAGTAAGGTAACTTCCGTGTAGTTGGAGACGGTATCCTGGAGAGGATCTCATGGTGGAGACCTAACCTTTTCTTTTGATTATTTTATTAATAAACACCCTTGAAACCGAGCTAATCATACTCTGTCTGATCTGTGTAAACGTCTTGACCCAACCCCCTGATCTGCCACAAGTGGTAGAGAATGCGGGCACTTTGAAAACATGGTCAGATCAGGGTTGACGTTTACACAGCATCAGCATGGACGAGTTGATAGCTCAGTTCGTCCGGGCCCAACAAGCACAACAGGCGGTTCAGGAACGAACGCTGGAGGAACAGCGACTACAAAACGTCCGCCTCGTGGAGAAAGTCAGGAAGCTGCAAGGAGGAGTGTCTCCTGAAACCCATTCCAACCAGTTTTTAATCAAGCTAATGGAAGACGAAGACATTGAAACATACCCCTGTACGTTTGAATGGACAGCGCTACGGGAAGGATGGCCAAGGCCGAAGTGGGCAAGTCTGATGGCCCCGTTCCTCTCTGGGAATGCCCAAAAGGCGTATTGGGACCTGAACGACGAACAGGCGGCTAACTACGACGGACTCAAACGGGAGATACTCAGCCGCTACGGGGACAGCCTGGCCCATCGGGCTCAACGTTTCCACGACTGGAGGTTCGTACCCGACGCATCCCCCCGAGCCCAGATGAGCGACCTTCTGCGCGTCACCAGGGCATGGCTCCTAACCGACGTATCCACCCTCTCCCTCCTCGACAAAGTGGTCCTGGATCGCTTCGTATGGGCGCTACTCCACGACATGAAGAGGGCAGCGAGCCTATGCGCGCCCCAGACCTTGGAGGGCCTCCTGGAAGCAGTGGAGACGCATCAGAACACTCAGGCACAACCCCACCGCGGTGTACCCCGAACTGACAGACGGCAGGGCCAAGACACCGCAAACCTGTGGAGAGACGGCTGGGGGAGGGCTGACCCGCCACCGATGACCCCAGGTAGATGGAGATCAACAGAGGTGTGTTGAGTGTGGCTCCCGGGGGCACATTGCCTGGAATTGCCCTGCTCGAGAGGATTCGATGCCATCAGCTAGCACCGGAGGCCAGGTGGGTCACGCCGTGAACTATGTCACCTCCTGTTGGGCGCACCATGAATCAACTGCACCCATGCTCCCGGTGAAGGTTGACGGACACGACACGGAAGCGCTATTAGACTCCGGAAGCATGGTTACGCTCGTAACCACGAGCATGCTGAACCAGGAGACCGAACAAGGTAGGGAGATGTCCATTTCCTGTGTTCATGGTGACACAAAGCGGTATCCCGCCATATGGACCAACATCGTGACACCACAAGGGAGCTGCCAGATGATGGTGGGTGCAGTACCAGAGCTGCCGGTACCTATCCTAGTGGGACGGGATTGTCCACTGTTCGCGGCCGTATGGGGGCACGAGTTGAAAAAAAAGATAAGAGCCGGCCGAAGAAGGCAGCGGGGATGACCCCTCGCCTGTGTGGCCAGGACGCCACCGGTTAACCAACCTGACTCTACGGGTCCGGAGTCGGACCCCTGGTAAAGACTGCACGAGGACACAGGTAGATCTTGGTAATAGTAGACTATGCCACCCGGTATCCCGAGGCCATTCCCCTACGGGCGGCGGTATCCAAGGGAATCGCCCAGGAGCTGTTCCACCTCTTTAGCTGGGTGGGCATCCCGAACGAGATCCTGACAGACCAAGGTACAGAGTTTTTGTCCCGCCTCATGAAGGAGTTGTGTGCCCTCATGCAGATCAAGCAGATCCGGACCTCAGTTTTTTACCCGCAGACGGAAGGGCTCGTCGAGCACTTTAACAAAACGCTCAAACAGATGCTGCGGAAGGTCATCGAGCAGGACGGGAAGAACTGGGACCAGCTGCTACCCAACCTAATGTTCTCAATCCAAGAAGTACCCCAATCCTCCACTGGGTTTTCCCCGTTTGAACTCCTCTACGGGAGGAGGCCACGTGGCCTACTGGACCTCGCCAAGGAGGTGTGGGAAGCCCAACCGACCCCTTACGCAGTGTGGTAGAGCACGTGGAGACGATGCGGGAGCGGATGACAGCCATATGGCCAGTCGTGAGGGAACATATGGAGAAGGCCCAACGCGCCCAAGCCCAGGTCTACAATCGGGGAGCCCAGCCCCGAGAATTCCAGGTGGGAGACAGGGTGTTCGTGTTGATCCCCACGGCCAAAAGTAAGTTCCTGGCAACATGGCACGGACCATACGAGGTGGTCGAGAAACTGGGACCTGTCAACTACCGCGTACGGCAACCGGGGAGATGGAATCCTCAACAGATTTACCACGTGAACCTGTTGAAGAAGTGGCACGAGAGGACAGCCTTGGCCGTGTTATGGTCGGGACCCAGGACGCCAACGGTACCAGTGGTGGTCCCGAGCAGTGAGGACCTTGACCCGGCCCAGAAGCAAGATCTCCAGGAGCTTGTCGATCGGAACACGGCGGTGTTCTCCGGGGAAACATTAAGAAAGAGGCTGTATCGAATTCCGGAAGCCCGACGGAAGGCTGTGAAACAAGAAGTGGAGGCTATGCTGAGGATGGGGGTCATTGAAGAGCCCCACAGTGCATGGTGCAGCCCCATCGTGTTGGTGCCCAAACCGGACGGTAGCCTCCGCTTCTGTAATGATTTCCGGGGTGTGAATGACATAAGCGTATTCGACGCCTACCCCATGCCGAGGGTGGACGAGCTAATCGACCGATTGGGAAAGGCCCGGTACATCAGCACCCTTGACCTGACCAAAGGATATTGGCAGGTACCATTGGCAGCCTCCTCCCGGGAGAAGACGGCGTTCTCGACACCAGACGGTCTGTACCAGTACCGGGTGCTTCCATTCGGTCTCCACGGAGCCCCGCCCACATTCCAGCGACTGATGAACAGAGTGCTTCGACCCCACCAGCAGTACGCAGTGGCCTATCTGGATGATATCATCATCCACAGCCAAGGTTGGGAGGAGCACCTGACGTGCCTCCAGGCGGTGCTGGACGCGCTCAGACAAGCCTGGTTGACCGCAAACCCCAAGAAATGCAAGCTAGCGTTCGAGGAGGTGGAGTACCTGGGGTATTTGATCGGACGGGGGAACGTCAAGCCCCAGGAGAGGAAGGTTCACGCGGTATGTGACTGGCCCGTTCCACACACCAAGACACAGGTCAAGTCCTTCCTGAGACTGGCAGGATGCTATAGCCGGTTTATCCCCAACTTTGCGGCTATAGCTTCCCCCCTCACCGATCTAACCAGGGCCCGCCTCCCGAAAACAGTGAAATGGACGGACGAGACAGAAGCGGCGTTCAGCCGTTTGAAGGAAGCGCTGTGCTCCCATCCGATTCTCGTAACGCCCGATTTCCAGGTGCCGATGGTGGTCCAGACGGATGCATGTGATACGGGACTAGGGGCCGTTCTGTCCCAGATACACGATTGGGAGGAGCACCCCATCATGTACATCAGCCGAAAGCTGATACCGAGAGAAAAAAAATACTAAATTGTTGAGAAAGTGTGTCTGGCGGTGAAGTGGGCGCTAGACACTCTCAAGTATTACCTGTTAGGTACCCACTTCACCCTGGTCACGGACCATGCTTCCCTTGTCTGGATGGCCAGGGGAAAAGACACAAACAATCGGGTCACCAGGTTGACGCAGACAGGGGCACCTGTTTGACAGACGCAATTATGCTATCCATATGCTATCCTCCAAAACTGTGACCATGCACTTTTTAAATACCTCCGCTTCTGTGAAGGGCATGTTGTGTTTGGTTAGAACCCAGGATGCTTTTAGTGAGGCACTTGTGACCTTCTGTTGTTGGGTCAGGCAGGGCCGGATTAAGAAATCAAAGCCCCGGGGCTTTGTTTTTTTTATGACATTTACATAAGTATTCAGACCCTTTACTCAGTACTTGAAGCACCATTGGCACCTTTGGCAGCGATTACAGCCTCGAGTCTTCTTGGGTATGACGTTACAAGCAAGGCACACCTGTATTTGAGGAGTTTCTCCCATTCTTCTCTGCAGATCCTCTCAAACTCTGTCAGGTTGGAGGTTGGTCTCTTTTGACGAACATATTAATAATATTTAAAGGACAGCTTTTTTCCATCTTTGTAACATTGCAGGCCTCCTTATTGTCCCTAGAATTTCTAAGCAAACAGCTGGAGGCAGGGCTTTCTCCTATAGAGCTCAATTTTTATGGAATGGTCTGCCTATCCATGTGAGAGACGCAGACTCGGTCTCGACCTTTAAGTCTTTACTGAAGACTCATCTCTTCAGAAGGTCCTATGATTGAGTGTAGTCTGGGCTGCGAAGGTAAACAGAAAGCACTGAAGCGACAAACCGCCCTTGCTGTCTCTGCCTGGCCGGTTCCTGTCTCTCCATTGGGATTCTCTGCCTCTGACCCTAGTATGGGGGCTGAGTCACTGGCTTACTGGTGCTTTTGATGCTGTTCCCAGGAGGGGTGCATCACTTGAGTGGGTTGAGTCGCTAACATGATCTTCCTTTCCGGTTTGTCGCTCCCTCAGGCTCGTGCAGTGGAGGAGATGTTCGTGGGCTATACTCAGCCTTGTCTCAGGGTAGTAGGTTGGTGGTCTGTTGATAACCCTCTGGTGGTGTGGGGGCTGGGCTTTGGCAAAGTGGGTGGGGTTATATCCTGCCTGGTTGGCCCTGTCCGGGGGTATCGTCGGACGGGGTCACAGTGTCTCCCGACCACCCCCCCCCACCCCTGTCTCAGCCTCCAGTGTCTATGCTGCAATAGTCTATGTGCCGGGGGGCTAGGGTCAGTCTGTTATATCTGGTGTTATTCTCCTGTCTTATCTGGTGTCCTGTTTGAATTTAAGTATGCTCCCTCTAATTCTCTCTCCCTCTCTCCCTCCCATCCCGGAGGACCTGAGCCCTAGGATCATGCCTCAGGACTACCTGGCCTGATGACTCCTTGCTGTACCCAGTCCACCTGGTTGTGATGATGCTCCAGTTTCCACTCTTCTGCCTGCGGCTATGGAACCCTGACCTGTTCACCGGACGTGCTACCTTGTCCCAGACCTGCTGTTTTCAACTCTCTTTCTCTACCGCACCTGCTATTTCAACCTCTAAATGTCCGGCTATGAAAAGTCAAGTTATATTTAATCCTGATGTACTGACCTGTTGCAACCTCTACAACCACTGTGATTATTATTTGACCCTGCTGGTCATCTATGAACGTTTGAACATCTTGGAGAAAAATCTGGCCTTAATGGACATACGTACTGTTATAATCTCCACCCGGCACAGACAGAAGGGGACTGGCCACCCCTCAGAGCTTGGTTCCTCTCTAGGTTTCTTCCTAGGTTTCTGCCTTTCTAGGGAGTTTTTCCTAGCCACAGTGCTTCTACATCTGCATTGCTTGCTGTTTGGGGTTTTAGGCTTTAGGCTGGGTTTCTGTATAGCACTTTGTGACATCTGCTGATGTAAAAAGGGCTTTATAAATAACATTTGATGGGGAGCCTTACTGCACAGCTATTTTCAGGTCTCTCCAGAGATGTTCGATCGGGTTTAAGTCTGGGCTCTGGCTGGGCCACTCAAGGACATTCAGAGACTTGTCCCAAAGCCACCCCTGTGTTGTCTTGGCTGTGTGCTTAGGGTTGTTGTCCTGTTGGAAGGTGAACCTTCGCCCCAGTCTGAGGTCCTGAGCGCTCTGGAGCAGGTTTTCATCAAGGATCTCTCTGTACTTTGATCCGTTCATCTTTCCCTCGATCCTGACTAGTCTCCCAGTCCCTGCCGCTGAAAAACATCCCCACAGCATGATGCTGCCACCACCATGCTTCCCTGTAGGGATGGTGTCAGGTTTCCTCCAGACGTGGCGTTTGGCATTCAGGCCAAAGAGTTCAATCTTGGTTTCATCAGACCAGAGAATTTTGTTTCTCATGGTCTGAGAGTCTTTAGGTGCCTTTGGCAAACTCCAAGCGGGCTATCATTTACTGAGGAGTGGCTTCCGTCTGGCCACTCTACCATAAAGGCCTGATTGGTGGAGTGCTGCAGAGATGGTTGTCCTTCTGGAAGGTTCTCCCATCTCCACAGAGGAACTCTAGAGCTGTCAGAGTGACCATTGGGTTCTTGGTCACCTCCCTGACCAAGGCCCTTCTCCCCCGATTGCTCAGTTTGGCCGGGCGGCCAGCTCTAGGAAGAGTCTTGGTGGTTCCAAACTTCTTTCATTTAAGAATGATGGAGGCCACTGTGTTCTTGGGGACCTTCAATGCTGCAGATCTTTGTTGCTACCCTTCCCCAGATCTGTGCCTCGACACAATCCTGTCTCGGAACTCTACGGACAATTCCTTCGACCTCATGGCTTGTGTTTTGCTCTGACATGCACTGTCAACTGTGGGACCTTATATAGACAGGTGTGTGCCTTTCCAAATCATGTCCAATCAATTGAATTTACCACAGGTGCACTCCAATCAAGTTGTAGAAACATCTCAAGGATGATCAATGGAAACAGGATGCACCTGAGCTCAATTTTGAGTCTCATAGCAAAGGGTCTGAATGGTTATGTAAATGAGGTATTTCTGCAAAATTTCTAAAAACCTGTTTTCACTTTGTCATTATGGAGTATTGTGTGTAGATTGCTGAGGACATTTTTTTTATTTAATCCATTTTAGAATAAGGCTGTAACGTAACAAAATGTTGAAAAAGTCAAGGGGTCTGAATACTTTCCGAAAGCACTGTATACTGTATATATAATATATACAGTATATATTTCCTTAATAAAACGTTTTCTTTAATATTGTTTTTTTGCCTCTTGGGCCCCCCACAGGCCTGGGTCCAGGGGCTTCCGCCCCGATAAGCCCCTGCATTAATCCGGCCATAGGGTCAGGGCACTAAGGAGGATTCTGCTGCTGTGTATAGCTTGTGGTTAAGGCTTCCATTTTTCTGCGTCGGGCCTCTGTCTGGGGCGGGAAGGCCACTTTGAAAGTACCATGCTTAGATTAATAATGAATTCTTTGCAAACAGCAACATTTTCGTTGCAAATAAGACACACATTGGCTTGGCATTGGAGAACAATGGTAAGATGAACACATACACTACCAGTCAAAAGTTTGGACATGCCTACTCATTCAAGGGTTTTTCTTTATTTTTACTATTTTCTACATTATAGAAAACTATGAAATAACACATTTGGAATCATGTAGTAACCAAAAAAGTGTTAAACAAATCAAAATATATTTTATATATGAGATTCTTCAAAGTAGCCACCCTTTGCCTTGATGACCGCTTTGCACACTCTTGGCATTCTCTCAACCAGCTTCAGGAGGTAGTCACCTGGAATGCATTTCAATTAACAGATGTGCGTTGTTAAAAGTTAATTTGTGGAATTTCTTTCCTTCTTAATGTGTTTGAGCCAATCAGTTGTGTTGTGACAAGGTAGGGGTGGTATACAGAAGATAGCCCTATTTGGTAAAAAACCAAGTCCATATTATGGCAAGAACAGCTCAAATGAGCAAAGAGAAAGGACAGTCCATCATTACTTTAAGACATGCAGGTCAGTCAATCTGGAAAATTTCAAGAACTTTTAAAGTTTCTTCAAGTGCAGTTGCAAAAACCATCAAGCCCTATGATGAAACTGACTCTCACGAGGACCACCACAGGAAAGGAAGACCCAGAGTTACCTCTGCTGCAGAGGATAAGTTAATTAGAGTTAACTGCACCTCAGATTGCAGCCTAAATAAATGCTTCACAGAGTTCAAGTAACAGACACATCTCAACATCAACTGTTCAGAGGAGACTGCGTGAATCAGGCCTTCATGGTCGAATTGCTGCAAAGAAACCACTACTAAAGGACACCAGTAAGAAGAAGAGACTTGCTTGGGCCAAGAAACATGAGCAATGGACATGTGTGGTTCCCACCGTGAAGTATGGAGGAGGTGTGATGGTGTGGGGGGGTGCTTTGCTGATGACACTGTCTGTGATTTATTTAGAATTCAAGGCACACTTAACCAGCATGGCTACCACAGAATTCTGCAGCGATACGCCATCCTATCTGCATTGCGCTTAGTGGGACTATAATTTGTTTTTCAACAGGACAATGACCCAAAACACACCTCCAGGGTGTGTAAGGGCTATTTGACCCATAAGGAGAGTGATGGAGTGCTGCATCAGATGACCTGGCCTCCACAATCACCCGACCTCAATCCAATTGAGATGGTTTGGGATGAGTTGGACTGCAGAGTGAAGGAAAAGCAGCCAACAAGTGCTCAGCATATGTGGGAACTCCTTCAAGACTGTTGGAAAAGCATTCCTCATGAAGCTGGTTGAGAGAATGCCAAGAGTGTGCAAAGCAGTCATCAAGGCAAAGGGTGGCTACTTTGAAGAATCTAAAATCTAAAATATATTTTGATTTGTTGTCACGCCCTGGCTCTGGGGACTCTTATATGTTGAGCCAGGGTGTGGATTTCTATGTGTTATTTTCTATGTTGTGTTCTAGATCGTTTAGATCTATGTTGGCCAGGGTGGGTTCCCAATCAGAGGCAGCTGTAGCTCGTTGTCTCTGATTGGGGACCATACTTAGGCAGCCTGTTTTCACTAGTTTGGTGTGGGATCTTGTTCCGGAAGGTTTGTGTTCAACCCAGGACTTCACGTATCGTTTGTTTTGTTGTTTTGGTTCGTGTGTGTACTTAAAATAAAGAATGTATGCATATCATGCTGCGCCTTGGTCTGTCACTTCCTTGAACGATCGTGACAGAAGATCCCACCATAAAAGGACCAAGCAGCGTGCCCAGGAGGAGAAGCTGGCGATGGCTCAGGTGGGCGAATGGTGGTCATGGGAGGACATATTCGCGGGCAGAGGGCCCTGGGCAAAGGTACAGGCCCTGGCAAGAGAGGAGAAACGGCACCAACCGAGCCGACGACGGACACGCGAGAGGCAACCCCAATAAAACATTTTGGGGGGGCACACGGCATGGACGACGGGGCTGCTGGAGGCAGCTACAGGGCGCATCGGCGATTTAGGAGAGGAGGCCTCCAGGTTTGGGGGGCTGGAAGGGTGGTTGGCGGAGCCTAGAGGTAGAGCAGAGCCAACTCCCCGTATTCAGGCTAGGCAGCGTGAGACTGGGCAGGTTCCGAGTTATGCGGAGCTACGTACTGTGCCGCGAGTGTTCCGGCACAGTCCTGTACGTCCTGTGCTAGCACCATGCACGTGTCGTGCTAAGGTGGGCATGCAGCCAGGACGGAGTGTGCTGGCTCAACGCTCGTGGCCTCCAGTACCCCTCCTCGGTCCCGGATATCCTGCGCCAGTGCCACGTGCTGTAGTGTCAGTACGAGTGCACAGCCCTGTACGTCCTGTGCTGATGCCTCACACAGAGTGTGTGGAAATAGGCATTCAGCCAGGACTGGTTGTGTCAGCTCTCCGTTCCAGACCTCCAGTCCGTCTCCACAGTCCAGCCCGGCCTGTTCCTGTCCCTCGCACCAAGCCTGTGGTGCGCGTCGCCAGCCCGGTCCGGCCCATACCTGCTCCCCGCACCAAGCCAGTGGTGCGCGTCGCCAGCCCAGTCCGGCCCGTTCCTGCTCCCCGCACCAAGCCAGTGGTGCGCGTCGCCAGCCCGGTCCGGCCCGTTCCTGCTCCCCGCACCAAGCCAGTGGTGCACGTCGTCAGCCCGGTCCTGGCCCGTTCCTGCTCCCCGCACCAAGCCAGTGGTGCGCGTCGTCAACCCGGTCCGGCCCGTTCCTGCTCCCCGCACCAAGCCAGTGGCGCGCGTCGTCAGTCCGGCACGGTCCGTGCCTGTTCCACCGGTGCCTGGTCCGGCACCGGTCAGCTGCTCCACATCGGAGCCAGAGCAATCCACTCCACCGATGTCAAGTCCAGCTCCGGCCAGCGGGGCCAGACCAGACCAGGGGCGCTACGGGGGGGTAGAGAGAGAGTGGTGGTCACGCCCGGAGCCGGATCCGCCTCCGAGGCGGAATGCCCACCCGGCCCCTGCCCTCTTGCGACCGTGCCTTTGGGGGGGGGGGGGTACTGTCACGCCCTGGCTCTGGGGACTCTTATATGTTGAGCCAGGGTGTGGATTTTCTATGTGTTATTTTCTATGTTGTGTTCTAGATCGTTTAGATCTATGTTGGCCAGGGTGGTTCCCAATCAGAGGCAGCTGTAGCTCGTTGTCTCTGATTGGGGACCATACTTAGGCAGCCTGTTTTCACTAGTTTGGTGTGGGATCTTGTTCCGGAAGGTTTGTGTTCAACCCAGGACTTCACGTATCGTTTGTTTTGTTGTTTTGGTTCGTGTGTGTACTTAAAATAAAGAATGTACGCATATCACGCTGCGCCTTGGTCTGCATCATGTGACGATCATGACATTTGTTTAATACTTCTTTGGTTACTACATGATTCCATATGTGTTATTCCATAGTTTTGATGTCTTCACTATCATTCTACAATGTAGAAAATTGTAAAAATAAAGAACAACCCTTGAATGAGTAGATGTGTCCAAACTTTTTTTTGACTGGTACTGTATATCTCTGTCCATTCTTCACTGAAACTTTGATTTTCATTTCAACTTTCTTTTGATACTTTTTGAGAATTACATTTTCTCTTGCTAATTAATCTGAACGAATGTTGACGTAAAAAAATGTAGGTAGACCTGATTTACACCACCAATCTTACCCACAGAGAAATAGACAAAAATAGTAATTTAATAGAGACATTGGTGATTTTATGAGTGTAATCAGATCGAAACTATTAATTGTGCTATTATGATAATTAAGTTCTGGCTGGCCGACTATTAGCACAGAAAGATTTATTCTGGAGACCAAACCTAGTTGAAGAACCCTGATCTAAAGGATAATGTAGTATAAGATAGCATAATACAGCTGCAGTCTACACACTGCTACACAATACAGCTCTAGTATGCTGGTAACCTATAAAGTGGCCCTCAAGGACACATGACCACCACTCTGCATAATAAACTGTATACTGACAGAGGAAGAGCTCTCACTTATATAATTTAAACCTGCTATGCATAGCCACAGGAAGTAGGGGTGCTGAGGGGGCTGCAGCACCCCCTGATAAATCACAATATAAAAATTGGAATCTCAACTGAGAATTAGAATAGTAGAATACAAGGAGCAATTTCGATACTTGGTTGTGCATTAGCAGTTTTCCTCTTGTTATATGTCACTCACTGACAGTCACGCAATTAGCCCATGTGAGTTAGCATTTTTTAGATTGGTAAATTAGTCTAGTTAGTCTAGCCAGCTATCTGCAGGGCACGTGCCCAAAGCTCCCTGACTTACAGGGGACCCCCATTGATTTTGTTTGTCACTCTCACACAGATAACATATTAAAGGTGCAATATGCAGAAATCGCTCCGCCATTTCCTGGTTGCTAAAATTCTAATAGTCCTCCAAATTTCTGTTTATCTGACAAAACAAGTGAATCATTGTACCATCTATACCTCTGTGAAATATACAGTATTTTCAATATCCCAAAATATTGCATTTTCTGCTGTTTGAATCTGGTGTACAAAACCGAAAGTAAAAGACGAAAAACAAAACTTCAGAACAGGAAGCATAGAAATAGTGCACATAGAACAGATCTACAGTTTCTTAGACTTGCTTTCAATAAGAATCACAGATCTATAACTCACATTTCTATGTGAATTTGGTCGGGTCGCCCAAAAAGGTAGATCGACTGAGGTGAATGAAGTTACTGCAACCAATGTGATAATGGCTGGGGTCATTTTTGCTTGTTTGTGCTGTTTAAAAAAAAATAGAAGTGCAGTAAATGAGCTTCAACTTTCTTAACATTTCTGGCTACGGCCCTGAATGAGAGCTTTGTACCTGAAGGTGTCATTGCTACGCCGTTTGCAGAGACATTTGAGAACCATCCTGTCTTGCCAATTGTTTGGGGGATGTGTGGTTGAATATGTTCATAAGGTATATTAGTTTATCTGTGTCAGTGATTGTTTATTTAAGGTTGACAAAATGTCAATGTTTATGCTTTGAAAGTTATACATGGGCGTAGCTAGACAGTGGACCAGAGCTAAAATGGGCCTAGAACCTGGGGTTTGATTTTAGGACTACACTATGGCCATGGGCATGGCACATCTGACAGACTGGCTGACTCACTGACTGGTTAAAATCTTAATTTATGCTCCATTGATGTATCGCCAAGTATCCTCCACTATGTATTTGACAATCTGACCCCATTTACTCAGTAATTGTGTCCACACAAGATTTATACAAAATCTAGCATGGGCCACATACCATCATATCATTGTCCTGGTTCCAAGATATATCAATGACTTACTATATGCTGCCCTCCTCCTGTCCTTTCACTGTCAAAGTCTGCTTGCAAACCTGAGGTTTGTGTCCTAGACAGCACCCTATTCCTTATATAGTGTACTACTTTTGACCAGGGCCCCTAGGCCCGTAAGTATTGCAGTAGTCCCTATAGGCCCATAAGTAGGTTACTATATAGGGAGCCATTTGGAACGCATCAAAATCAAATCAAATCAAATTGTATTTGTCACATAAACGTGTTTAGCAGATGTTATTGTGGGTGTAGCGAAATGCTTGTGCTTCTAGCTCCGACAGTGCAGTAATATCTAACAAGTAATATCTAACAATTTCACAACATATACCCAATACACACAAATCTAGTAAGGAATGGAATTTAAGAATATATTCATATATGGACAAGCAATGACAGAGTGGCATGGACTAAGATACAGTAGAATATTATAGAATAGAATACAGTATATACATGAGATGAGTAGTGCAAGATATGTAAACATTATTAAAGTGACTAGTGTTCAATTTCTTAAAGTGGCCAGTGATTTCAATAAGCAGCAGCAGCCTCTAATGTGCTAGTGATGGCTATTTAACAGTCTGATGGCCTTGAGATAGAAGCTGTTTTTCATTCTCTCGGTCCCAGCTTTGATGCACCTGTACTGACCTCACCTTCTGGATGATAGCGGGGTGAACAGGCAGTGGCTCGGGTGGTTGATGTCCTTGATGATCTTTTTGGCCTTCCTGTGACATCGGGTGCTGTATGTGTCTTGGAGGGCGGGTAGTTTGCCCCCGGTAATGTGTTCGGCAGACCACACCACCCTCTGGAGAGCCCTGCGGTTGCGGGCGGTGCAGTTAACGTACCAGGCGGTGATACAGCCCGACAGGATGCTCTCAATTGTGCATCTGTAAAAGTTTGTGAGGGTTTTAGGTGCCAGACAAATTTCTTCAGCCTCCTGAGGTTGAAGAGGCTTTGTTGCGCCTTCTTCACCACACTGTCTGCGTAGGTGAACCATTTCAGTTTGTTGGTGATGTGAACGCCAAGGAACTTGAAGCTTTCCACCTTCTCCACTGCGGTCCCGTCAATGTGGATAGGCGGGTGCACCCTCTGCTGTTTCCTGAAGTCCACGATCATCTCCTTTGTTTTGTTGATGTTGAGTGAGAGGTTATTTTCCTGGCAGCTCAAGTCCTGCTGTGACCTCAATGAAGCGCAGACACTATGGTCTAATTCAATTAACCATAGTGTCACTGTGCTTCCCTCCCCTAGCCTTAAGCACTCTGCCTCTTTAATGTGAATGAATGCCACCAGGCAAAGGCTTATCATCACACAGACTGGGTTAGAGTTTGTTTGGGTCACTGGCTTCACCAAAACAAACACAGCTAGGAATATTAAAATTAACCATCCTTGATTTCTCATCAAATAAATACATTTGTTTCATGGCATTATCTTGAAAATGTGAATAGACACGCATCACAACCTCAGTATCCTCTCATCCATCCAGGCACTCAAAGACATATACTCCCTCCCTAAGGGCACTCCAGGATTCAGCTATCAACCAACACTTGGTGGGTTATAAAAGTAAAGGGCATTTTCTATTCCAGCTTAGTCTATTCTAAATCTAGTACACTGTATATACTACAGGGACTACAGGAAACGGAGGGCCGAGTGCGCCCCCATCCACATCGATGGGGCTGTAGTGGAGAGGGTCGAGAGCTTCAAGTTCCTCAGTGTCCACACCACTATGGAATTAACATGGTACACACCCACACAGTTGTGAAGAGGGCACGACAGCGCCTCTTCCCCCTCAGGAGGCTGAAAAGATTTGGCATGGGCCCTCAGATCCTCAGAAGCTTCTACAGATGCACAATTGAGAGCATCTTTACTGGCTGCATCACCACTTGGTACGGAACTGCAAGGCACCCAACCGCAAGGCGCTACAGAGGGTGGTGAGTACTGGCCAGTACATCACTGGGGCTGAGCTCCCTGCCATCAAGGACCTCTATACTAGGCGGTGTCAGAGGAAGGCCCAAAAAATGGTCAAAGACTCCAGCCACCCAAGCCATAGACCAGGGGTAATCAACTCTTACCCTACGAGGTCCGGAGCCTGCTGGTTTTCTGTTCTAACTAATTTCACCCACCTAGTGTCCCAGGTATAAATCAGTCCCTGATTAGAGGGGAACAATGAAAGAACGCAGTGGAACTGGCTTCGAGGTCCAGAGTTGAGTTAGAGGGCCATATACTGTCCTCTCTGCTACCGCACGGCAAGCGGTACCAGTGCAACAAGTCTGGAACCAACTGGACCCTGAACAGCTTCTACCCCCAAGCCATAAGACCGCTAAACAAGACTGCTAAATAGCTAATCAAATGGCTACCCAGACTACCTGCATTGACCCCTGCACTGACTATGCACACACACACTGGACTCTACCCACACAGTCACACATACTTACACTGTCACCACACACACACACACACACACACACACACACACACACACACACACACACACACACACACACACACACACACACACACACACACACACACACACACACACACACACACACACACACACACACACACACACACACACACACACACTAAGCTGCTGCTACTGTCTATTATCTATCCTGTTGCCTAGTCACTTTACCCCTACCTAACAAATAAAACTTTATTTGATATACAACATTTGTTTTACACTCTGCAACTCTGGAGCAGTGAATGGCCTCATAATATAGCTCCTTTGGGAGGGAATGCTGTGTCTCTGTTAGCTCATGGACGTCTTTGGCATTTTCTCTGGCTGGAGTGAAAGAGCAATGCCTCCAAGTCTGCCTTCCTCTCCTCTGTGGCACTTTTCTCCGCAAACAGATCATTGTGAAGGGACCTCTGTCACATTGGTGTTATTGTTATTCTCTCCCTTGACTTTTTCACAAGGCAGTTAGCGTCAATTGTGTTATGTCAAGGGATATGAAATAAATATTGCAGTTTAGGGCGAACCAAGCTGTCCTCCGCATTCAGTGGCTGAGCATTCCACTGAGCATTCCACAGATAATACATAGAGGTAGCAGTGTTGACATGTTTTATTGTCAATATTAAGCCATGAAAAGCATTTATTTGAACACAAATGTGTCATGATGATCAAGAAACATTTAAATCCATAAGCATCTCTTGATGTTTTCATTATAAGCAAGACAGATTTTTTTGTATAACCCCAAAGAGGAGATGCCTAGAGAATAGATCCTTCTCTATTTATATTGAACATTGGTATGATGGATGTGAAGGGAACGTTTTTCCAGTGGCAAAATGTAATACATAGTAATACTCTTCACTATTCCTAAGCCGATCTTTAAAAAAAATATGTAGTTGAGCCGCAAGCATGACATGAGCCATTAAATATACAACACTGTCATCTGCTGGTCATAGTGAAACGCTGACATTATCTCTGTGCCATAAATCAAGACTAATCGACCAAAGTCATTTGAAAAGTAATATCTGGCTGGTTCTACATTACTAGTGGTGAGATCATATTTAACTTATTCAGACAAGGCACTATGTGCTTTAAGACTGAATCTGATGGCTTCATCACAATGTATTTAATAATCCACTTCTGTGCACCACTGTCAATATTTACCATAATGATGCACAGTGGAGAAAAGGAAAATGTATGTTCTGTGTCTGTGTAATAAAGAGACCACCAGATAATGGATTACATACTAGAATCAACCATAAAAGAGACTCATCTATAGTGTACTACTGTCTATCAAGGTATAATAAACAAATCCAGCATGTCTCTTCATCTTTACTTTATTAAGTTAAAGTAAATATAATTTCCTGAAGCGAATATTAGTGGCTAACAACCGGTAGGCTTGAGTGAGGCAGGCAGTGCACGTGAGGGTGAATACTAAAATAAACCTCTGGCTCATGATCGTATGGTGATCAGGTTACCCACACACATAGCTACACACACACAGACACACACACACACACACACACAGACACAAACTGACACACACACACACTGACACTTGTGAGCAGCAGCAAGGTAGTTCCTCCTTGGTCTCCGGTTGAGGAGTCAGAAGGTGAAAGGTCATGGAAGTAATGAATAGCACCGTTCCGGCCAATTGATTTACTGTAGCTGAGTGTGGATTGGGGCATCAGAAAAACTATCTAGAAATCATACTACGTTTAGGCACTGTGTGGGTCTCTGACTCTCTCTCTCTCTCAAACATTTTAACATTCATAGAGCAAAGGTAAAACTGTGTTTTTTTTTATCTCTACATATCTTCATATTTCCCACCCGATGATGGAGCAGGAGACATGATAGAGCAGGAGAGACATGATAGAGCAGGAGAGACATGATAGAGCAGGAGAGACATGATAGAGCAAGAGACATGATAGAGCAGGAGACATGATAGAGCAGGAGAGACATGATAGAGCAGGAGAGACATGATAGAGCAGGAGAGACATGATAGAGCAGGAGACACATGATAGAGCAGGAGACACATGATAGAGCAGGAGAGACATGATAGAGCAGGAGAGACATGATAGAGCAGGAGAGACATGATAGAGCAGGATACATGATAGAGCAGGAGAGACATGATAGAGCAGGAGAGACATGATAGAGCAGTAGAGACATGATAGAGCAGGAGAGACATGATAGAGCAGGAGACATGATAGAGCAGGAGACATGATAGAGCATGAGAGACATGATAGAGCATGAGAGACATGATAGAGCAGGAGAGACATGATAGAGCAGGAGAGGCATGATAGAGCAGGAGACATGATAGAGCAGGAGAGACATGATAGAGCAGGAGACATGATAGAGCAGGAGAGACATGATAGAGCAGGATAGACATGATAGAGCAGGAGACATGATAGAGAAGGAGAGACATGATAGAGCATGAGAGACATGATAGAGCAGGAGAGGCATGAAAGAGCAGGAGAGGCATGATAGAGCAGGAGAGACATGATAGAGCAGGAGACATGATAGAGCAGGAGAGACATGATAGAGCAGGAGAGACATGATAGAGCAGGAGAGACATGATAGAGCAGGAGAGACATGATAGAGCAGGAGAGACATGATAGAGCAGGAGACATGATAGAGCAGGAGAGACATGATAGAGCAGGAGAGACATGATAGAGCAGGAGAGACATGATAGAGCAGGAGAGACATGATAGAGCAGGAGAGACATGATAGAGCAGGAGACATGATAGAGCAGGAGAGACATGATAGAGCAGGAGACATGATAGAGCAGGAGAGACGATAGAGCAGGAGAGACATGATATAGCAGGAGATATGATAGAGCAGGAGACATGATAGAGCAGGAGAGACATGATAGAGCAGGAGACATGATAGAGCAGGAGAGACATGATAGAGCAGGAGAGACATGATAGAGCAGGAGAGACATGATAGAGCAGGAGAGACATGATAGAGCAGGAGAGACATGATAGAGCAAGAGACATGATAGAGCAGGAGACATGATAGAGCAGGAGAGACATGATAGAGCAGGAGAGACATGATAGAGCAGGAGAGACATGATAGAGCAGGAGACATGATAGAGCAGGAGAGACATGATAGAGCAGGAGAGACATGATAGAGCAGGAGACATGGTCTCTATTGCCTGATCAGAACTCCTCAGGGAGGGGATGATTAGCCCAGCGACAAACCTGACAGACGGCACAGTGCTCTGCTCTGGTCTAATGGTTAATTCATACAATTACTGTACTTAAAGTTGTGCTTCATTCCATCCTCCTTCCTCAATTAAAACATCTGATTTTGGTTCACTGTCATTAGGCACTTTTCTAAGACTATCACTGGTTTGTGGTGGTATCCTAGAAAATATGAAGATGAGAAATGAAGATGAAATACATGTAATTAAATGTATCCACAACAGGATAAAGAGTGTTGCTTTTATGTGGCATTAAAAAATGATAGATCAAACCAACACCTGTTACAGTAGAATAGAAAATAATAGCGGTCTATATGATCTTAGCACAATGTAGCTATGAATAAATGCCTCTTCTGGACTGTTTTAATCTCTCTCCCACATCCATTAAATATGGCTAATAGGTTTTAGCTGCCACTGGTCTGAGCCCCACAGACATTATTCTCTCTCTTTCTATGTGAATTAGATGTTATAGTATCAGTATCAGAGGGCAGGATATAACGGCTTTGATGATCCAACATGTTTATTCCACGGCTGTACTGCTGCTGGCTTCGTCCCAGATGGCACCCTATTATATACAGTGGGGAAAAAAAGTATTTAGTCAGCCACCAATTGTGCAAGTTCTCCCACTTAAAAAGATGAGAGAGGCCTGTAATTTTCATCATAGGTACACGTCAACTATGACAGACAAAATGAGAGAAAAAAAATCCAGAAAATCACATTGTAGGATTTTTAATGAATTTATTTGCAAATTATGGTGGAAAATAAGTATTTGGTCAATAACAAAAGTTTCTCAATACTTTGTTATATACCCTTTGTTGGCAATGACACAGGTCAAACGTTTTCTGTAAGTCTTCACAAGGTTTTCACACACTGTTGCTGGTATTTTGGCCCATTCCTCCATGGAGATCTTCTCTAGAGCAGTGATGTTTTTGGGCTGTCGCTGGGCAACACGGACTTTCAACTCCCTCCAAAGATTTTCTATGGGGTTGGCCACTAGGCCACTCCAGGACCTTGAAATGCTTCTTACGAAGCCACTCCTTCGTTGCCCGGGCGATGTGTTTGGGATCATTGTCATGCTGAAAGACCCAGCCATGTTTCATCTTCAATGCCCTTGCTGATGGAAGGAGGTTTTCACTCAAAATCTCACGATACATGGCCCCATTCATTCTTTCCTTTACACGGATCAGTCGTCCTGGTCCCTTTGCAGAAAAACAGCCCCAAAGCATGATGTTTCCACCCCCATGCTTCACAGTAGGTATGGTGTTCTTTGGATGCAACTCAGCATTCTTTGTCCTCCAAACACGACGAGGTTGAGTTTTTACCAAAAAGTTATATTTTGGTTTCATCTGACCATATGACATTCTCCCAATCCTCTTCTGGATCATCCAGATGCACTCTAGCAAACTTCAGACGGGCCTGGACATGTACTGGCTTAAGCAGGGGGACACGTCTTGCACTGCAGGATTTGAGTCCCTGGCGGCGTAGTGTGTTACTGATGGTAGGCTTTGTTACTTTGGTCCCAGCTCTCTGCAGGTCATTCACTAGGTCCCCCCGTGTGGTTCTGGGATTTTTGCTCACCGTTCTTGTGATCATTTTGACCCCACGGGGTGAGATCTTGCGTGGAGCCCCAGATCGAGGGAGATTATCAGTGGTCTTGTATGTCTTCCATTTCCTAATAATTGCTCCCACAGTTGATTTCTTCAAACCAAGCTGCTTACCTATTGCAGATTCAGTCTTCCCAGCCTGGTGCAGGTCTACAATTTTGTTTCTGGTGTCCTTTGACAGCTCTTTGGTCTTGGCCATAGTGGAGTTTGGAGTGTGACTGTTTGAGGTTGTGGACAGGTGTCTTTTATACTGATAACAAGTTCAAACAGGTGCCATTAACACAGGTAACGAGTGGAGGACAGAGGAGCCTCTTAAAGAAGAAGTTACAGGTCTGTGAGAGCCAGAAATCTTGCTTGTTTGTAGGTGACCAAATACTTATTTTCCACCATAATTTGCAAATAAATTCATAAAAAATCCTACAATGTGATTTTCTGGATATTTTTTCCTCAATTTGTCTGTCATAGTTGACGTGTACCTATGATGAAAATTACAGGCCTCTCTCATCTTTTTAAGTGGGAGAACTTGCACAATTGGTGGCTGACTAAATACTTTTTTTCCTCACTGTATACAGTTGAAGTCGGAAGTTTACATACACCTTAGCCAAATACATTTAAACTCAGTTTTTCACAATTCCTGACATTTAATCCTAATAAAAATTCCCTATCTTAGGTCAGTTAGGATCACCACTTTATTTTAAGAATGTGAAATGTCAGAATAATAGTAGCGAGAATGATTTATTTCAGCTTTTATTTCTTTCATCACATTCCCACTGGGTCAGAAGTTTCCATACACTCAATTAGTATTTGGTAGCATTGCCTTTAAATTGTTTAACTTGGAACAAACGTTTCGGGTAGCCTTCCACAAGCAATAAATTGGGTGAATTTTGGCCCATTCCTCCTGACAGAGCTGGTGTAACTGAGTCAGGTTTGTAGGCCTCCTTGCACACACGCTTTTTCAGTTCTGCCCACAAATGTTCTATAGGATTGAGGTCACGGCTTTGTGATGGCCACTCCAATACCTTGACTTTGTTGTCCTTAAGCCATTTTGCCACAACTTTGGAAGTATGCTTGGGGTCATTGTCCATTTGGAAGACCCATTTGCGATCAAGCTTTAACTTCCTGACTGATGTCTTGAAATGTTGCTTCAATATATCCACATAATTGTCCTTCCTCATGATGCCATCTATTTTGTGAAGGGCACCAGTCCTTGCTGCAGCAAAGCACCCCCACAGCATGATACTGCCACCCCTGTGCTTCACGTTTGGAATGGTGTTCTTCGGCTTGCAAGCTGTCCCCTTTTTCCTCCAAACATAATGATGGTCATTATGGCCAAAAAGTTCTATTTTTGTTTCATCAGACCAGAGGACATTTCTCCAAAAAATATGATCTTTGTCCCCATGTGCAGTTGCAAACCGTAGTCTGTCTTTTTTACGGCGGTTTTGGAGCAGTGGCTTCTTCCTTGCTGAGTGGCCTTTCAGGTTATGTTGATATAGTACTCGTTTTACTGTGGATATAGATACTTTTGTACCTGTTTCCTCCAGCATCTTCACAAGGTCCTTTGCTGTTGTTCTGGGATTGATTTTCACTTTTCGCACCAAAGTACTGTCACGTTCGCTTACAGACGGGACGAACCAAGGCGCAGCGTGATATGCGTACATGTTTATTAAATATCAAACACAACGAGAAAATAACAAACAAAACCAACCGTGAAGTCCAAGGCAGCACAACACAACATACCTTAACACGGAACAAGATCCCACAACCCACTAGTGCCAATAGGCTACCTAAGTATTGTCCCCAATCAGAGACAACGAGCGACAGCTGCCTCTGATTGGGAACAAAACTGGCCAACATAGATCTAGACGATCTAGATCTAAACCTAGAAAATACACACCCTGACTCAACAAATACCAGTCCCCAGAGTCAGGGCGTGACAAGTACGTTCACCTCTAGGAGACAGAACGCGTCTCCTTCCTCAGCGGTATGACGGCTGCGTGGTCCCATGGTGTTTATACTTGCGTATTATTGTTTGTACAGATGAACGTGGTACCTTCAGGCGTTTGAAAATTGCTCCCAAGGATGAACCAGACTTGTGGAGGTGTACAATTTTTTTTCTGAGGTCTTGGCTAATTTCTTTTGATTTTCCCATGATGACAAGCAAAGAGGCACTGAGTTTGAAGGTAGGCCTTGAAATACATCCACAGGTACACTTCCAATTGACTCAAATTATGTCAATTAGCCTATCAGAAGCTTCTAATGCCATGACATCATTTTCTGGAATTTTCCAAGCTGTTTATAGGCACAGTCAACTTAGTGTATGTAAACTTCTGACCCACTGGAATTGTGATACAATGAATTATAAGTGAAATAATATGTCTGTAAACAATTGTTGGAAAAATTACTTGTGTCATGCACAAAGTAGATGTCCTAACCGACTTGCCAAAACTATAGTTTGTTAACAAGACATTTGTGGAGTGGTTGAAAAACGAGTTTTAATGACAACAACCTAAGTGTATGTAAACTTCCGACTTTTGAATAGTGTGCTGGTCAAAAGTAGTGCACTATATAAGGAATAGGGTGCCATTTGGGACAAGTACCAATTCCTGCATAGAGAATTCACCATTCTAAAAGGGGAACCAGAGTCCGGGCACTTCAGAGAGAAGCGAGAGCTGTGTGATTATTGGTCGTGGCATGGTATCTTTACTGCAGGTGTGTGTGTGTGTGTGTGTGTGTGGTTTCATTTTACTATCCTTGTGGGGACCAGAAGTCCTCACAAGGATAGTAAAACAAGGACAATTCTGACATTTCACCGGTCCCCACAAGGAAAAGGGCTATTTTAGGGTTACAATTAGGGTTATAATTAGGTTTAGGGTTACATTTTACATTTGAGTCATTTAGCAGACGCTCTTTTCCAGAGCGACTTACAGTTAGTGAGTGCATACATTTTCATACTGGCCCCCCGTGGGAAACGAACCCACAACCCTGGCGTTGCAAGCGCCATGCTCTACCAACTGAGCTACAGTGTTAGGGTTAGGGGTTTGGGGTTAAGGTTAGGGTTAGGTTTAGGGTTAGGGGTTAGGGAAAATAGGATTTTGAATTGGAATACATTTCTTGGTCCCCACAAGGATAGTAAAACAAATGTGTGTGTGTGTGCACATGCAAGCATGCATCTGTGTAAATGCTTGTGTGTGTGTGTGTGTGTGTGTGTCAATAGACTACAAGCCAACAGGAGGTGAGCCCTGCGAAGTAAAATAAATGGTGTAATACAGAATATGACGGTTGGTTTAATCAGACAATTCCTCAGGGGCTTGGAGATGTAATGGAGGGAGAGGTGTTGCTGCTCTCCTGTTTACTGTATGAAAGGGAAGCATTTCATTTCAATTTGAACTGAATGCATGAAGAGAAGGTGCTGACTGTGACCTCTGTGAAAAATGGTTCCTCATTTATGTGGCACCCTATGCTGCATTTTGCTACAGTGTGTGTGTGTGTGTGTGTGTGTACAGTAGAAGGACAATGAAGAGAGGCATATTCAGAGATAGTCATACTGGAGCTGTTTAGTGATTTGCATCTGATAAAGCTTTGATTGAGATCTGACAATTTCCCAACTTTGGCAACCTTTTTTAATCAATTGAATTGCGTGTGAGTATACCGCAGGGAGTGAGGTGTACCTGAACAGCATACCAATGCACTGTTAACAGTCTACCTATACTCTCTGGGATATTATCCACTGAATTAATTGTCCCTTGGTAAATATGTGATAGAGAATCTCTTGAAATGACTGGTTTGAACTATGACAAGTTGACCAAGATATGTCTAGCCTATATTTTCAACATAAGGGGCCGGTGTTCTAGGCACAGATTAGAGAGCAACTGCCCCTAAAAACCAACTTCTCATTCAAAATTGACTACAAAGTGTAAATAGGATAATTCTGGTCATAACCCACTGTAGTGTTTTTGTGGGCTTTACTGTAGTATTCATTGTAGTATACTGTAGTATTGACAGTTAACTATAATATAAGTACTGGAGTAAAAGGAAACTGTAGTATATACTATGTACTATTAATTAATGTCGTGTTTTTGCAGATTGTAGTTTACTTTAGTATTTACTGCAGTGTTTTTGCGGACTGTAATATACTGTAGTATTTACTGTAGTGTTTTTGCGGACATTATTGCAGTATTTACTATAGTGTTTTTATTTTATTTTCTTTGACATAGATGTTTAGGCTTTCTCCTTGAGAAAATCTACTGGAGAAATACTAAACTAAATTTACCATAACCTGTAGGTAGGTAGGACTGGGGTCTGAATGGATAGTTCAGCGCTTCTGCTCTTTTCTATAACCTGTATCTTCTTCAAGTTTTTATTGGCAGATCGCAACCAACTGAAAGGTGCATACACCGCCACCTACTGTACTGGAGTGTGATGCCAGTCACGGCCTACCTATACTACTATATTCTCTTAACTAACCCTGAATTTCTAACAAAATAAAGAATTCCATACAATCCTCATCCCCTCCACCCAAAATACCACCCAAATCCCATCCTATAACCTGTAGGGAACACAATATATGGTCTATACTTGGCATGTACTGTAGGTTTCTCACTTATGGGTAGCACAGATTGGGATATGGGGGAGGGGAATGATCAGGGTATATGCAAATTAAATACTGTAGTATTTACTATAGTTTAAAAAGTGCAGTGTTTTTGCGGACTGTAGCGTTTTTGCGGACATTACTGTTGTATTTACTACAGTGTTTTTTTGTGAATAATACTGTAGTATTTACTATATTATTCTCCAGTATCCTACAACATTATAAAGTAAGTATTACACATGACCAAGGGATACTACAGTGTGTAGTATAGTATTATACAGTATACTACAGTTCCTACAGAATTATATAGTAAGTCTTTTTTGTATTTTTGTATTTTTTCCCAATTTCGATCTTGTCTCATCGCTGCAACTCCCCAACGGGCTCGGGAGGCGAAGGTCGAGTCATGCGTCCTCCGAAAAATGACCCGCAAAACCGCGCTTCTTAACACCCGCCCGCTTAACCCGGCCGCACCAATGTGTCGGAGGAAGCACTGTTCAACTGACGACCGAAGTCAGCCTGCAAAGCGTGATGAGCCAAGTAAAGCCCCCCCAGCCAAACCCTCCCCTAACCCGGACGACACTGGGCCAATTGTGTGCTGCCCTAAGGGACCCGATCACGGCCGGTTGGAATACAGCCCGGGTGCAGTGCCTTAGACCGCTGCGCCACTCGGGAGGCCCCCAGTACTGTAGTATTCTATAGTAAACTGCAGTATTTTTGGTCACACTTTATTTGGATAGTCTGGATTTTTTCATCTGAAGATGCTCTACAGATAGTTTGTTGATAGTATGACAATCTGTTGATAAGCAACTGCTTGCTAAGGTTACAGTTAGCGTTATGTTTAGAATAAGGGTAAAGGTTAAGGTTAGGGTTAGGGCTAGGGCTAGGGTAAGGGTTGAGTTTAGGGTTAGGACAAAGGTTAGGGTTAGTAGATACAGTTGAAGTCGGAAGTTTACATACACTTAGGTTGGAGTAATTAAAGCTCATTTTTCAACCACTCCACAAATTTCTTGTTAACAAACTATAGTTTTGGCAAGTCGGTTAGGACATCTACTTTGTGCATGACACAAGTCATTTTTCCAACAATTGTTTACAGACAGATTATTTCACTTATAATTCACTGTATCACAATTCCAGTGGGTCAGAAGTTTACATACACTAAGTTGACTGTGCCTTTAAACAGCTTGGAAAATTCCAGAAAATGATGTCATGGCTTTAGAAGCTTCTGATAGGCTAATTGACATCATTTGAGTCAATTGGAGGTGTACCTGTGGATGTATTTCAAGGCCTACCTTCAAACTCAGTGCCTCTTTGCTTGACATCATGGGAAAATGAAAAGAAATAAGCCAACACCTCAGAAAAAAAATTGTAGACCTCCACAAGTCTGGTTCATCCTTGGGAGCAATTTCCAAACGCCTGAAGGTCCCACGTTCATCTGTACAAACAATAGTACGCAAGTATAAACACCATGGGAACACGCAGCGTTCATACTGCTCAGGAAGGAGGCGCGTTCTGTCTCCTAGAGATTAACGTACTTTGGTGCGAAAAGTGCAAATCAATCCCAGAACAACAGCAAAGGACCTTGTGAAGATGCTGGAGGAAACAGGTACAAAAGTATCTATATCCACAGTAAAATAAGCCCTATATCGACATAACCTGAAAGGCTGCTCAGCAAGGAAGAAGCCACTGCTCCAAAACCGCCATAAAAAAGACAGACTACGGTTTGCAACTGCACATGGGGACAAAGATCATCAGCCAGACTGTCACTCCCTGACTTATGGGGCTCTAGTATGTTGAGTCAGGGTGTGGATATCTATGTTAGTATTTCTATGTTTACATTCTATGTTGTGTGTTTCTATGTTTGGCCGGGTGTGATTCCCGGGTGTGATTCCCAGCTGTCGCTCGTTGTCTCTGATTGGGGATCATACTTAGGCAGCCTGTTTGCTATCATTAGTTGTGGGATCTTGTTCCGTGTTAGAGGCTTGTATTGTGTTTATCCTTAGGAATTCACGTTTGGTTTGTTGTTTTGTTCATGTGTTTATCGGTGAAATAAACATGTATGCCTTTCACGCTGCGCCTTGGTCTGACCCGTCCTTAAACGAACGTGACAGAAGATCCCACCAAACACGGACCAAGCAGCGTGCCCAGGAGGGGCAAACACCCTGGACACAGGTGGGTAAGATGTGGTCTTGGGAGGAGATATTTGCAGGGAAAGGACCATGGGTGAAGGTAGATGCCCAGGCAGGAGAGGAGCAACGGCAACACAGAGGGCGCCGGTCGAGGAGGAAGCCCGAGAAGCAGCCCCAAGAAAATGTTTTGGGGGGGCACACGGGGTGGTTGGCGGAGCCTAGGTTCAGAGCAGAGCCAACTCCCCGTACTCACGCTAGGAAGCGTGTGACTGGGCAGGCTCCGTGTTATGCGGAGCTACGTACTGTGTCACCAGTGCGCCGGCACAGCCCTGTACGTCCTGTGCTAGCACCACGCACGTGCCGTGCGAAAATGGGCATCCAGCCAGGACGGGGTGTGCCGGCTCAACGCTCCTGGTCTCCAGTACGCCTCCTCGGTCCCGCATATCCTGCGCCGGTTCTACGTACTGTATCGCCAGTGCGCGTGCACAGCCCAGTGCGTCCTGTGCTAATGCCACACACGTACTGTGCGGAAGTAGGCATCCAGCCAGGACAGGTTGTGCCAGCTCTCCGCTCCAGACCTCCAGTCCACCTCCACAGTCCGGCCCTGCCCGTTCCTGTTCCTCGCACCAAGCCAGTGGTGCGTGTTCCCAGTCTGGCCCGGCCCGTTCCTGCTCCCCGCACCAAGCCAGTGGTGTGTGTCGCCAGTCCGGCCCGGCCCCCTCCTGCTCCTCGCACCAGACCAGTGGTGCGTGTTCCCAGTCCGGCCCGGGCCGTGCCTGCTCCCCGCACCAAGCCAGTGGGGCGTGTCGCCAGCCCGGTACGCCCCGTGCCTGCTCCCCGCACCAAGCCAGTGGTGCGTGTCGCCAGTCCGGCACGGCCCGTTCCTGCTCCTCGCACCAAGCCAGTGGTACGTGTTCCTAGTCCGGTCCGGCCCGTGCCTGCTCCTCGCACCAGACCAGTGGTGCATGTGTCCAGTCCGGCACCGCCCGTGCCCGTTCCACCGGTGCCTGGTCCGGCACCGGTCAGCTGCTCCACTCTGGAGCCAGAGCAGTCCGCTCCACCGGTGCCTGATCCAGCTCCGGTCGGTTGCTCCACTCCGGAGCAGTCCGTTCCACCGGGGACCAGTCCAGCTCCGGTCAGCAGCTCCACTCTGGAACCAGAGCAGTCCGCTCCACCGGGGTCCAGTCCAGCTCCGGTCAGCAGCTTCCCTCCGGAGCCAGAGCAGTCCGCTCCACCGGTGCATAGTCCAGCTCCGGTCAGCAGCTCCACTCCGGAGCCAGAGTAGTCCGCTCCACCGGTGCCTAGTCCAGCTCCGGTCAGCGGCTCCAGTCCAGACCCAGAGCAGTCCGCTCCACCGAGGTCCAGTCCAGCTCCGGTCAGCAGCTCCACTCCGGAACCAGAGCAGTCCGCTCCACCGGGGTCCAGTCCAGCTCCGGTCAGCAGCTTCCCTCCGGAGCCAGAGCAGTCCGCTCCACCGGTGCATAGTCCAGCTCCGGTCAGCAGCTCCACTCCGGAGCCAGAGCAGTCCGCTCCACCGGTGCCTAATCCAGCTCCGGTCAGCGGCTCCAGTCCAGACCCAGACGTCAGCTCCTCTCCAGGTTCGGGGTCTCCCACACCAGGGCCCAGACAGGGCTTGGTGCATCGTGGGAGGAAGGAGAGGGGAAGCAGCGCGCCGAGGTCCAGACCTGATCAGGGGCGCAACGGGGAGGCTGAGAGAATGTGGTCATCACGCCCGGATCCGGATCCGCCTCCGAGGCGGAATGCCCACCCTGACCCTACCCTGTTAAGTAAGGTTTGTGCGGTCGGAGTCCGCACCTTTGGGGGGGGTGGGGGGTACTGTCACGCCCTGACTTATGGGACTCTAGTATGTTGAGTCAGGGTGTGGATATCTATGTTAGTATTTCTATGTTTGCATTCTATGTTGTGTGTTTCTATGTTTGGCCGGGTGTGATTCCCAATCAGAGGCAGCTGTCGCTCGTTGTCTCTGATTGGGGATCATACTTAGGCAGCCTGTTTGCTATCATTAGTTGTGGGATCTTGTTCCGTGTTAGAGGCTTGTATTGTGTTTAGCCGTAGGACTTCACGTTTCGTTTGGTTTGGTTTGTTGTTTTGTTCGTGTGTTTATCGGTGAAATAAACATGTATGCCTTTCACGCTGCGCCTTGGTCTGACCTTAAACGAACGTGACACAGACTACGGTTTGCAACTGCACATGGGGACAAAGATCGTACTTTTGGAAGAAATGTCCTCTGGTCTGATGAAACAAATAGAACTGTTTGGCCATAATGACCATCATTATGTTTGGGGGGAAAAGGGGGTCGCTTGCAAGCCAAAGAACACCATCCCAACCGTGAAACACCGTGGTGGCAGCGTCATGCTGTGGGGGTGCTTTGCTGCAGGAGGGACTGGTGCACTTCACAAAATAGATGGCATCATGAGGAAGGACAATTATGTGGATATATTGAAGCAACATCTCAAGACATCAGTCAGGAAGTTAAAGCTTGGTCGCAAATGGGTCCTCCAAATGGACAATGACCCCAAGCATACTTCCAAAGTTGTTGCAAAATGGCTTAAGGACAACAAAGTCAAGGTATTGGAGCGGCCATCACAAAGCCCTGACCTCAATCCTATAGAACATTTGTGGGCAGAACTGAAAAAGCGTGTGCGAGCAAGGAGGCCTACAAACCTCACTCAGTTACACCAGCTCTGTCAGGAGGAATGGGCGAAAATTCACCCAACTTATTGTGGGAAGCTTGTGGAAGGCTACCCGAAACGTTTGACCCAAGTTAAACAAACAGGCAATGCTACCAAATACTAATTGAGTGTATGTAAACTTCTGACCCACTGGGAATGTGATGAAATAAATAAAACCTGAAATAAATCACTCTCTACTATTATTCTGACATTTCACATTCTTAAAATAAAGTGGTGATCCTAACTGACCTAAGACAGGGAATTTTTACTAGGATTAAATGTCAGGAATTGTGAAAAACTGAGTTTAAATGTATTTGGCTAAGGTGTATGTAAACTTCCGACTTCAACTGTAGTTAGTTGAAATGTTACTGATAGTCTGTAGATAGTCTGTCGAGCATCTACAGATGGACTATCCAAATAGTGTTACTGTATTTTTTCATGTGGGAAAGTCAATATCGTCCAAAACAGAGTTATGTGAGACTTGTGGTCGTGACTGCATCAGAACGTAAATGAAGGTTGGGTTTGTCTCAATCCTGCCCACATGCCCATAGCTGGCAGCACACAAGTAATCATCAATTCGGAGTGCAGCTGCACTCGACCCAATCATAATGCCTGTGGTAGATTTGGGTTGACTTTGGATATAGTTAGGGACCATCTGTAAATTACACATTTGAATTCAGTCATGGCGCTAGCATTTCTTATTTAACCAAATAAAAAACGAGGCCAAATCAGGAAGTGCAGTTGCCCTTTAAAGGTCAACTGCCTCTTTGAACCAACTTCTCTGGTTTAAACATCAGAAACATAAATTTACTCCAAAGTGTAAATAGGATAATTTTGGTGAGTTCGTCACAATTTACTGGAGGGTTGGTACTCTATTACTGTATTACTTAATGCCCACTTTTGCCAATGATTCCCAATTGCCCAGAGACAACACTGTGGTCTGCCCCCAGCTGCCATGTGGACATTTGTTGTCAAGTCTGCATATGGGCCTGATCACACAGGAGGTTGGTGGCACCTTAATTGGGGAGGACGGGCTCGTGGTAATGGCTGGAGCGGAATGGGTGGAATGGTAACAAATACATCAAACTCATAGCCATTCTATTTGCTCTGTTCCACCCATTATTATGAGCCGTCCTCCCCTCAGCAGCCTCCACTGCCTGATCAGCATGGTCTTCATTCAGCCAGAGATTGGCCAAACAAATTAGCTTAATCCTGTCAGATCCAACAGTTACTGTCTGCTCGCATAAGGCCAAGAGGGAAGGGAACAGTGTTTTCTCTAGTGGGTTAGCAGCAACACAACACTGTTCATGTCCTCTTCATCTACCCCGTGGTGACTTCGAGAACTAAAGCCTGTTGGGCCTAAGAATCCTAGCCTGGTTCCAGATCAGTTTGTGCTGTCTTGCCACAAGTTTGTGCTGTTATTGCATGACAATGACCATAGAAGTTGGCAAAGCAGCACAAACTGATCTGGGACCAGGCTACAAGAATCCCTCCAGCCCTACTTGGTGAATGGTTTGGCCTAGCTAGCAGGACAGAAAGATCATAGCCTGGTCCCATTCTTGCTTAGATAGTCTGCAGAAACAACCTCCAGCAGCAGCCAAGGTCAGGGGATGGTGATGGTGTAACTGACTCAGAGCTGTCTGTTCTCAAACACTGACTGATGAGAGATGAGACTGATCCATGAAGACAGAATAGCACAGTGGTGGAGGGTCACCGAGAGAGCTAGGAGGGAAACTGCTCTGGTGGCTTTAAAAGGTGGTTTGTGAGGATCTAAACTAGACAAGATATGTGATGGATATATTGATTGTTCATCCCTCTGTCAGCAAGACATACTGAATACTGTCACTGCACTATAACAACAATTGGGATGTACCAATTGGGATGTACCTTTTTAGATTCAAAATTCAGGTCCTTGTGATCAAAACTGTAGTGAACTGCTGTCCAATCATCAACAATGTAATCATATCCTGTATCCTTTCTTAGGTGGAGTCTGTGGACAGACATTATAATCATATCCTTTACACTTCTACTATCCACCTTCAAAGTCCATTATGATCCATCAGCTTTACCTAATTAATAAAACAGACATTGTTGCGTTGCTCCTAAACAGGGAGAGGGCATAAGAGAGGAGGGTTAATTTCATGCCAGTAAACTTTAGAGGCACTGCTGCTTTGGCATGGCTTTTATTAGTTTTAAATAATAGCCTTGATGACTCAGAACAGAATGGTTAACCCACGTATGATGAAAACGTCTGATAGATAGCTGCATTTGATGATAGATAGCTATATTTGATGATAGATAACTGCATTTGATGACATGATCTGGTGATAAATCACAGTATGGACAAAGAGAGAGAGGGGTAGAGAGAGGAGGAGAAGGGGTGGGGGAGGGGAGGAGAGGAGAGGGACCCAATTTTGATAAACTCCCTTATCTACTGGGTGAAATACCACAGTGTGCCATCACAGCAGCAATATTTGTGACCTGTTGCCACAAGAAAAGGGTAACCAGTGAAGAACAAACACCATTGTAAATACAACCCATATTTATGTTTATTTATTTTCCCATTTGTACTTTAACTATTTGCACATTGTTACAACACTGTATATATACATAATATGACATTTGAAATGTCTTTATTCTTTTGGAACTTCTGAGTGTAATGTTTACTTTTCATTTTTATTGTTTATTTCACTTTTGTTTACTATCTACTTCACTTGCTTTGGCAATGTTAACATACGTTTCCCATGCCAATAAAGCCCTTAAATTGAAATTGAATTGAGAGACAGAGGGAGGGCGAGAAAGGCAGAGAGAGAGGGGGGTGGAGAGGGGGAGGGGAAGAGAGGAGGACAGAGAGAGAGAGAGAGAGAGAGAGAGAGAGAGAGAGAGAGAGAGAGAGAGAGAGAGAGAGAGAGAGAGAGAGAGATTAAGGGGGAGGGAGAGAGAGACAGAGGGAGGGCGAGAGAAGCATAGAGAGAGGCAAAGATAGAGGGAGAGGGGCAGGGAGAGCGAGAAATGAACTGAGAAAGAGAGAGAGAACACCAAAAGTACAGGTCGTGTTGTTGTCACTTATTCCCTCTGGGCCCAGACATCCAGAACAGCTCATAAAGGGTCATAGTAGGTCATTTGGATCAAATCAAATCAAATCAAATGTATTTGCCACATGCGCCGAATACAACAGGTGTAGACATTACCGTGAAATGCTTACTTACAGCCCTTAACCAACAATGCATTTATTTTTTAATAAAAAAGTAAAATAAAACAACAACAACAAAAAAAGTGTTGAGAAAAAAAGAGCAGAAGTAAAATATAATAACAGTATGGAGGCTATATACAGGGGGGTACCGGTGCAGAGTCAATGTGCGGGGCACCGGCTAGTTGAGGTAGTTGAGGTAATATGTACATGTGGGTAGAGTTAAAGTGACTATGCATAAATAATTAACTGAGTAGCAGCAGCGTAAGAAGATTTTGCCTCTCTGTATCCTCAGTACTCGTCACAGAATCACACACCAAACGAAACTGGATGCAGCAGGAGTTTCCCAGTGCCTCGACCAGCACTAGCAGCAGCTTGTCCAGTTGAACGCCTCCATGCAGGAAGTGCTCCAAACTCTGCATAATCTGCCCAGCGCTCCGGTTCTACCTCAGGGAGCGGCGAGTGCCTCCAATCCACTTCTGCGGGAACCCTCACCCTACCGGAGCACTTTGACGGTAAAACTACTAAATGTAGATGCTTCCTGCTACAAGTGTCACTTTATCTGGCGCGTCAGCCTGGGGCATATCCATCTGACCAAGCCAGGATAGCGCTGGTGATTTCGCTTCTTAAGGGAAAGGCGCTGGATTGGGCCATGTCAGTCTGGGAAGGAGAGGAGGCAGTGGCACTACCCTACCCCACCTTCCTCGTTCAGTTCAGGGCGGTGTTTGATCATCCCACGGAGGGAAAGGACGGGGGTGAGCGTCTCCTCCATCTACATCAGGGAGAGGGGCCCGCGTCCGAGTACGCTCTGAGCTTTCGCACGGTGGCGGTGTCTTCCGGCTGGAATGGGCGTGCTCTGCGCACGGCCTTCAGGAGAGGCTTACGGGAGGACATTAAGATGGAACTCGCATGTCGTGACGATGAGATGGACCTTGATACCCTTATCACCACGTCCATCCGTCTTGACGAAATGTTGCAAGAGAGACGCCGTTCCCAACACCTCCTGGAGCTTCGACGCTCACCCCATCTAAGCTATGGAAGCCGCCCTGATTCCGAGTCCTCACCCATGGAGGTGGGCAGCACCCCCTACACCACCGCGGCACACAGATCTCCTGGCGGCTCCCTATGTAGGCGGTATGACTCCCGTTCCTATAACGGTTACTGGTTATTCCTTATCTTCCATTTCTACTGCAATGATAGATTCCGGATCAGCAGGGAACCTTATAGATAGGGAGCTGGTTTCTGAATGGGTTTGCCCACCGTGCCACTGCCATCTCCGCTACACGTCACCTCATTCGACAATCAACCCCTTGGGTCAGGCACCATTACGCATGTCACTCTCCCCATCACCATCACCATTCCCACACTACCGGAGCACCACGAGGAGCTGTCATTCCACATCGTCACGTCACCCTTCACCGGATCGTCTTGGGATTGCCCTGGCTCATTCTACACAACCCCACCATCAATTGGATCACCAAGAGGATCACAGCCTGGTCTACCTCATGCCGGAAGACCTGCCTGCCGGTGGTTTGTTGTTCCACGTCAGTGTCCGCCCTCCAGCCCAACATTCCACGTGAGTATGCACATCTAAGGCTACGTGTCTCCCTCCTCACGGGCCCTGGGACTGCGCCATTGACCTGCTGGAGGGACAACACCCCCCGAAAAGTCACATTTACCCCCTTTCCATGGCGGAGACTGAGGCCATGGAGAAGTATGTGGCGGAGACCCTGACACAGGGGTTCATCAGACGCTCTACCTCTCCTGCCTCCGCCAGCTTCTTCTTCGTGGCCAAAAAAGACAGAGGACTGAGACCATGCATTGACTACAGGGGGCTGAACGCAGTCCCCACCAAACACCGGTACCCCCTCCCTCTGGTTCCGTCGGCCATCGAGCAGCTACGAGGGGCCCGGTACTTTACCAAGTTGGACCTGAGGGGTGCCTACAACCTGATCCGAATCCGGGAAGGAGATGAGTGGATGACGGCATTCAGCACTACCTCAGGCCACTATGAATACTGCGTCATGCCCTACGGACTCGCCAACGCACCATCTGTGTTCCGGGCCATGCTGAGTAGACATGTGGTGGTGTACATCGACGATATCTTGATCTACTCGGCTACATTCGAGGAGCACGTCAGGGACGTCCAAGCTGTCCTACTCCGCCTCCGGGAACACAGCCTGTTGGTGAAAGGGGAGAAATGAGAATTCCACCAACAGGCCATCTCCTTCCTAGCATACAGGATCAATCCTCAGGGGGTGTTCATGGAAGGAGTGAAGACGGACGCCGTCAGGTCATGGCCAGTTCCAACCACCATCAAGGACTTTCAGAGCTTCCTGGGCTTCGTCAATTTTTACTGGCGTTTCATCAGGTCCTTCAGCTCCATAGCCGCACCGCTCACCTCTCTCCTTAAGGGTGGGCCTCAGAAGCTGACCTAGAACCCTGAGGCTGACAATGCCTTCAAGAGGCTGAAGGAGAGGGTCACTACAGCGTCCATCCTAAAACACCCAGATCCCTCTCGTCCTTTCATCCTGGAGGTGGACGCATTGGAAGAGGGCGTGGGTGCGGTCCTCTCCCAGCGGCACGGTAAGCCAGAGAAAATGTATCCCTGTGCCTTTTTCTCTAAAAAGCTTGCCCCTGCAGAGAGGAACTATGGAGTTGGAGACAGGGAGCTGTTGGCGGTGGTCCTCGCTCTAGAGGAATGGAGACAATGGCTGGAGGGCGCAGTCCATCCATTCCGGATTCTTACTGACCACTGAAATTTGGAGCACATACGGGCAGCGAAACGGATTAACTCTAGTCAAGCCAGGTGCGCCCAATTCCTTACTCGATTTCAATTCATTCTGTCCTACCACCCAGGATCCCAGAATGTGAAAGCTGATGCACTCTCCAGGATGCACCATACCGGAGAAAGGAAGGATCTGGGGGGCCCTATCCTGCCCTCGTCTCTCATCGTTGCCCCTGTCATTTGGGATGTGGACGAAGACATCTGCCTGGTGGCTCAGGAGGATCCGGCGCCTGCCAACGCCACTCCGGGCGCGTGTATGTACCCACCAGTGTCCGGGACTGCCTGCTGATCTGGGCGCACACCACCCTTACGGCAGGGCACTCTGGTATTACGTGCACCCTGTGTTCTCTAGCACAAAAGTACTGGTGGCCCACCTTGGATTCTGATGTGTCCCGCTATGTCAACTCCTGTTCCGTATGTGCCCAAACGAAGACACCTCGGAACTCCCCGGCAGGCAAACTAGTTCCTCTCCCAGTGCCTCAGCGACCTTGGTCACACCTGTCCATAGACTTTGTCACCGACCTTCCACGTTCTGACGGCTTCACCACAGTCATGGTGGTCGTAGATCGGTTCTCCAAATCATGCCGTTTTTTGCCACTAACTGGTCTTCCTTCTGCTCTCCAGGTCGCTGAGGTCCTGTTCCAACAGGTCTTCCGGCATTATGGACTTCCGGAGGACATCGTCTCGGAATTCTCCAATTCACCTCCCGAGTGTGGAAGGCTTTCCTGGAGAAGATCGGGGCCACGGCCAGCCTCAAATCCGTGTATAGGCCTCAGTCGAATGGGCAGGTGGAGTGCATGAACCAGAACAGCGATTACTCACCTTGAACTGGACAACTAATTTTTCTTTAATGAGTCGAACGAGAGGAATTTGCTCCAGACATCCGACAGGGCCCTCATCCCCGTCATTCGCAGTAGAAAGATAAAGAGATATCGCAGAAGGAGGTCAGGGTTCTTGGTAAGGAGCCGGCGACGAGTGTCTAATCTGCCTTTGCCATCGATACTATTGGGCAATTTACAATCGCTTGATAATAATGTGGACGGACTACAGGCACGAATATCCTACCAACGCGATATTAAAAACTGTAATATCTTATGTTTCACCGAGTCGTGGCTGAACGAAGACATGAATAACATACAGCTGGCGGATTATACACTGTATCGGCAGGATAGAACATCAGCCTCTGGTAAGACAAGGGGTGGCGGTCTATGTATATTTGTAAACAACAGCTGGTGCACGATATTTAAGGAAGTCTCAAGGTTTTGCTCGCCTGAGGTAGAGTATCTCATGATAAGCTGTAGACCGCTTGCGAAAGTATTCACCCCTTGGCATTTTTCCTATTTTGTTGCCTTACAACCTGGAATTAAAATAGATTTTTTTGGGGGGTTTGTATCATTTGATTTACACAACATGCCTACCACTTTGAAGATGCAAAATATTTTTTCTTGTGAAACAAACAAGAAATAAGACCAAAAATCTGAACTTGAGCGTGCATAACTATTCACCACCCCCCAGAGTCAATACCTTGTAGAGCCACCTTTTGCAGCAATTACAGCTGCAGGTCTCTTGGGGTATGTCTCTATAAGCTTGGCACATCTAGCCACTGGGATTTTTGCCCATTCTTCAAGGCAAAACTGCTCGAACGCCTTCAAGTTGGATGGGTTCTGCTGGTGTACAGCATTCTTTAAGTCATACCACAGATTCTCAATTGGATTGAGGTCTGGGCTTTGACTAGGCCATTCCAAGACATTTAAATGTTTCCCCTTAAACCACTCAAGTGTTGCTTTAGCAGTATGCTTAGTGTCATTTTCCTGCTGGAAGGTGAACCCTCCGTCCCAGTCTCAAATCTCTGGAAGACTGAAACAGGTTTCCCTCAAGAATTTCCCTGTATTTAGCGCCATCCATCATTCCTTCAATTCTGACCAGTTTCCCAGTCCCTGCCGATGAAAAACATCCCCACAGCATGATGCTGCCACCACCATGCTTCACTGTGGGGATGGTGTTCTCGGGGCGATGAGAGGTGTTGGGTTTGCACCAGACATAGCGTTTTCCTTGATGGCCAAAAAGCTCAATTTTAGTCTCATCTGACCAGAGTACCTTCTTCCATATGTTTTGGGAGTCTCCCACATGTCTTTTGGCGAACACCAAACGTGTTTGCTTATTTTTTTTCTTTAAGCAATTGCTTTTTTCTGGCCACTCTTCCGTAAAGCCCAGCTCTGTGGAGTGTACGGCTTAAAGTGGTCCTATGGACAGATACTCCAATCTCCGCTGTGGAGCTTTGCAGCTCCTTCAGGGTTATCTTTGGTCTCTTTGTTGCCTCTCTGATTAATGCCCTCCTTGCCTGGTCCGTGAGTTTTGGTGGGCGGCCCTCTCTTGGCAGGTTTGTTGTGGTGCCATATTCTTTCCATATTTTAATAATGGATTGAATTGTGCTCCGTGGGATGTTCAAAGTTTCGGATATAACCCAACCCTGATCTGTACTTCTCCACAACTTTGTCCCTGACCTGTTTGGAGAGCTCCTTGGTCTTCATGGTGCCGCTTGCTTGGTGGTGCCCCTTGCTTAGTGGTGTTGCAGACTCTGGGGCCTTTCAGAACAGCTATATATATACTGAGATCATGTGACAGATCACGTGACACTTAGATTGCACACAGGTGGACTTTATTTAACTAATTATGTGACTTCTGAAGGTAATTGGTTGCACCAGATCTTATTTAGGGGCTTCATAGCAAAAGGGGAGAATATATACGCACGAACCACTTTTCCATTATTTATGTTTTAGAATTTTTTGAAACAAGTAATTTTTTTCATTTCACTTCACCAATTTGGACTATTTTGTGTATGTCCATTACATGAAATCCAAATAAAAATCCATTTAAATTACAGGTTGTAATGCAACAAAATAGGAAAAACAACAAGGGGGATGAATACTTTTGCAAGGCACTGTATCTACCAAGAGAGTTTTAATCTATATTCTTCGTAGCTGTCTATTTACCACCACAAACCGATGCTGGCACTAAGACCGCACTCAATGAACTGTATACGGCCATAAGCAAACAGGAAAATGCTCATCCAGAGGCGGCGCTCCTAGTGGCCGGGGACTTTAATGCAGGGAAACTTAAATCCGTTGTACATCATTTCTCCAGCATGTTAAATGTGCAACCAGAGGGAAAAAAAACTCTAGAACACCTTTACTCCACACACAGAGACACGTACAAAGCTCTCCCTCGCCCTTCATTTGGCAAATCTGACCATAATTCTATCCTCCTGATTCCAAGCAAAAACTAAAGCAGGAAGCACCAGTGACTCGGTCAATAAAAAAGTGGTCAGATGACGCAGATGCTAAGCTACAGGACTGTTTTGCTAGCACAGACTGGAATATGTTCCGGGATTCTTCCGGAGGAGTACATCACATCAGTCACTGGCTTCATAAATAAGTGCATCTTTGACGTTGTCGCCACAGTGACCATACGTACATATCCCGACCAGAAGCCATGGATTACAGGCAACATCCGCAATGAGCTAAAGGGTAGAGCTGCCGCTTTCAAGGAACGGGACTCTAACCTGGAAGCTTATAAGAAATTCCGGTATGCCCTCCGATGAACCATAGAACAGTCAAAGCGTCAATACAGGACTAAGATCGAATATCACTACACCGGCTCCGACGCTCGTCGGATGTGGCAGGGCTTGCAAACTATTACAGACTACAAAGGGAAGCGCCGCCGAGCCTACCAGACGCGCTAAATTACTTCTATGCTCGCTTCGAGGCAAGTAACACTGAAACATCCATGAGAGCTTCAGCTGTTCCGGACGACTGTGTGATCATGCTCTCCGTAGCCGATGTGAGTAAGATCTTTAAACAGGTCAACATTCACAAGGCCGCAGGGCCAGACGGATTACCAGGACATGTACTCCGAGCATGCGCTGACCAACTGGCAAGTTTCTTCACTGACATTTTCAACCTCTCCCTGTCTGAGTCTGTAATACCAACATGTTTCAAGCAGACCACCATAGTCCCTGTGCCCAAGAACACTAAGGTAACCTGCCTAAATGACTACCGACCCGTAGCACTCACGTCTGTAGCCATGAAGTGCTTTGAAAGGCTGGTCATGGCTCACATCAACACCAATATCCCAGAAACCCTAGACCCACTCCAATTTGCATACCGCCCCAACAGATCCACAGATGATGCAATCTCTATTGCGCTCCACACTACACTTTCACACCTGGACAAAAGGATCACCTATGTGAGAATGCTATTCATTGACTACAGCTCAGCTTCAAGTTCCTTGGTGTCCACATCACCAACAAATTAACATGATCCAAGCACACGAAGACAGTCGTGAAGAGGGCACGAGAAAACCTATTCCCCCTAAGGAGACTGAAAATATTTGGTATGGGTCCTCAGATCCTCAAAAGGTTCTACAGCTGCACCATCGAGAGCATCCTGACTGGTTGCATCACTGCCTGGTATGGCAACTGCTCGGCAAGTCACTACAGAGGGTAGTGCGTACGGCCCAGTACATCACTGGGGCCAAGCTTCCTGCCATTCAGGACCTCTATACCAGGCGGTGTCAGAAGAAGGCCCTAAAAATTGCAAAGAATCCAGCCACCCTAGTCATAGACTGTTCTCTTGGCTACCACACTGCAAGCGGTACCGGAGCGCCAAGTCTAGGTCCAAGAGGCTTCTAAACAGGCTTCTAACCCCCCCCCCCCCCCCCCCCTACAAGACCATCGCCAAGCAGCTTGGTGAGAAGGTGACAACAGTTGGTACGATTATTCGCAAATGGAAGAAACACAAAAGAACTGTCAATCTCCCTCAGCCTGGGGCTCCATGCAAGATCTCACCTCGTGGAGTTGCAATGAGAACGGTGAGGAATCAGCCCAGAACTACACGGGAGGATCTTGTCAATGATGTCCAGGCAGCTGGGACCATAGTCACCAAGAAAACAATTGGTAACACACTACGCCGTGAAGGACGGAAATCCTGCAGCGCCCGCAAGGTCCCCCTTCTCAAGAAAGCACATATACAGGCCCGTCTGAAGTTTGCCAATGAACATCTGAATGATTCAGAGGAGAACTGGGTGAAAGTGTTGGGGTCAGATGAGACCAAAATCGAGGTCTTTGGCATCAACTCAACTCGCCATGTTTGGAGGAGGAGGAATGCTGCCTATGACCCCAAGAACACCATCCCCACCCAAGAACACCATCCCCACCGGTGGAAACATTATGCTTTGGGGGTGTTTTTCTGCTAAGGGGACAGGACAACTTCACCGCATCAAAGGGACAATGGACGGGGCCATGTACCATCAAATCTTGGGTGAGAACCTCCTTCCCTCAGCCAGGGCATTGAAAATGGGTCGTGGATGGGTATTCCAGCATGACAATGACCCAAAACACACGGCCAAGGCAACAAAGGAGTGGCTCAAGAAGTAGCACATTAAGGTCCTGGAGTGGCCTAGCCAGTCTCCAGACCTTAATCCCATAGAAAATCTGTGGAGGGAGCTGAAGGTTCGAGTTGCCAAACGTCAGCCTCGAAACCTTTCGGAGAAGATCTGCAAAGAGGAGTGGGACAAAATCCCTCCTGAGATGTGTGCAAACCTGGTGGCCAACTACAAGAAACGTCTGACCTCTGTGATTGCCAACAAGGGTTTTGCCACCAAGTACTAAGTCATGTTTTGCAGAGGGGTCAAATACTTATTTCCCTCATTAAAATGCAAATCAATTTATAACATTTTTGAGATGCGTTTTTCTGGATTTTGTTGTTGTTATTCTGTCTCTCACTGTTCAAATAAACCTAACATTACAATTATAGACTGATCATGTCTTTGTCAGTGGGCAAACGTACAAAATCAGCAGGGGATCAAATACTTTTTTCCCTCACTGTACATGTACATATTACCTCAATTACCTCGACTAACCGGTGCCCCCGAACATTGACTCGGTACCGGTACCCCTGTATTTTTGTGTGATTTTTATTTTGTGTATTCTTTCTTAAAACTGCATTGTTGGTTAAGGGCTTGTAAGTAAGCATTTCACTGTAAGGAGTACACCTGTTTTCGGCTCATGTGACATATAAAATTGGATTTGATTTGACTTTTGACAAGCTGATCATAGCAAAAAATAAAATCATTCTGCAATTCCCGCTGTGTAAACACATTGCAAATAGGCTCGCGATAACTGCTGATAAAGTTGGGTAACTGATATTCAGAGCTTAAATAGCTATATTACATACATTACATTGATTAGTCACAGGAATCAGGACTAATAAAGCCAATGCAATGACCTGTTTTACAAACGGTGGGCCTACCACATGGATGGGCATTCATAAAATTCCATTGATGGCTGACATGAGCCAACCTCTTTTGGACGTATTTATTTGGTCCTGTCCGGACGTCGTTTTTTGGTGTTTTACAAATGGTAGGCTTACTACATAGATGGGCATTCATCAAATAAAATTTCAGGCAAAACTGTAGGCTACACCTCGCCGATGCCAACGCTTTTTGGACATATTTTTTTGGTGCAGTTCCGGACCGGCCTTGATTTCCACATCCACGGACAATCTGAACCAATCATAGACGTCTATGTTTGGTTTAGATTGTGTCCGGTCTAGACCAGCCTTGATTTGGCCCAAACATAGACGTCTATAAATTAATTATTTTCAACTTTCATTCAGAACCAAATGAACCTGATTTCAAAGTCCGAAAAATACGTATTTTCAATGTCCAGAAAAGATACCTTTCCAACGTCCTGGAAAATATGTATATTAAACAAACTGAAAATACCTTTTCACCTTTAATTCAGAACCTAAATTGAACCTAACTTCAACGTCTGGAAAATATGTATTTTAGACGTCTTTTCAACGTAATTTTGCTTACTGGAACTATTCTAATTTTGCGGGTCAGAAGATCAGATCACTTCAATAATAGTGTAAATTATAATACGTCTAATTGTCCATGTTGTAAATCAAGCACACTCACGGGTTGTACATCAATGCTTATACTCGTAATAATTGTGTTTCAGCTAAATATAATGGCTGACAACATAATAACAGTATAATTATGTACTTTGGAATTGAAGAATATGAGCTCCTGAAAACCGTGAACACTCAGTGGAGTAAACAGCATGTAAATTGCATCTGATGTGCATCTCAAATCGATATGTGGAAAGTGTTTTTAATGGAGCCAATAATTAATGTATGTTTCACATTTTGTTCACGAAAGAACAATGCATTTTTTCCTCCTGCTACAGTGTTAACTGTTAGCTGAGACAGTCAACACATATTGATTGATGGAGCCTGGTGATGTGGGAGAGAGGTGAAGCAAGACGTTGTGTTGTGGGGGAACAGAGCTATAGGAGTGAGCTGTGTGTGGGTGTGGATGTGTCTCTGTGTGCATGTCTCTGTGTGCGGGTCTCTTTGTGTGTGTGTGTCTGTGTGTCCTTGTGTTGTGTGTCCTTGTGTTGTGTGTGTGTTTTTGTGTGTCTGTGTGTGTGTCCGTGTGCGTGTGCGTGCATGCGCATGCTTGTGTCTGCTCCACAGCACCTGCAATATTTCTCATCCTCAGCATCTTGGGCAGGGCCAGAGGGAAGTTAGGAGGTCAGGATGAGGTCTCAATGTGCGAGGAGACAGCCAATGTCCTGAGACAACGAGGAGAGACACTGGCTGTGTCTGAAATGGCACCATATCCCCTATATTTATATATTTTTAATATCACCAAGATGTCTCTTTTCCAAGGGAGCCCTGCATGAACACAATTTATAAAATGTACAACATTAAAACATACAATGTAATACATCTTGTAGATCAATGCACTGCTCTCTCGTTGTTTAAAAGCCCTCTTGTGAAAACACCCTCCATATCTTACTTCATTGTTAAATTACAGACATACGAGTCACCTGACCAGGTCTCAGCGATGGCTAACTCTGGAGATCCCTTCTGTCTCCACTGAGTTAGGTAGATCTGCGTTTAGTTTTTTCGCACCTTACTTGTGGAATGATCTTGAGAACTCTCTAAAGTTGGATGTTTTGGCACCGCTAGGGCAGTTCAGACAGCTGGTTGCTTACTTTTTTTCGGAGGAATGTTTTTTTTTTCATGATCATGTTTTGTAAGTTACTTTTCTTAAATTGCTTGTAAATATTGTATGTTTTTATTGCATTGGAATTGTAAATATTGTTCAATTTGCATGATTGTGTGCAGGGCTCCCTTGTAAAAGAGGCCTTGGTCTCAATGGGATTTCTCTGTTTAAATACATTTTAATAATACAAAAAACATACAATAATACAATACATTTAAGAAGCAAACATATTCCTCAACAATGAGGTCATCCATTAACAACTTCAACTGCCCTAGAGGCAGCAGAGCATCAAAGTGCAGAGAGCTCTGCAGATCATTCCATATACGGGGCGCAAAAAAACTGAATGCAGATTTACCTAATTCGGTAGAGATCAACGGGACCTCCAGAGTTAGCCATCCCGGTGATCGGGTCAGGTGACTCGTATGTCTGTAATTTAACAATGAAGTAAGGTATGGCGGTAGTTTGCACAAGAGGGCTTTATAAACAAGAAGAGAGCAGTGCATTGTTCTACAAGACTTGTGAGGGCCAGACTACTTTCTGACAGAGAATACAGGGATGTGTATCGAACCTGTCACCCGTAATAAAGCACAGTGTGCTATGATAAACTGTGTCCAATGGTTTCAATACAGCGGCAGCCACATTCATATAGACGATATCACCATAATCTACAGTATAACCGGTATGAATGTCGACTGAATGATTTGTTTTATGCTATTTAACGAAAGACATGCCCTATTCCTATAAAGGAAGCCCATTTTAAATCTTAATTTCTTAACTAAATCATCAATATGCTTTTTGATAGATTGCTTTTCGTCAATCCAGATACATTTTAGTCATTTAGCAGACGCTCTTATCCAGAGCGACTTACAATTAGTGAGTGCATAAATTTTTCATACTGGCCCCCCGTGGGAATCGAACCCACAACCCTTGCGTTGCAAGCGCCATGCTCTACCAACTGAGCTACAGGAGGGCCATTTTATACGCGTGGACACGATCAATGTGGGCACCATCCAAAGTACATATGCATAAATCAGCAGATACATTTTTAAGCTTTTTGGAAAATTTCGTACCAATTTCTGTTCAACAAAGGCCTTCTGCAAAGCAAAAAAGGCATATTGTAGTTCTGAAAGAGCCTTGTCAACAGAAAACATAACAGTATCGTCCGCATACAAGTGGAGGTTACAATGTCTTTCAGACAATCCAATATTGTTGATATAGATAGTAAAATAGAAAGTACAGGGCCCAAAATTGACCCTTGGGGGACACCTTTAGTAATATCAAGGAAACCTGACTTAACACCATCAGAAGAAACACATTGTGTCCTGTCTGTCAGGTCGTTTTCAAACCAATTACAGGCTGCCTGACCCAGGCCAATTTCAGACAGTCTATGAATTAATAATCAGTGGTCAACAGTATCAAAAGCCTTCGACAGGTCTATGAAAAGGCCGGCAAAATGCTGCCTTTTGTCAATGCAATTTACAATGTTATTTACCACCAAAGAAGCAGCAGATATAGTGCTATGACCTGGCCTGAAACCAGACTGATGGACACCTAGAATACATTTTGAAGCTAGAAAAGATTTAAGCTGAGTGTTGATTAAAGATTCAAACATTTTCACTAGGCAAGACAGTTTAGAGATCAGACAATAATTATTCACGTCAGAGGGGTCACCAGCTTTGTGAGTGACCCTATGAGCCCTGGTAAAAAGTAGTGCACTATGTAGGGAATAGGGTGCCATTTGGGAAAATAATTTGTATTATCTCTTCTGGAAGACAAGTGAAAAAATATTTTGGTAAAGAATACAACACTAATCTTTGTAGGGGACTTACAGGAGCATTGACACTGACAGGCAGGCAGGCAGACTCGTGAAGCACGCTTCTTGAATCCTGAAGTACTACAAGGTGCAATGATTCTAGTACTATCTACAGCACAAGGTGGCTGAAAACAGACAGAGTACCCTATTCCCTATATAGTACAATACCTTTGACTAGAGCCCTATGGGCCCTGATCAAAAGTAGTGCACTAAATATGGAATAGGGTGCCATTTGCGATGCAGCCAGAGGCTGAGTTTCTAGGCTTCAATAGGCATACAGACTTCACATCACCCCAGATTTACTCTGTATGGACAGAAATGCTTACAGGGCCAAAAACTCTGCCGACACATCTCTCCTTTCTCCTCTTTTTTCTCCATGCCTCCGGGGCTTAGTACGCTGGTCTCAGAGAAACAGTGTTGCTCTCTGCTCTTGGTTGTGTAGGCTATGTGTTTGACACAGACCTCCCACTGGGCACACACTGGTTGAATCAACGTTGTTTCCACGTCATTTCAATTAAATTACTTTGAACCAACGTGGAATAGACGTTGAATTGACGTCTGTGCCCAGTGGGCTGCTTAGACAAGACTGTTATCATTATCAAAGTTCCCAAAAATGTGTGTAATCTTTGTACCATACCACATACATAGGTAGCTGGGGTTTCTTATTTGCCTACTTGATGCTGTTGTATGGGGAAACCTGTACTGTATAGCCTGATTATAATCAAAGTGTTATTTTCTTTCACTGTTTTGAAACACCTTGGGTTATTAGTTATGAAGATGATGTCATATCCCTCTTGGTTATCTTGTAGTATGGTTATCATTTATTATTCACCTTGTGCACTGTGTGAAACTACTCTCTGTGGGACTGTGTAATATATTTTCCTATGATTTTATTGGGAGAAAGAAAATATAGTCAGCTTTTATATTTACAATGTGGAGGAGGAGAGGCTCTGAGACATGTGAGTCAATTGCTGTACAGATCAGTAGGAGGAATTTGAATATAATCATGTAATCAGCACTGGTTTCCTTAAAGTGGTGTTCCCACAGTGTGCTAGCTTGGCTGGGACTCACGTTATAGTCAAGACATCTCTGGCGGAATCTCTGGCCAAGTATTGTAAGGCCGCCATTTACTGAAGCTATTGCATAGAATAAATCAAATCAAATTGTATTGGTCGTGTGAACATATTTTGCAGATGTTAACACAGGAGCAGAGAAATGCTTATGTTCCTAGCTCCAACAGTACAGTAATACCTAACAATACACAACAATACACACACACATAAAAACATAAAAAGAAAGGAATTAAGAAATATAGAAATACTAGAACGAGCAATGTCAGAGTCCAGAATATAAATACATACACTACCAGTCAAATGTTTGGACACACCTACTCATTCAAGGGTTTACATTTATTTTGTACTATTGTTTACATTGTAATAATCAAGTAGGAACCAGAAAAGTTAGCAGAAGATAGCCCTATTTGGTAAAAGACCAAGTCCATATTATGGCAAGAACAGCTCAAATAAGCAAAGAGAAACAACAGTCCATCATTCCCTTAAGAAATGAAGGTCAGTCAATACGGAACATTTCAAGAACTTTGAACGTTTCTTCAAGTGCAGTCGCAAAAACTATCAAGCGCTATGATGAACTGTGGTCCTCTGTAGCTCAGCTGGTAGAGCACGGCGCTTGTAACGCCAAGGTAGTGGGTTCGATCCCCGGGACCACCCATACACAAAAAAATGTATGCACGCATGACTGTAAGTCGCTTTGGATAAAAGCGTCTGCTAAATGGCATATTATTATTATTATTATAAACTGGCTCTCATGAGGACCGCCACAGGAATGGAAGACCCAGAGTTACCTCTGCTGCAAAGGATAAGTTAATTAGAGTTACCAGCCTCAGAAATTGCAGCCCAAATAAATGCTTCACAGAGTTCAACTCACAGACACATCTCAACATCAACTGTTCAGAGGAGACTGTGTGAATGTGGCCTTCATGGTTGAATTGCTGCAAAGAAACCACTACTAAAGGACACCAATAATAAGAAGAGACCTGCTTGGGCCAAGAAACACAAGCAATGAACATTAGATCGGTGGAAATGTGTCCTTTGGTCTGGAGTCCAAATTTGAGATTCTTGGTTCCAACCGCCGTGTCTTTGTGAGACGCGGTGTGGGTGAACGGATGATCTCCGCATGTGTAGTTCCCACCGTAAAGCATGGAGAAGGAGGTGTTATGGTGTGGGGGTGCTTTGCTGGTGACACTGTTTGTGATTTATTTAGAATTCAAGGCACACTTAACCAGCATGGCTACCACAGCATTCTGCAGCGATACACCATCCCATCTGGTTTGGGATTAGTGGGACTATCTTTTGTTTTTCAACAGGACAATGACCCAACACACCTCCAGGCTGTGTAGGGGCTATTTGACCAAGAAGGAGAGTGTTGGAGTGCTGCATCAGATGACCTGGCTTCCAAAATCCCCCGACCTCAACCGAATTGGGAGAGTTTGGGATGAGTCGGACCGCAGAGTGAAGGAAAAGCAGCCAACAAGTGCTCAGCATATGTGGAAACAACTTCAACACTGTTGGAAAAGCATTCCAGGTGAAGCTGGTTGAGAGAATGCCAAGAGTGTGCAAAGCTGTCATCAAGGCAAAGGGTGGCTATTTGAAGAATCTCAAATATAAAATATATTATGATTTGTTCAACACTTTTTTGGTTACTACATGATTCCATGTGTTATTTCATAGTTTTGATGTCTTCACTATTATTCTACAATGTAGAAAATAGTAAAAATAAAGAACAAACCTTGAATGAGTAGGTGTGTCCAAACATTTGACTGGTACTGTAAATGTATATGATGGTGTGCATAGATATTATAGACAGTATATGAATAGAAAAGGTGTGTACAGCAGTAGTTATATTTGATGAGCCTTGTCTAGAATACAGTACACAGTGCCTTCAAAAAGTATTCATACCCCTTGACTTATTCCACATTTTGTTGTGTTACTGTTACAGGAGGGGGTCGCAGTTCCAGAGCGATCCACTAGGTGTCATCCTCCGACAACCTTAGGCACCTCCTCACTCACAGTCTGGATTAATCAGTATCCTATTGGTGTCACCTGTGTCTACCTGTTCACCTGTGTTCCTTTGCTCAGTTTTCTCTTCTAGTTTCTCTATGCTCAGCAGTACTAATCAGTATCTGATCTGAGAAGTATGTACAGGTACTCGAGAACTGTGTTCTCCCTGTTTCTTTATTATTTCAGTCGTAGTTACTATTTCGTATTTGGCTGTCAGCCTGTTTTTGGAGACTTATTTGCTCCACCTTTCTTTTATTGTGTTAAGTTGTTTTGTATCCTGGCTTTGGGACCACCAGTAAAGGTCCTTGTTTCACCATCTCTGCCTACTGCCTACTGTCTATCCTGCACCGCACCTGGGTCACATCTAACACCAACCCTTACAGTTAGAGCCTGAATTCAAAATGTATTAAATGTATTTATTTTCACTGCCATCTACACATGATACCACATAATGACAAAGGGAAATCATGTTTTTACATGTTTTTAAATGTTTGCACATTTATTGAAAATGAAATACAGAAATATCTCATTTACATAAGTATTCACACCCCTGTCCATACATGGCAGCGATTACAGCTGTGAGTCTTTCTGGGTAAGTCTCTAAGAGCTTTGCACACCTGGACAATATTTGCACATTATTCTTTTTTTTTTATTCTTCAAGCTCTGTCAAGTTGGTTGTTGATCATTGCTAGACAGCCATTTTAAGTCTTGCCATAGATTTTCAAGCCGATTTAGGTCAAAACTGTAACTAGGCCACTCAGGAACATTCAGTGTTGTCTTGGTAAGCAACTAAGTGTATATTTGGCCTTGTGTTTTAGGTTATTGTCCTGCTGAAAGATGAATTTGTCTCCCGGTGTTTGTTGGATAGCAGACTGAACCAGGTTTTCCTCTAGGATTTTGCCTGTGCTTAGTTCTGTTCCGTTTCTTTTTATTAAAAAAAAAACTCCCTAGTCCTTGCCGAGGACAAGCACACCCATAACATGATGCAGCCACCACCATGCTTGAAAATATGAAGAGCGGTACTCAGTGATGTGTTGTTATGGATTTGCCCCAAACATAATGCTTTTCATTCAGGACATTGCCACATTTTTTTTGCAGTTTTACTTTAGTGCCTTATTGCAAACAGGATGCATGTTTTGGAATATTTGTATTCTGTACAGGCTTCCTACTTTTAACTCTGTCATTTAGGTTAGTATTGTGGAGTAACTACAATGTTGTTGATACATCCTCAGTTCTCCTATCATAGCCATTCAATTCTGTAACTGTTTTAAAGTCACCATTGGCCTCGTGGTGAACTCCGCGAGTGGTTTCATTCCTCTCCGGCAACTGAGTTAGGCAGGACGCCTGTATCTTTGTAGTGACTGGGTGCATTGATACACCATCTGTCACGAATTCCGCCGAGACTGCTCCTCCTCCTTGTTCGGGCAGGCTTCGGCGTTCGTCGTCCCCGGAGTACTAGCTGCTACCGTTTGATGTTCTCTATGTTTGTTTGGTTTTGTCTGGTTGGTGCACCTGTTACTTATCATGTATTGATTATGTCACCTATAAGTTTCCTTTGGTTTTGTTTGTAGTTGTGTGTTGTTGAACGCCTGTCCGTTGGTGTATGTTTATTGTTTTCTAGTGTTTAGTGTTTTACGCACCGTTTGCGTAATCGCTCGCCTCCTGTGTGTTGAGGCCCATTATTTTGTATTTGTCTTTGTGACAATTAAAGTCGGTTCGACTAAGCTTCTGTGTCCTGCGCCTGACTCCAACACCGCATCCACATCAGCCCTTGACAGAACAACACAAACGAATATGGAGTCAGCAGGAGCAGCGGCGGCGACCGAGTCGCTGGAGGATCGGGTCAGCTGCCAGGACGCCAGGATCCAGCAACTCGGCTCCGCTATGCAGGAGGTTATGAACACCCTGCGCCGATGGGAAAGGGGAGGCGTGCCCACACCTCCTCCTACATTACCACTACCATCGGCCAGCCCCACAAGACCTGCTCCGGAATCCAGTGGGATTCGGCTCTCGCTCCCGAGTGCGTATGATGGCACCGCAGCCGGGTGTCAGGGGTTCCTCCTTCAGGTGGAACTCTACCTGGGCCACCATACACCCGGCTCCCCTCGGGATACGAGAGCGTTTCCGCCCTCATCTCCTGTCTCTCCGGCAAGGCGTTGGAGTGGGCCAACGCCGAATGGAGGGGAATAGACGCCGCCACCATCAGCTACGCGGAGTTCTCCCGCCGCTTCAGGGCTGTTTTCGATCACCCTCCTGAGGGTAAAGCGGCGGGGGAGCATCTGTTCCACCTCCGACAGGGGAAGAGGAGCGCACAGGAGTTCGCCCTGGATTTCCGGACTCTAGCGGCGGATGCGGGGTGGAATGAGAGGGCCCTCGTCGACCACTATCGGTGTAGCCTGCGTGAGGACGTTCGTCGAGAGCTGGCCTGCAGGGACACCAACCTGTCCTTCGACCAGCTAGTGGACATGTCCATTCGTCTGGATACCCTGCTGGCCACCCGCGGACGTCCCGAGTTGGGGCTGTCCATTCCATCCCCCAGCACCTCCGAGCCGAGCCCTATGGAGCTCGGGGGTGCTGGCGCTAGAGAGAGAAGGAGAGAGAACCCGAGGGGGGCCGTCCCCTGCACCAGCTGTGGCCGTGGAGGACACACTGCGGCTAGGTGCTGGGGAGGGTCTCCAGGGAATCGGGGCAACAGGTCGTGCACTGGGGAGTCATTTCAGGTGAGTAGGCGCCTCACTCACCCAGAACTCTCTGTTGTTCACTTGTGTATACCTGTGGTATTTCCTCAGGTTGCATCTCATTCCCAGCATAAGGCGCTAGTCGATTCAGGCGCAGCTGGGAATTTTATTGATCGGAAATGTTGTTCTAAGTTAGGGATTCCCCTCCTGCCCGTTGATGCACCCTTTCCTGTCCATGCCCTAGATAGCCGCCCGTTGGGATCTGGGTTGATTAGGGAGGTCACAGCGCCACTAAAGATGAAGACGCAGGGGGGTCATGAGGAGATTATTCAGTTGTACCTAATTGACTCCCCTGCGTATCCCGTGGTGCTGGGGCTTCCTTGGTTAATCACCCATGACCCCACCATTTCATGGCAACAGAGGGCTCTCAAGGAATGGTCTGGCCAGTGTGTTGGGCGATGTTTAGGTGTTTCCGTTGGGGCGACCACGGTGGAGAGTCCGAACCAAGTGCCCGCAATGCACATTCCCCCTGAGTATGAGGATTTGGCACTCATGTTCAGCAAGACGAGGGCGACGCGATTGCCACCTCATAGACAGGGAGATTGTGCGATAAACCTCCAGACAGGTGCGGCACTCCCGCGGAGCCATGTGTATCCTCTGTCTCAAGAGGAGACGGCGGCTATGGAGACATACATAGCTGAGTCCCTGAGACAGGGATACATACGGTCCTCGAGTTTCTTTTTTGTGAAGAAGAAGGATGGAGGGTTGCGCCCGTGTATTGATTACCGTAGTCTCAATCAGATCACTGTGAAAAACAGTTACCCTCTTCCTCTGATTGCGGTATGACTGAATCATTACGCGGAGCGCGTTTCTTCACAAAACTGGATCTCAGGAGCGGTTATAACTTGGTGCGCATTAGGGAGGGAGATGAATGGAAGACGGCATTTAGTACCACCTCAGGCCATTATGAGTATCTTGTCATGCCATACGGGTTAATGAATGCTCCTTCAGTCTTCCAATCATTTGTAGACGAGATCTTCCGGGACCTGCATGGGCAGGGAGTGGTAGTGTACATTGACGACATCCTAGTGTACTCTGCTACACGAGCCGAGCATGTAGCCCTGGTGCGCCGAGTGTTGGGGAGGCTGTTGGAGCATGACTTGTATGTCAAGGCAGAGAAATGTCTGTTTTTCCAGGAGTCCATCTCCTTCTTGGGTCATCGGTTGTCAGCGTCAGGGGTGAAGATGGAGATTGACCGTGTGTCAGCCGTGCGTAACTGGCAAACCCCAACCACTGTTAAAGAGGTGCAGCAGTTTTGGGGTTTGGCCAATTACTACCGGAGGTTTATCCGGGCTTTTGGACAGGTAGCAGCTCCCATTACTTCCCTGCTGAAGGGGGGCCCGGTGCGTTTGCAGTGGTCGGCTGAAGCGGACAGGGCGTTTTGGAAACTGAAGGACCTGTTCACTTCGGCTCCGGTGCTGGCGCACCCGGACCCCGCTTTAGCGTTCCAGGTAGAGGTGGACGCGTCAGAGGCCGGTATTGGGGCAGTACTGTCGCAACGCTCCGGCACGCCTCCTAAGCTCCGTCCCTGCGCTTTTTATTCTAAGAAGCTCAGCCCGACGGAGCGTAATTATGACGTAGGGGACAGGGAGCTGTTAGCCGTGGTTCAAGCCCTAAAGGTGTGGAGGCATTGGCTTGAGGGGGCTCAACACCCTTTTCTCATTCTGACTGACCATCGTAACCTGGAGTACATCCGGGCAGCTAGGAGATTGAACCCTCGTCAGGCTAGGTGGAACATGTTCCTGACCCGGTTCGTTTTTAAGATCACTTACATCCCAGGGTCCCAGAACGGTAAGGCAGACGCCCTGTCCCGGTGGTATGACACAGAGGAGAGGTCCATTGAGTCCACTCCTATACTGCCGGAGTCTTGTCTGGTGGCACCGGTGGTATGGGAGGTCGATGCGGAAATTGAGCGGGCGTTACGCACCGACCCTACTCCCCCAGAGTGTCCAGTGGGTCGGACGTACGTGCCGCTCGAGGTCCGTGATCGTCTCATTTATTGGGCTCATACGTCACCCTCCTCTGGACATCCAGGTATTGGCCGGACAGTGCACTGCCTTAGTGTTAAGTACTAGCCAACATTGGCTAGGGACGTGAGGGTTTATGTCTCCTCCTGCTCAGTGTGCGCTCAGTGTAAGGCGCCTAGACACCTGCCCAGGGGGAAGTTACAACCCCTGCCCGTTCCACAATGGCCGTGGTCTCACCTCTCGGTGGACTTTGTCACGGACCTTCCCCCCTCTCTGGGGAATACCACTATTCTGGTCGTTGTGGATCGGTTCTCTAAGGCCTGTCGTCTCATTCCAATGCCGGGTCTCCCTACTGCCCTACAGACCGCTGAGGCTTTGTTCACCCACGTCTTCCGGCACTACGGGGTTCCCGAGGATATAGTGTCTGATCGGGGTCCCCAATTCACCTCTAGAGTCTGGAGGGCGTTCATGGAACGGTTGGGGGTCTCGGTTAGCCTTACCTCGGGTTACCACCCTGAGAGTAATGGGCAGGTGGAGAGAGTGAACCAGGATGTGGGTAGGTTTCTGAGATCCTATTGCCAGGGCCGGCCGGAGGAGTGGTCGGGGTATATCCCCTGGGCAGAGATGGCTCAGAACTCTCTCCGCCACTCCTCTACTAACCTGACCCCTTTTCAGTGCGTGTTAGGTTATCAGCCGGTTCTGGCACCATGGCATCAGAGCCAGATCGAGGCTCCTGCGGTGGATGAGTGGTTTCGGCGCTCGGAGGAGACATGGAACACTGCACACGTACATCTGCAGCGGGCCATCCGCAGGTAGAAGGCGAGCGCCGATCTCCACCGCAGTGCGGGTCCAGTCTACGCCCCTGGAGATCGAGTCTGGCTCTCGACTCGAAACCTGCCCCTTCGCCTGCCCTGCCGGAAGCTTGGCCGGCGGTTTGTGGGGCCATTTAAAGTCCTGAGGAGATTGAACGAGGTGTGTTACAAGTTGCAACTGCCTAATGACTATCACATTAACCCCTCGTTCCATGTGTCTCGCCTCAGGCCGGTGGTAGCTGGTCCACTCCAGGAGAGTGAGATAAGAGAGACCCCTCCGCCCCCACTGGACATCGAGGGGGCTCCGGCGTACTCAGTCCGATCCATCGTGGATTCGAGACGTCGGATGGGGTGTCTACAATATCTCGTGGAGTGGGAGGGGTACGGTCTGGAGGAACGGTGCTGGGTGCCTAGGAGGGACATTTTAGATCCATCCCTCCTGACTGAGTTCCACCGTAGTCATCCTACGCGCCCTGCTCCACGTCCGCCTGGCCGTCCCCGAGGCCGGGGTCGGCGCACGGCTGGAGCCGCGCGTCAAGGGGGGGTACTGTCACGAATTCCGCCGAGACTGCTCCTCCTCCTTGTTCGGGCAGGCTTCGGCGTTCGTCGTCCCCGGAGTACTAGCTGCTACCATTTGATGTTCTCTATGTTTGTTTGGTTTTGTCTGGTTGGTGCACCTGTTACTTATCATGTATTGATTATGTCACCTATAAGTTTCCTTTGGTTTTGTTTGTAGTTGTGTGTTGTTGAACGCCTGTCCGTTGGTGTATGTTTATTGTTTTCTAGTGTTTAGTGTTTTACGCACCGTTTGCGTAATCGCTCGCCTCCTGTGTGTTGAGGCCCGTTATTTTGTATTTGTCTTTGTGACAATTAAAGTCGGTTCGACTAAGCTTCTGTGTCCTGCGCCTGACTCCAACACCGCATCCACATCAGCCCTTGACACCATCCAAATTGTAATTAATAACTTCACCATGCTCAAAGGGATATTTTAATGTATGCTTTAAACATTTTTTACCCATCTACCAATAGGTGCCCTTCTTTGTGAGGTATTGGACAACCTCCCTGGTCTTTGCGGTTGAATCTTTGTTTGAAATTCACTGCTCGACCGAGGGACCTTACAGATAATTGTATGTGTGGGGTACAGAGATGAGGTAGTCATTCAAAAATCATGTTAAACAGTATTATTGCGCACAGAGTGAATCAATGCAACTTATGTACCGTGTTAAGCAAATGTTTACTCCTGAACTTATTTAGGCTTGTCATAACAAAGGGGTTGAATACTTATTGACTCAAGATATTTTCTTTTTTTAACTAATTTGTAAAAATGTCTAAAAACATAATTCCACTTTGACATGATGGGGTATTGTGTGTAGACCAGTGACACACAATCTCAATTTAATCCATTTTAAATTCAGGCTGTAACACAACAAAATTTGGAAAAAGTAAAAGGGTGTGAATACTTTCTGAAGGCACTGTATACATACTGTATGAAGTGGGTAAAAGTGTATGTAAACATTATTAAATTGACCAGTGTTCAATTACTATGTACAAATAGCAGCAGTCTCTAAGGTGCCGGGTTGAGTGCCGGGTGGTAGCCGGCTAGTAACAGTGACTAAAGTTCAGAGCAGGGTACTGAGCGGAGGCCTGCTAATGATGACTGTTTAACAGTCTGATGGCCTGGAGCTTCAGTCTCTCGGTCCCAGCTTTGATGCACCTGTACTGTCTCCGCCTTCTAGATGATAGCGGAGTAAATAGGCCGTGGCTCAGGTGGCTGAGGTCCTTGATGATCTTATTGACCTTCCTGTGACACCAAGTGCTGTAGATGTCCTGGAGCGCAGGCAGTGTACCCCGGTAATGCGTTGGGCTGACTGCACCACCCTCTGGAGAGTCCTGCGGTTGTGGACGGTGCAGTTGCCGTACCAGGAGGCCCAACAGGATGCTCTCAATGGTGCATCTGTAGAAGTTTGTGAGGGTCTTCGTGGCCAAGACACATTTATTCAGCCTCCTGAGTTTGAAGAGGTGCTGTTGCACCTTCTTCACCACACTGTCTGTGTGGATGGACCATTTCAGGTTGTCAGTGATGTGCATGCCTAGGAACTGGAAGCTTTTCACCCTCTCCACATGGCCCCGTGATGTGGATGGGGGTGTGCTCCCTCTGCTTTCTCCTGAAGTCCACGATCAGCTCTTTCATTTTGTTGACATTGAGGGAGAGGTTATTTTCCTGGCACCACTCCGCCAGGGCACTCACATCCTCCCTGTAGGCTGTCTCGTCGTTGTTGGTAATCAGGCCTACCACTGTTGTGTCATCTGCAAACGTAATGATTGAGTTGAAGACGTGCGCGGCCATGCAGTCATGGGTGAACAGCGAGTACAGGAAAGGGCTGAGCATGCACCCTTGTGGGGCCCTCGTGTTGAGGACCAGTGTAGTGGAGGTGTTGTTGCCTACCATCACCACCTGGGGTCGGCCCATCAGGAAGTGCAGGACCCAGTTGCACAGGGCAGGAGAGTAGATCTCTGTGGTGAAAGCCTTGTCAAAGCAGCATGGATCAGAATAGGAAGTACAGTATAGGTGCATATTGTCATAATGTGGTTAACTGTCTTGAAACTGTAACTATCTTAGGTATACTGTCTATAAAAGTTCAACGTTAAAATTGGTAATGTAATGTTATCAGCTCAGTCAGGAGGGCTGATTAGCAATCAAGTCAGTGAAGCCATGATCTGTTTAAGCATTCATAAGTCAGACCATTCTGACTGTAGGATGATTAACATATCATCATCACAACCTTAAAACAGCCACTTGAATCACTTTCATTAAGCCAGAAGTGTTGCACAATCACTTCACTGTAGTCATAATTGGAGTTCATGTGGTGTGATTTCTCTGGCACACTGAGGAATAATGGGAAAAGACTGATGCCAGGTCCCCAGAGGGAACTGAACCTGCGACCCTTGGCGTTGCAAGCGCCATGCTCTAGCAACACACACCGGACCACCATAATGAGAATTGACTCATCAGTCAATATGACTGATGCCAGGTCAGTTCTGTGAGCTTATCTTTATGCATCACATACTGTGTAATGGATTGCTTTGAACCATGATCCACTGCAATGACACAGTTACAACCATGGTCCTGTGTGACTCAGTTGGTAGAGCATGGCACTTGCAACACCAGGATTGTGGGTTCGATTCCCATGGGGGACCAGTGCGAATGAAAATGTATGCACTCACTACTGTAAGTCGCTCTGGATAAGAGTGTCTGCTAAAATGTAAATAGTCCTTTTTAAATTATACACCTCAGTGTGTGAACTGACACCTGAACTTGTTTCACTTACTTAAACCCATTCCCTTCAAGGCTAATTTAATTCCCCCTAGCCCCCTTCTTCACCCCCTACCTTCCATAAAACAATCTCACAACACAACACCATGCTGTAGTTAGAGCCAAATGCAGCACGGGATGCTTACAGTGTGACTGCCATACAAGAGACAACAGGAGTCGGCTATCTGGTCTTTTACAGCACATGAATGAGAATGACAGATCCCCAGGGTGTTGAGAGAGAATTGAAAAGAGAGAGGGAGACTACAAGAATATAGAGTAAACCTCTTCTGGCTTCTCTACTGTGGAAACTATAGAGGAGAGGGAGAGAGAGAGGATAGAGAAAGAGAGAGAAAGGAGAGAGAGAGAGAGAGAGAGAGAGAGAGAGAGAGAGAGTATCAATGAATTGGCGAGGGCACTAGAGCAGTCTGCAGCACCCGGCCTCACCCTACTAGAATCTGAAATCAAATGTCTACTGTTTGCTGATGATCTGGTGCTTCTGTCCCCAACCAAGGAGGGCCTACAGCAGCACATACCTGTATATCTTCTGCACAGATTCTGTCAGACCTTGGCCCTGACAGTAAATCTCAGTAAGACAAAAAGAATGGTGTTCAAAAAGGGTCCAGTTGCCAGGACCACAAATACAAATTCCATCTAGACACCGTGGCCCTTGAGCACACAAAAAACGATACATACCTCAGCCTAAACATCAGCGCCCCCAGGTAACTTCCACAAAGCTGTGAACGTGTGAACGATCTGAGAGACAAGGCAAGAAGGGCCTTCTACGCCATCAAAATGAACATAAAATTCGACATACCAATTAGGATCTGGCAAAAAATACTTGAATCAGTTATAGAACCCAAAAATATCCTCTGTGCACAACGAAAAACACCAAATAATGCATGCAGAGCAGAATTAGGCCAATACCCGCTAATTATCAAAATCCAGAAAAGAGCAGTTAAATTCTACAACCACCTAAAAGGAAGCGATTCCCAAACCTTCCATAACAAAGCCATCACCTACAAAGAGATGAACCTGGAGAAGAGTCCCCTAAGCAAGCTGGTCCTGGGGCTCTGTTCACAAACACAAACAGACCCCACAGAGCCCCAGGACAGCAACACAATTAGACCCAACCAAATCATGAGAAAACAAAAATAAACTTGACACATTGGAAAGAACTAACAAAAAAACTGAGCAAACTAAAATGCTATTTGGCCCTAAACAGAGAATACACAGTGGCAGAATACCTGACCACTGTGACTTACCCAAAATGTAGGAAATCTTTGATTATGTACAGACTCAGTGAGCATGGCCTTGCTATTGAGAGAGGCCCCCGTAGGCATACCTGGCTCTCAAGAGAAGACAGGCTATGTGCACACTGCCCACAAAATAATGTGGAAACTGAGCTGCACTTCCTAACCTCCTGCCAAATGTATGACCATATTAGAGACACATGTTTCCCGCAGATTACACAGACCCACAAAGAATTCGAAAACAAATCCAATTTTGATAAACTCCCATATCTATTGGGTGAAATACCACAGTGTGCCATCACAGCAGCAACATTTGTGACCTGTTGCCACAAGAAATGGGCAACCAGTGAAGAACAAATACTATTGTAAATACAACCCATATTTATGTTTATTTTTCTAACTATTTGCACATCGTTACGACACTGTATATAGCCATAACATGACATTTGAGTGTAATGTTTACTGTTCATTTTTTATTTCACTTTTGTTTATTATCTATTTCACTTGCTTTGGCAATGTAAACATATGTTTCCCATGGCAATAAAGCCCTTTAAATTGAGAGAGAGAGAGAGAGAGAGAGAGAGAGAGAGAGAGAGAGAGAGAGAGAGAGAGAGAGAGAGAGAGAGAGAGAGACTCCTCCTGTCTTCTTCTCCTTACTCCCCAGCAGGACAGAGACAAACAGAGCTTGTTTCTCTTCCGCTCAGCCTGGACTGAAAGAGAGGAACAGAGGGCTGCCAGTCCCCCAGTGGAGTAGGCTGACTTGGCTGGGTGTGAGGGCCAGATGCTGCAGGACTCAGACTTAGCCACCACACCTCCCCTGTCCCTGGCTGCAGCCACCTTCCCCTGGGCCACGCCACCGGATCCATCATCTCCTCCCTCTCTCTCCTTGGAGGAGAGGAGACACTTCACTTAATCACAGGCTGGTTGTAGATGAATGCTGTGAGTCCACATGAGGAGAGGATCACCAAATGAAGATGTGAAAATCCTCCTCACTGCACTCGCCAGTATTACCTTTACGAATCAACCTCACAGCCTTCGTCAAAGCAAGACGAGACCGATAGAAAAATATACACCTCCATCGTCTCCGTGTGTAACCACCCTCAACAACCTGTACTGGATGGAGGCTGTTCTGGTTATCTCACAGACAAGACAACCTTGGCTGAGCACTACTCCTGTTTTACCTGCTGCAACAATCACCACAACTCATACTGACTAGGGATCAGATCAGGACTAAGGGCTCTATTTTAACAAACATCCCCTTACTAGTTCTGACGTTGTTGATAGCTACTTTCAGGAAAAATCTACTTACTATTATTGAGAAATGTGGTTGTCCCAACTAGCTATCTTAAGAAATATTTTTGCTATTTTCACTGCGGGAATTATGGGCACAATAGCGGGGTATGGGTAGCCTATAAGGGCTTGTTTTTTTAATCAAACAAAACTGAAAACAAGCAATTGTTAGAGGAAAATAACCGAAATGTTTCTAAATACAAATGTCACCGGATCATCTCATCTCTCGTTCCACCGGATCATCTCATCTCTCGTTCCATGATAGGCATATAGCCTACATGTTTTTTTTTTTATACCCATTCAAAATAATAACAGGAGCTGTCTAAAATTATGTACAATACACAGATAAAAAGGGGGTGTCCACTCACTGTTTTGCTGCTCCCAAACTTGATATTTTAATAAAGCTTCGGTGATTAAGATTTATTTCAAAGCGGTCTCACAACCCAAACCCTTTATCAATAGCCTTGGCTACTTGGCGAATGCATTGGGCAGGACCAAAAAAAATCAGCCTTCATTGAGAGGACGGGAGGCTATGCTTGGTTTTTTATCAAATGAAACGAAATGGGAAAAAACATTAGTTTTTGTATGTTTCTAAATATGAGGTTTATGTGCACAAAAAGCACTTATATTTTGTTCCATGAGCATATGGGCACTGTCACGGCTGGATAGGCTCTTGTTGCACTGTCAAAATCCATGCCATGATCTTGAATATCCCCATCAGCGTTGCCTGAAATTGGCAATTTGGCGCCCGTTTTTTAAGGACACACCTTAGATATTGCCACCCCTCCCACCTCAGTGCAAGCGAGTTTATATAAAACAAGTAAATTACCAATCCTGGCGCTAGGGTTTGAAAATAGAAGAGCGCTGGCGTTAACAGGTCGAAATTGCAAACGAGCGTGCGTTTGACAATCACGCTGGCTTAATGCCATCCTAAAATAGAGCTGTAGTTGTTTGACAACTACAACCCGCCCCTTCCCATTCTGTTGTCTAATGTAGTGTAGAGGAATAATGTGTAAGACAGAACTACGTCCCAAATGGCACCCTATTCCCTATTTAGTGCACTACTTTTGAACCCTATGGGCCCTGGTCAAAAGTAGTGCACTAAACAGGGAATAGGGTGCCATTTGGGATGATTCAGCAACAGCAGCAGCTCCCCCCCCTCCTAAGTCTGCCCCCACAGTGTGAGCACATTGTTTAGTATACAGCTGCAGCTGCTGCTGCCGTTGTGCCTGTGCTGTTCATTCTCCTCCCTCCTCCAACCGCTACACTGAGGGAATGTGTGTTCCCCCCTCTCTACCCAGTTGCCCCCTCTCCCCTGTCTCTGTCAGTAGGCCACATTTGAAGGCAGGGGAACCTCACAGACACACAGGAATACATATTAAGACACAAATGCACAGACAACCAGGCCCAACAGACAGCAAATGCATCGTTACGGAGAACTGTGTTATCTAGCCAAAAAATAGTTGAGTAAAGCATATTTTGGGGGCATTTCTTTAAGGCAGAAGAAATGCATTCTCGGCATTAAGCCTATGTGTTCCAGCTGTCCTGTGTGTGTGCTGGGACTAGAGTCTGCTCTGTGGGGTTAATTGCATCGTTAGTGCTGCATACTTAAACGGTTTTTAAGCTCTTTAAAACGACAGTATGTGCTTATTGATGAAGCTCACAGGAGACGATAGAGATTCTTTGAGTCATTCAATAAACCTGAGACCTGGCCCATTCAGTTCTGTCTCTTTCCTCACACTGCCTGCCTGGCTGTCTCTGCTTACATTTGCATGGATGGTAATGATGAGAAGAGATTACTTTATTGTAACATGAGAGAATGGCGCCAGAGGAGATGGCTGCAGTTTTACGGGCTCCTAACCAATTGTGCTATTGTGTGTGTTTTTTCGCGTTATTTGTAACTTATTTTGTACATAATGTTTTTGCCACCGAAAACAGCTTCTGGATATCAGGACAGTGATTACTCACCTCGTAATGGACGAAGATTTTTTCTTTAACGAGTCGGACGCGAAGGATTTTCTTCAGACATCCGACAAGGCCCAAATCCCCGTCATTCGCATTAGAAAGAGACAGAGATTTCGGGGACGTAGCTCGGGGTGCCTTGTAAGGATCCGACGTTGAGTGCGTAATCTGCCTATACCATCAGTCCTACTAGCGAACGTACAATCATTGGATAACAAAATAGACAAACTAAGATCACGGAGATCCTACCAACGGGACATTAAAAACTGTAATATCTTATGTTTCACTGAGTCGTGGCTGAACGACAACATGGATAACATACAGCTGTATCGGCAAGATAGAACAGCTGCCTCTGGTAAGACAAGGGGTGGCGGTCTGTGTATATTTGTAAACAACAGCTGGTGCACGAAATCTAATATTAAGGAAGTTTCTACGTTTTGCTCGCTGAGGTAGAGTATCTCATGATAAGCTGTAGACCACACTATTTACCAAGAGAGTTTTCATCTATATTTTTCGTAGCTGTCTATTTACCACCACAAACCGATGCTGGCACTAAGACTGCACTCAATGTGCTGTATAAGGCCATAAGCAAACAGGAAAACACTCATCCAGAGGCAGCGCTCGTAGTGGCCGGGGACTTTAATGCAGGGAAACTTACATCAGTTTCACCTAATTTCTACCAGTATGTTACATGTGTAACCAGAGGAAGAAAAACTCAAGACCACCTTTACTCCACACACAGAGACGCATACAAAGCTCTCCCTCGCCCTCCATTTGGGAAATCTGACCACCAGTGACTCCGTCAATAAAGAAGTGGTCAGACGACACAGGCGCTAAGCTACAGGACTGTTTTTCTAGCACAGACTGGAATATGTTCTGGGATTCTTCCGATGGCATTGAGGAGTACATCACATCAGTCACTGGCTTCATCATTAAGTGCATCAATGACGTCGTCCCCACAGTGACCGTACGTATACCCCAACCAGAAGCCATGGATTACCGGCAACGTCCGCACTGAGCTAAAGAGTAGAGCTGCCACTTTCATGGAGTGGGACTCTAACCCGGACGCTTATAAGAAATCCCGCTATGTCCTCCGACGAACCATCAAACAGGCAAAGTGTCAATACAGGACTAAGATTGAATCGTCCGACACAGGCTCCGATGCTTGTCGGATGTGGCAGGGCTTGCAAACTATTACAGACTACAAAGGGAAGCACAGCCACGAGCTGCCCAGTGACACGAGCCCACCAGACGAGCTAAATTACTTATATGCTCGCTTCGAGGCAAGCAACACTGAAGCATGCATGAGAGCACCAGCTGTTCCAGATGACTCTGTGATCACGCTCTCCGTAGCAGATGTGAGTAAGACCTTTAAACAGGTCAACATTCACAAGGCCGCAGGGCCAGACGGATTACCAGGACATGTATTCCGAGCATGCGCTGACCAACTGGCAAGTGTCTTCACTGACAATTTCAACCTGTCCCTGACTGAGTCTGTAATACCAACATGTTTCAAGCAGACCACCATAATCCCTGTGCCCAAGAATACTAAGGTAACCTGCCTAAATGACTACCGACCCGTAGCACTCACGTCTGTAGCCATGAAGTGCTTTGAAAAGCTGGTCATGGCTCACATCAACACCATTATCCCAGAAACCCTAGACCCACTAAATTTGCATACCGCCCCAACAGATCCACAGATGATGCAATCTCTATTGCACTCCACAATGCCCTTTCCCAACTGAACAAAAGGAACACCTGTCACACCCTGGTTCTGGGACTCATTATGTTGAGCCAGGGTGTGTGCAGTCTATGTGGTTTGGTTCTATGTTGGGTGTCAAAGTGTTGTAATTATGTTGATTAGTCATATGACTCCCAATCGGAGGTAACGAGTGTCAGCTGTCGGCTCGTTATCTCTGATTGGGAGCCATATTTATTCTGTATGTGTTCTTGTGGGCATTGTGGGTTATTGTTCCGTTTCTGTCAGTTTAGCAGAGGACTTCACGAATCGTCGTTTGTTTTGTATTTACGTGCTTTACTCTATTAAAGTTATCATGTTCACTCAACGCGCTGCGCTTTGGTCCGTTCATTCATCAGACGATCGTGACAGAATAACCCACCACAAGAAGACCAAGCAGCGCGTCCAGGAGCAAAGGGTCTGGACATGGGAGGAGGCGCCGGGTCAGGAGAGAACGTGGGTGGATGTCCTCCTCGGCTGGGGACATATTATCCAGGAGGAGGCCGTCCGGTACCGGAGGGCGATGAAGGGGGAGAACCTGGCAGGAGAGGAGCAACGGCATCGGCAGGGCCATCGTCGGAGGGACGGGAGGCAACCCCAAAAAGTTTTTTGGGGGGGGCACATGGCTTGGGCGGCTGGGCAGCAGGAGGCTGCCACAGGGAGAAAAGGAGAGAAGGCTAACGGAGTACGGGAGCCATTGGCGAGTAGAGGGAGGGAAGTGTTTGTGGCACGGCGTGAAGGACTGATGTGTGTTGCCAGTCCGGTCCGGCCCGTTCCTGATCCTCGGTTGAGGCCAGTGGTGTGTGTTCCCGGTACGGACCGGCCTATTCCTACTCCAAGCACCAGGTCCACGGTGCGCTTCGCCAGCCCGGCCCGGCCTGTTCCGGCCACTCGCACCAGGGATACGGTGCGCGTCGCCAGCCCAGCCCGGCCTGTTCCTACTCCACGCACCAGGGATACGGTGCGCTTCGCCAGCCCGGTCCGGCCTGTTCCTGCCACCCGCACTAAGACTACGGTGCGCGTCGCCAGCCCGACCCGGCCTGTTCCTGCCACCCGCACCAAGACTGAGATGCGTGTCCTCAGCCCGGTACCTCCAGTTCCGGCACCACGCATCAGGCCTACGGTGCGTCCCCAGGGCCAAGCATGCCCTGTTGCTTCTCCCCGCACTAGCCCTGAGATGCGTGTCCTCAGCCCGGTACCTCCAGTTCCGGCACCACGCACCAGGCCTACGGTGCGCCTCAGACGGCCAGAGTCTGCCGTCTGCCCAACGGGGCCTGAACTGCCCGTCTGCCCAACGGCGCCTGAACTGCCCGTCTGCCCAACGCCGTCTGAACTGCCCGTCTGCCCAACGCCGTCTGAACTGCCCGTCTGCCCAACGGCGCCTGAACTGCCCGTCTGCCCAACGCCGTCTGAACTGCCCGTCTGCCCAACGCCGTCTGAACTGTCCGTCTGCCCAACGCCGTCTGAACTGCCCGTCTGTACTGAGCCTGCAAAGCCGCCCGTCTGCCATGAGCCTTCAGAGCCGTCCGCCAGACCGGAGCCGCTAGAGCTCTCCGCCAGACAGGATCAGCCAGAGCCTTCCGCCAGACAGGATCAGCCAGAGCCTTCCGCCAGACAGGATCAGCCAGAGCCTTCCGCCAGACAGGATCAGCCAGAGCCTTCCGCCAGACAGGATCAGCCAGAGCCTTCCGCCAGACAGGATCAGCCAGAGCCTTCCGCCAGACAGGATCAGCCAGAGCCTTCCGCCAGACAGGATCAGCCAGAGCCTTCGGCCAGACGTGAGCAGCCAGATCCGTCAGCCAGCCATGAGCAGCCAGATCCGTCAGCCAGCCATGAGCAGCCAGATCTGTCGGCCAGCCATGAGCAGCCAGATCCGTCGGCCAGCCATGAGCAGCCAGATCCGTCGGCCAGCCAGGAGCAGCCAGATCCGTCAGCCAGCCATGAGCAGCCAGATCCGTCAGCCAGCCATGAGCAGCCAGATCCTTCAGCCAGCCATGAGCCGTTCAGCCAGGATCCGCCAGAGCCGTCCAGCCAGGATCCGCCAGAGCCAGCCAGCCAGGATCCGCCATTGAGTCAGGTGCTGCCCCTTATCCTGGTGCTGCCCCTTAGTCCGGTGCTGCCTCTTAGTCCGGTGCTGCCCCTTAAACCGGTGGGGGTCATTTGGAGGAACCTACGTAAGCGGGTAGTGATGATGGTGGGGTGGTGGTCTAGGCCGGAGCCAGAACCGCCACCGAGGAGGTATGCCCACCCAGCCCTCCCCTGTTTGGGGGTTTTGAGGCGCGGTCGCAGTCCGCGCCTTTAGGGGGGGGTACTGTCACACCCTGGTTCTGGGACTCATTATGTTGAGCCAGGGTGTGTGCAGTCTATGTGGTTTGGTTCTATGTTGGGTGTCAAAGTGTTGTAATTATGTTGATTAGTCATATGACTCCCAATCGGAGGTAACGAGTGTCAGCTGTCGGCTCGTTATCTCTGATTGGGAGCCATATTTATTCTGTATGTGTTCTTGTGGGCATTGTGGGTTATTGTTCCGTTTCTGTCAGTTTAGCAGAGGACTTCACGAATCGTCGTTTGTTTTGTATTTACGTGCTTTACTCTATTAAAGTTATCATGTTCACTCAACGCGCTGCGCTTTGGTCCGTTCATTCATCAGACGATCGTGACAACACCTACGTGAGAATGCTATTCATTGATTACAGCTCAGCGTTCAACACCATAGTGCCCTCAAAGCTCATCCCTAAGCTAAGGACCCTGGGACTAAACACCTCCCTCTGCAACTGGATCCTGGACTTCCTGATGGGCCGTCCTTAGGTGGTAAGGGTAGGTAACAACACATCTGCTACGCTGATCCTCAACACGGGGCCCCTCAGGGGTGCATGCTCAGTCCCCTCCTGTACTTCCTGTTCACCCATGACTGCATGGCCAGGCACGACTCCAACACCATCATTAAGTTTCCGACGACACAACAGTGGTAGGCCTGATCACCGACAATGATGAGACAGCCTATAGGGAGGAGGTCAGAGACCTGGCTGTGTGGTGCCAGGATAACAACCTCTCCCTTAACGTCCTCAAGACAAAAGAGATGATCGTGGACTACAGGAAAAAGAAGAGGGCCGAGCACGCCCCCATTCTCATCGATGGGGCTGTAGTGGAGCAGGTTGAGAGCTTCAAGTTCCTTGGTGTCCACATCACCAACAAACTATCATTGTCCAAACACACCAAGACAGTTGTGAAAAGGGCACGAAAAAGCCTAATCTTCCTCAGGAGACTGAAAAGATTTGGCATGGGTACTCAGATCCTCAAAAAGTTCTACAGCTGCACCATTGAGAGCATCCTGACTGGTTGCATCACTGCCTGGTATGGCAACTGCTCGGCCTCCGACCGCAAGGCACTACAGAGGGTAGTGCGTACGGCCCAGTACATCACTGGGGCCAAGCTTCCTGCCATCCAGGACCTCTATACCAGGCGGTGTCAGAGGAAGGCCCTAAAGATTGTCAAAGACTCCAGCCACCCTAGTCATAGACTGTTCTCTCTGCTACCGCACTTATTGATGAAGCCAGTGACTGATGTGGTGTACTCCTCAATGTTATCGGAAGAATCCCGGAACATATTCCAGTCTGTGCTAGCAAAACAGTCCTGTAGCTTAGCATCTGCGTGACCACTTCCTTATTAAGAACGGCGCCGGAGAAGATGGCTGCCGTTTTACAGCCCTCTAACCAATTGTACTATTATGTGTGTTTTTCCGCGTTATTTGTAATTTATTTTGTACATAATGTTTCTGCCATCGTCTCTTATAACCAAAAAGAGCTTCTGGATATCAGGACAGCGATTACTCACCTCGTATTGGACGAAGATTTTTTCTTCAACGAGGCGGCCGCGAAGGATATCCTACAGACACCCGACAAGTCCCAAATCCCCGTCATTCGCATGAGGAAGAGACAGAGATATCGTGGACGTAGGTCGGGGTGCCTTGTAAGGATCCGACGGCGAGCGAGTAAACTGCCGCTCCTATCAATCCTATTAGCCAATCTTCAATCATTGGAGAACAAATTGGATGACCTAAGATTACGGTTATCCTACCAACGGGACATTAAAAACTGTAATATCTTATGTTTCACCGAGTCGTGGCTGAACGACGACATGGATAACATACAGCTAGCGGGCAATACGCTACATCGGCAGGATAGAACGGCTGACTCCGGTAAGACAAGGGGTGGCGGTCTGTGTATATTTGTAAACAACAGCTGGTGCACAAAATCAAATACTAAGGAAGTCTCTAGGTTTTGCTCGCCTGAGGTAGAGTATCTTATGATAAGCTGTAGACCACACTATTTACCAAGAGAGTTTTCATCTATATTTTTCATAGCTGTCTATTTACCACCACAAACCAATGCTGGCATTAAGATTGCACTGACTGAGCTGTATAAGGCCATAAATCAACAGGAAAACGCTCATCCAAATGCAGCGCTCCTAGTGGCCGGGGACTTTAATGCAGGGAAACTTAAATCCGTTCTACCTAATTTCTACCAGCATGTTAAATGTGCAACCAGAGGAAAAAAAACTCTAGACCACCTTTACTCCACACACAGAGACGCATACAAATCTATCCCTCGCCCTCCATTTGGCAAATCTGACCATAACTCTATCCTCCTGATTCCTGCTTATAAGCAAAAACTAAAGCAGGAAGAACCAGTGACTCGGTTAATAAAAAAGTGGTCAGATGACGCAGATGCTAAGCTATAGGACTGTTTTGCTAGCACAGACTGGAACATGTTCCGGGATTCTTCAGATAGCATTGAGGAGTACACCACATCAGTCACTGGCTTCATCAATAAGTGCATCGATGATATCGTCCCCACAGTGACCATACGTACATACCCCAACCAGAAGCCATGGATTACAGGAAACATCCGCACTGAGCTAAAGGGTAGAGCTGCCGCTTTCAAGGAGCGGAACTCTAACCCGGATGCTTATAAGAAATCCCACTATGCCCTCCGACGAACCATCAAACAGGCAAAGAGTCAATACAGGACTAAGATTGAATCGTACTACACTGGCTCTGACGCTCGTCGGATGTGGCAGGGCTTGAAAACTATTACAGACTACAAAGGGAAGCACAGCCGCAAGCTGCCCAGTGACACAAGACTTCCAGACGAGCTAAACCACTTCTATGCTCGCTTCGAGGCAAGCAACACTGAAGCATGCATGAGAGCACCAGCTGTTCCGGATGACTATGTGATCATGCTCTCCGTAGCCGATGTGAGTAAGACTTTTAAGCAGGTCAACATTCACAAGGCCGCAGGGCCAGACGGATTACCAGGACGTGTACTCCGAGCATGTGCTGACCAACTGGCAAGTGTCTTCACTGACATTTTCAACATGTCCCTGACTGAGTCTGTAATACCAACATGTTTCAAGCAGACCACCATAGTCCCCGTGCCCAAGGACTCTAAGATAATCTGCCTAAATGACTACCGACCCGTAGCACTGACGTCTGTAGCCATGAAGTGCTTTGAAAGGCTGGTCATGGCTCACATCAACACCATTATCCCAGAAACCCTAGACCCACTCCAATTTGCATACCGCCCCAACAGATCCACAGATGATGCAATCTCTATTGCACTCCACACTGCCATTTCCCACCTGGACAAGAGGAACACCTATGTGAGAATGCTATTCATTGACTACAGCTCAGCATTCAACACCATAGTGCCCTCAAAGCTCATCACTAAGCTAAGGATCCTGGGACTAAACACCTCCCTCTGCAACTGGATCCTGGACTTCCTGACGGGCCGCCCCCAGGTGGTAAGGGTAGGTAACAACACATCTGCCACACTGATCCTCAACACGGGGGCCCCTCAGGGGTGCGTGCTCAGTCCCCTCCTGTACTCCCTGTTCACCCATGACTGCATGGCCAGGCACGACTCCAACACCATCATTAAGTTTGCCGACGACACAACAGTGGTAGGCCTGATCACCGACAATGATGAGACAGCCTACAGGGAGGAGGTCAGAGACCTGGCTGTGTGGTGCCAGGATAACAACCTCTCCCTCAACGTGACCAAGACAAAGGAGATGATTGTGGACTACAGGAAAAAAAAGAGGACTGAGCACGCCCCCATTCTCATCGACGGGGCTGTAGTGGAACAGGTTGAGAGCTTCAAGTTCCTTGGTGTCCACATCACCAACGAACTATCATGGTCCAAACACACCAAGACAGTCGTGAAGAGGGCACGACAAAGCCTATTCCCCCTCAGGAGACTGAAAATATTTGGCATGGGTCCTCAGATCCTCAAAACATTCTACAGCTGCACCATCGAGAGCATCCTGACTGGTTGCATCACCGCCTGGTATGGCAACTGCTTGGCCTCCGACCGCAAGGCACTACAGAGGGTAGTGCGTACGGCCCAGTACATCACTGGGGCCAAGCTTCCTGCCATCCAGGACCTCTATACCAGGCGGTGTCAGAGGAAGGCCCTCAAAATTGTCGAAGACTCCAGCCACCCTAGTCATAGACTGTTCTCTCTGCTCCCGCACGGCAAGCGGTACCGGAGTGCCAAGTCTAGGTCCAAAAGACTTCTCAACAGCTTCTACCCCCAAACCATAAGACTCCTGAACAGCTAATCATGGCTACCCGGACTATTTGCACTGCCCCCCCACCCCATCCTTTTACGCTGCTGCTACTCTGTTAATTATTTATGCATAGTCACTTTAACTCTACCCACATGTACATATTACTTCAACTACCTCAACTAGCCGGTGCCCCCGCACATTGACTCTGCACCGGTACCCCCCTGTATATATAGCCTCCCTACTGTTATTTTATTTTACTTTCTTTCTCAACACTTTTTTTGTTGTTGTTTAATTTTTAATTTTTTGTTAAAAATAAATGCACTGTTGGTTAAGGACTGTAAGTAAACATTTCACTGTAATGTCTGCACCTGTTGTATTCGGCGCATGTGGCCAATAAAATTTGATTTGATTTGATTTGATTTATTAACCGAGTCACTGGTGCTTCCTGCTTTAGTTTTTGCTTATAAGCAGGAATCAGGAGGATAGAGTTATGGTCAGATTTGCCAATTGGAGGGCGAGGGAGAGCTTTGTACATGTGTGGAGTAAAGGTGGACTAGAGTTTTTTTTCCTCTGGTTGCACATGTAACATGCTGGTAGAAATTAGGTAGAACGGATTGAAGTTTCCATGCATTAAAGTCCCCGGCCACTAGGAGCGCTGTCTCTGGATGAGCGTTTTCCTGTTTACTTATGGCCTTATACAGCTCATTGAGTGCAATCTTAGTGCCAGCATCGGTTTGTGGTGGTAATTAGACAGCTACAAAAAAAAGATGAAAACTCTCTTGGAAAATAGTGTGGTCTACAGCTTATCATGAGATACTCTACCTCAGGCAAGCAAAACCTTGATACTTCCTTAGTATTAGATTGTATGCACCAGCTGTTGTTTACAAATATGCACAGACCGCCACCCCTTGTCTTACCTGAGTCAGCCGTTCTATCCTGCTGATGTAGCGTATATCCCGCCAGCTGTATGTTATCCATGTCGTTGTTCAGCCACGACTCGGAGAAACATAAGATATTACAGTTTTTAATTTCCCGTTGGTAGGATAACCTTAATCTTAGGTTGTCCAATTTATTTTCAAATGATTGAACATTGGCTAATAGGATTGATGGAAGACACAGTTTACTCGCTCGCCGTTGGCTCCTTACAAGGCACCCCGACCTACGTCCACAATATCTCCGTCTCTTTTTCATGCGAGGCCTTGTCGGGTGTCTGTAGAATATCCTTAGCATCCGACTCGTTGAAGAAAAAATCTACGTCCAACACGAGGTGAGTAATCGCTGTCCTGATATCCAGAAGCTCTTTTTGGTCATAAACATTATGTACAGAATAAATGACAAATAACGCAAAAAAACACACATAATAGTACAATTGGTTAGAGGGCTGTAAAATGGCAGCCATCTTTTCCGGCACCATAGACTGTTCTCTCTGCTACCGCACGGCAAGCGGTACCGGAGTGCCAAGTCTAGGTTCAAAAGGCTTCTTAACAGCTTCTACCCCCAAGCCATAAGACTCCTGAACATCTAATCAAATGGCTACCCAGACTATTTGCATTGTCCCCCCCACACCCCCTCTTTTACGCTGCTGCTCTCTGTTTATTATCTATGCATAGTCACTTTAATTCTACCTACATGTACATATAACGTCAATTACCTCGACTAACTTGTGCCCCCGCACATTGACTCTGTACCTGTACCCCCTGTATATAGCCTCGCTACTGTTATATTACTGTTGCTCTTTAACCATTTTTATTTGTTATTTCTTACTTATCACTTATTGTTCTTAAAACTGCATTGTTGGTTAAGGGCTTGTAAGTAAGCATTTTACTGTAAGGTACCTGTTGTTTTCGGCACATGTGACAAAAAAATATGATTTGATTTGTTCCTTTTTTTTTTTTTTGTCCAATGATACTCTAATATACTAACGAGTGATGATATCCACTTACACTGATAAGTGTGTATGGTTAGCTTACTGAGGTCTGGGCCCTGTGCGATAGTGGTAGTGATACCCTGCCCTGCTTTTAACACAGGAGACAAATTGGCTTTGTGTAAAATGTCAGGGCGGGTTTTTATGGGTGCTCCCTGAGGGGTGATGCAGAGTAATTGGGGCCTGTAAAGGCAGAACAAAATGCTTTACATTCATCTGGCTCCCACAGATGGATTCCAAACCTTTATGGGGAAGATCAGGTGGGTTCCTACACATTATACACACATGCACACAAGCAAGCATGCAAATTCACACACACACACACACACACACACACACACACACACACACACACACACACACACACACACACACACACACACACACACACACACACACACACACACACACACATACACACATTACCCACATTCTGCAGCCAGCTTCAGTCATACCTCTAGTCTATGCTGTGTGTCCATGTTTTGGTCCGTGTGTGTCCGTGTCTATGTGTGTGATTTCTGATATCAGCAGGTGACTGGGTTGAATGGATATAATGGCTTCTACAGCTGCTCCCAGGGACCAGACAAAGCCATTAGAAAACACATCAGCCAAGCACATACAGTGAGCTCCAAAACTATTGGGACAGTGACAATTTTGTTGTTGTTTTAGCTCTTTACTCCAGTACTTTGGATTATAAATGATATAACGACTATGAGGTTAAAGTGCAGACTGTCAGCTTTAATTTGAGGATACTTTCATCCATATCGGTTGAACCGTTTAGAAATTACAGCACTTTTTGTACATAGTCTCCCCATTTTAGGGGACCAAAAGTACTTGAACAAATTCACTTATATATGTATTAAAGTTTAGTATTTGGTCCCATATTCATAGCAGGCAATGACTACATCAAGCTTGTAATTACAAATTTGTTGGAAGCATTTGCTGTTTGTTTTAGTTGTGTTTCAGATTGTTTTGTGCCCAAAGAAATGAATGATAAATAATGTATTGTGTCATTTTGGTGTCACTTTAATTGTAAATAAGAATATAATATGTTTCTAAACACTTCTACATTAATGTGGATGCTACCATGATTACGGATAATCCTGAATGAATCATGAATAATGATGAGTGAGAACGTTACAGAGGCATAAATCATACCCCCCCAAAAATGCTAACCTCTCCATGGTGAGAGGTTAGCATGTCATGGGGGTCTGATTTTTGTGCGTCTAGTAGATCCATGGTTGTACAAGAGCCCCCTTTGTTCTGTGATGGACGTGCACACAGACTTGGCCCAGTGCATTAGCAGTGCACTTATTTTGGCCCAGCACCTACTGTATGTCTGGGTCAGGCCCTACTGTCTGTACTGAGGTATGGAGGTTGGTGGGTCCCATGGCAGGTTGCAGGGGGAAGAGTCACTGTGAATAATCACCTAGGACTTTCTCCAGTACACCAAGCCACCAGCCCCTTACAGTATCAGTCTCCGTCTGAATATGAGTCCCTCTGCTGTGGCACAGACCACCACACAACAGGCTTCAATAGAATAGATCTCATTCACAAATCTTAAGCTTTCTTTGGGTGACTAGAGGTGTTGTTCACAAAAATGTTTTCAGTGTATAGTGTGGTGGACTTTGCAGTCTGTGTTTGCAGCCTATTTTCCAGTATTTTCAGTTTGTCGCCTGTGTGTTTTTTCTAGTATTACAGGTGTGTTTCTATACAGGCATTATAACCCCCACCTAAACAGAAGGTAAATAACTGTGCAGGGGTCCTGTTAATTCAGAGTTGGTCTTAGCCGGGATCTACTGGGTTTTCCTGTTACGGAGAGTTTCATTAAAGCCTGTTTTGAAGGAATCAGTAGGGGTATGTGTAGTTTGTAGCCTCTTGTGAAGGAATCAGTAGGGGTATGTGTAGTTTGTAGTCTGTGTGAAGGAATCAGTAGGGGTATGTGTAGTTTGTAGCCTGTTGTGGAGAAATTAGTAGGGGTATGTGTAGTTTGTAGCCTGTTGTGGAGAAATTAGTAGGGGTATGTGTAGTTTGTAGCCTCTTGTGAAGGAATCAGTAGGGGTATGTGTAGTTTGTAGTCTGTGTGAAGGAATCAGTAGGGGTATGTGTAGTTTGTAGTCTGTGTGAAGGAATCAGTAGGGGTATGTGTAGTTTGTAGCCTGTTGTGGAGAAATTAGTAGGGGTATGTGTAGTTTGTAGCCTGTTGTGGAGAAATTAGTAGGGGTATGTGTAGTTTGTAGCCTCTTGTGAAGGAATCAGTAGGGGTATGTGTAGTTTGTAGTCTGTTGTGGAGGAATTAGTAGGGGTGTCAGGTTGCTATCATCCTGGTGAGAGAACATCTGCTGTGTCTTCTCCTGAGAATATCCCAGCTGAATACAGACCAGTAATACAGCTCTTCACACTGCACATGTATAGCCCATGCCCCACAGACAGTAGCAGCCATTCACATCAGAATCACAGCACTGATAAACTGTGAAGAAAAACACACTGGAGCCTTGTGTGAATTTACTCACATTGCACTGCATGTGCCATAGACATAGTAACAAAATACATAATATTTCAAAATATCAAGATGATTTGTATTGTTTTCAACAACAAAAAATGCATGTGTTGTTACATTCTAGATAATGAATCATCATGAATGTTCAAACTGTGTACTTGCTTGCTCATAAAAAATCCATTGAGTTGTGGTATGAATATACAGTACGTTCTGTCGTTCTGTATCGCCAGAATGTAACAACATGTTCAAAACCAACAACCACGAGTACATATAGACATATACTCTCTACAGCTGAGGGAAAAACACATCCTGTGTGTAGGGAAATCCTCAATCATTCATACACTTACTAGCTTGCATCTCAAATGGCACCCTATTCCCTATGTAGTGCACTACTTTTGACCAGGGCCCCCTACACAAAAGTAGTGCACTATATAGGGAATAGGGTGCCATTTTGGACACAGGCGAGGTAAACCTGATGTCTCATCAGAAGAGCCTTCATACTTATAAATAAAAAATCCATAAATAATCAATTCCTGCATCTCTAGTCTCTCACTCAAGGAAAACATCTCCATCAATTGCATGGGTATTGTTTATTATTATTACCTGCCCCTGTAGGATAGATTTGTTCAACATAATATAATACTGTGAGGCGCTACATGGTGCAGCGGCTGCCACATTTGTTCCAGTGTGAGGTAGTCTTTCATATTCACTGATAGAGCCATTGAGCAGACAGACGTGTGTGCGTGTGTGTGTGTGTGGGGGTGATGCTGGGGACTAGGGATGCAGTCATTTGCAACAGCTGTGTGAAATGAAATGCAGGCTGAAGAGCCAGTCAGTCTTAAATCATTATTACAGCACCATGTCAGACAGCCGAGCAGAGCTCCCCAAGCCAGAAAACATAACCTGCAAATATCGCCTCTCTCTCTCTCGCTCTCTCTCTCTCCAAATTCAATTCAATTCAAAGGGCTTTAATGGCATGGGAAACATATGTTTACATTGCCAAAGCAAGTGACATAGATAATAAACAAAAGTGAAATAAACAATATAAAAGGAACAGTAAACATTACACTCACTAAAGTTCCAAAAGAATAAAGACATGTCAAATGTCATATTATGTATATACAGTGTTTTAACGATGTGCAAATAGTTTAAGTACAAAAGGGAAAATAAATAAACATAAATATGGGTTGTAATTACAATGGTGTTTGTTCTTCACTGGTTGCCCTTTTCTTGTGGCAACAGGTCACAAATATTGTTGCTGTGATGGCACACTGTGGTATTTCACTCAATAGATATGGGAGTTTATTAAAATTGGATTTGTTTTCAAATTCTTTGTGGATCTGTGTAATCTGAGGGAAATATGTCTCTCTAATATGGTCATACATTTGGCAGGTGGTTAGGAAGTGCAGCTCAGTTTCCACCTTATTTTGTGGGCAGTGTGCACATAGCCTGTCTTCTCTTGAGAGCCATGTCTGCCTACGGCGGCCTCTCTCAATAGCTAGGCTATGCTCAGTGAGTCTGTACATAGTCAAAGCTTTCCTTAAGTTTGGGTCAGTCACAGTGGTCAGGTATTCTGCCACTGTGTACTCTCTGTTTAGGGCCAAATAGCATTCTAGTTTGCTCTGTTTTTTTGTTAATTCTTTCCAATGTGTCAAGTAATTATCTTTTTGTTTTCTCATGATTTGGTTGGGTCTAAATGTGTTGCTGTCCTGGGGCTCTGTGGGGTCTGTTTGAGTTTGTGAACAGAGCCCCAGGACCAGCTTGCTTAGGGGACTCTTCTCCAAGTTCATCTCTCTGTAGGTGATGGCTTTGTTTTGGAAGGTTTGGGAATCGCTTCCTTTTAAGTGGTTATAGAATTGAACAGCTCTTTTCTGGATTTTGATAAATAGCGGGTATCGGCCTAATTCTGCTCTGCATGCATTATTTGGTGTTTTTCGTTGTACACTGAGGATATTTTTGCAGAATTCTGCATGCAGAGTCTCAATTTGGTGTTTGTCCCATTTTGTGAATTCTTGGTTGGTTTTTGTGTGCTCTAGGGCAACGGTGTCTAGATGGAATTTGTATTTGTGGTCCTGGCAACTGGACCTTTTTTGGAACACCATTATTTTTGTCTTACTGAGATTTACTGTCAGGGCCCAGGTCTGACAGAATCTGTGCAGAAGATCTAGGTGCTGCTGTAGGCCCTCCTTGGTTGGTGACAGAAGCATCAGATCATCAGCAAACAGTAGACATTTGACTTCAGATTCTAGTAGGGTGAGGCCGGGTGCTGCAGGCTGTTCTAGTGCCCTCGCCAATTCGGCCTTAAACTGCATCCCTGTCTCACCCCACGGCCCTGTGGAAAGAAATTGGTGTGTTTTTTTGCCAGTTTTAACCGCACACTAGTTGTTTGTGTACATGGATTTTATAATGTCGTATGTTTTCCCCCAACACCACTTTCCATCAATTTGTATAGCAGACCCTCATGCCAAATTGAGTCAAAAGCTTTTTTGAAATCAACAAAGCATGAGAAGACTTTGCCTTTGTTTTGGTTTGTTTGTTTATCAATTACGGTGTGTAGGGTGAATACATGGTCTGTCGTACAGTCATTTGGTAAAAAACGATTTGACATTTGCTCAGTACATTGTTTTCACTGAGGAAATGAACTGGTTGCAACGCCAGATTTGTGGGTTCGTTTCCCATGGGGGGCCTGTATGAAAAATGTATGCACTCACTAACTGTAAGTTGCTCTGGATAAGAGCATCTGCTAAAATGACTAACATTTAAAAAAAAAATGATATCCCACAGTAGTTATTGGGGTCAAATTTGTCTCCATTTTTGTGGATTAGGGTGATCATCCTTGGTTCCAAATATTGGGGAAGATGCCAGAGCTAAGGATGATGTTAAATAGTTTAAGTATAGCCAATTGGAATTTGTGGTCTGTAAATTGTATAATTTCATTGAGGATACCATCAACACCACAGGCCTTTTTGGGTTGGAGGGTTTGTATTTTGTCCTGTAGTTCATTCAATGTAATTGGAGAATCCTGTGGGTTCTGGTAGTCTTTAATAGTTTATTCTAATATTTGCATTTGATCATGTATATATTTTTGCTGTTTGTTCTTTGTTATAGGGCCAAAAAGATTGGAGAAGTGGTTTACCCATACATCTCCGTTTAGTAGAGATAGCTCTTCGTGTTGTTTTTTTGTTTAGTGTTTTCCAATTTTCCCAGAAGTGGTTAGAGTCTATGGATTCTTCAATTACATTGAGCTGATTTTTGACATGCTGTATTTCTGTATTGTTTTAGTTATTCACCATAGTGAAGGCGTAGGCTCAGGTTTTCTGGCTCTCTATGTTTTTGGTTGGATATGTTTCTCAATTTCTTTCTTAGGTTTTTGCATTCTTCATCAAACCATTTGTCATTGTTGTTACTTTTCTTCGGTTTTCTGTTAGAGATTTTTTAGATTTGATAGGGAAGCTGAGAGGTCAAATATACTGTTTAGGTTTTCTACTGCCAAGTTTACACCTTCACTATTACAGTGGAACGCTTTGTCCTGGAAGTTGTCGAAAAAGGGATTGAATTTGTTGTTGCGTAATTGTTTTTTGGTAGGTTTCCACACTACTTTCCTTCTATCTATAGCATTTCTTAATATTATTCAGTTCCTTTGGCTTTGATGCCTCATGATTGAGTATTGCTCTGTTCAAGTAGACTGTGATTTTGCTGTGGTCTGATAGGGGTGTCAGTGGGCTTACTGTGAACGCTCTGAGAGACTCTGGGTTGAGGTCAGCGATAAAGTAGTCTACAGTACTACTGCCAAGAGATGAGCTATAGGTGTACCTACCATAGGAGTCCCCTCGAAGGCTACCATTGACTATGTTTAAGTATAGCCAATTGGAATTTGTGGTCTGTAAATTGTATAATTTCATTGAGGATACCATCAACACCACAGGCCTTTTTGGGTTGGAGGGTTTGTATTTTGTCCTGTAGTTCATTCAATGTAATTGGAGAATCCTGTGGGTTCTGGTAGTCTTTAATAGTTTATTCTAATATTTGCATTTGATCATGTATATATTTTTGCTGTTTGTTCTTTGTTATAGGGCCAAAAAGATTGGAGAAGTGGTTTACCCATACATCTCCGTTTAGTAGAGATAGCTCTTCGTGTTGTTTTTTGTTTAGTGTTTTCCAATTTTCCCAGAAGTGGTTAGAGTCTATGGATTCTTCAATTACATTGAGCTGATTTTTGACATGCTGTATTTCTGTATTGTTTTAGTTATTCACCATAGTGAAGGCGTAGGCTCAGGTTTTCTGGCTCTCTATGTTTTTGGTTGGATATGTTTCTCAATTTCTTTCTTAGGTTTTTGCATTCTTCATCAAACCATTTGTCATTGTTGTTACTTTTCTTCGGTTTTCTGTTAGAGATTTTTTAGATTTGATAGGGAAGCTGAGAGGTCAAATATACTGTTTAGGTTTTCTACTGCCAAGTTTACACCTTCACTATTACAGTGGAACGCTTTGTCCTGGAAGTTGTCGAAAAAGGGATTGAATTTGTTGTTGCGTAATTGTTTTTTGGTAGGTTTCCACACTACTTTCCTTCTATCTATAGCATTTCTTAATATTATTCAGTTCCTTTGGCTTTGATGCCTCATGATTGAGTATTGCTCTGTTCAAGTAGACTGTGATTTTGAGGTGGTCTGATAGGGGTGTCAGTGGGCTTACTGTGAACGCTCTGAGAGACTCTGGGTTGAGGTCAGCGATAAAGTAGTCTACAGTACTACTGCCAAGAGATGAGCTATAGGTGTACCTACCATAGGAGTCCCTTCGAAGGCTACCATTGACTATGTACATACCCAGCGTGCGACAGAGCTGCAGGAGTTGGGACCCGTTTTTGTTGGTTATGTTGTCGTAGTTGTGCCTAGGGGGGCATATGGGGGAGGGAATGCTTTCACCTCCAGGTAGGTTTTTGTCCCCCTGTGTGCTGAGGGTGTCAGGTTCTTGTCCAGCCTGGAAATGATTGATTTCCCCCTCCAGGATGGAGAAGCTGTCTTCATTAAAGTATGGGAATTCTAGTGGGGGGATATAGGTAGCACACAGGAGGACATTTTTCTATAGTCATAAAAAATGACTATAGTACAGTGAGGGAAAAAAGTATTTGATACCCTGCTGATTTTGTACGTTTGCCCACTGACAAAGAAATGATCAGTCTATAATTTTAATGGTAGGTTTATTTGAACAGTGAGAGACAGAATAACAACAACAAAATCCAGAAAAACGCATGTCAAAAATATTATAAAATCATTTGCATTTTAATGAGGGAAATAAGTATTTGACCCCTCTGCAAAACATGACTTAGTACTTGGTGGCAAAACCCTTGTTGGCAATCACAGAGGTCAGACGTTTCTTGTAGTTGGCCACCAGGTTTGCACACATCTCAGGAGGGATTTTGTCCCACTCTTGTAGATCTTCTCCGAGTCATTAAGGTTTCGAGGCTGACGTTTGGCAACTCGAACCTTCAGCTCCCTCCACAGATTTTCTATGGGATTAAGGTCTGGAGACTGGCTAGGCCACTCCAGGACCTTAATGTGCTTCTTCTTGAGCCACTCCTTTGTTGCCTTGGCCGTGTGTTTTGGGTCATTGTCATGCTGGAATACCCATCCACGACCCATTTTCAATGCCCTGGCTGAGGGAAGGAGGTTCTCACCCAAGATTTGATGGTACATGGCCCCGTCCATCGTCCCTTTGATGCGGTGAAGTTGTCCTGTCCCCTTAGCAGAAAAACACCCTCAAAGCATAATGTTTCCACCTCCATGTTTGACGGTGGGGATGGTGTTCTTGGGGTCATAGGCAGCATTCCTCCTCCTCCAAACACGGCGAGTTGAGTTGATGCCAAAGAGCTCGATTTTGGTCTCATCTGACCACAACACTTTCACCCAGTTCTCCTCTGAATCATTCAGATGTTCATTGGCAAACTTCAGACGGGCCTGTATATAATAATAATAATATGCCATTTAGCAGACGCTTTTATCCAAAGCGACTTACAGTCATGCGTGCATACATTTTTGTGTATGGGTGGTCCCGGGGATCGAACCCACTACCTTGGCGTTACAAGCGCCGTGCTCTACCAGCTGAGCTACAGAGGACCACATATGTGCTTTCTTGAGCAGGGGGACCTTGCGGGCGCTGCAGAATTTCAGTCCTTCACGGCGTAGTGTGTTACCAATTGTTTTCTTGGTGACTATGGTCCCAGCTGCCTTGAGATCATTGACAAGATCCTCCCGTGTAGTTCTGGGCTGATTCCTCACCGTTCTCATGATCATTGCAACTCCACGAGGTGAGATCTTGCGTGGAGCCCCAGGCCGAGGGAGATTGACAGTTATTTTGTGTTTCTTCCATTTGCGAATAATCGCACCAACTGTTGTCACCTTCTCACCAAGCTGCTTGGCGATGGCTTGTAGCCCATTCCAGCCTTGTATAGGTCTACAATCTTGTCCCTGACATCCTTGGAGAGCTCTTTGGTCTTGGCCATGGTGGAGAGTTTGGAATCTGATTGATTGATTGCTTCTGTGGACAGGTGTCTTTTATACAGGTAACAAGCTGAGATTAGGAGCACTCCCTTTAAGAGTGTGCTCCTAATCTCAGCTCGTTACCTGTATAAAAGACACCTGGGAGCCAGAAATCTTTATGATTGAGAGGGGGTCAAATACTTATCTCCCTCATTAAAATGCAAATCAATTTATAAATTTTTTGACATGCGTTTTTCTGGATTTTTTTGTTGTTATTCTGTCTCTCACTGTTCAAATAAACCTACCATTACAATTATAGACTGATCATGTCACGATCGTCTAAGGAAGCGGACCAAAGCGCAGCGTTTGTAGCGAACATGTTGACTTTATTAAATAAAGCAACCACAAAACAACAAAACAAAATGACGATACGTGAAGTCCAAAAGTGACAATGACTGAACAGGAACAAAAACCCACAAACACAAGGTGAAAACAGACAGTATAAATATGGCTCCCAATCAGAGACAACGAGCCAACAGCTGCCACTCGTTACCTCTGATTGGGAGTCACTCAACCAAACAAAGAAATACAACCCATAGAACCACCCAACCAAACAAAACACCACGAAACGAACACACCCTGGCTCAACACACAAAGTCCCGGAGCCAGAGCGTGACAGTACCCCCCCCTAAAGGCGCGGACTGCGACCGCGCCTCAATAAGGCTAAACAAGGGAGGGCTGGGTGGGCATACCTCCTCGGCGGTGGTTCTGGCTCCGGCCCTGATCCCCACCTCCTCTTCAACCCCCCAAAGTACCCCTGGTCCTGTCTAGCCCCGCTGGTCGGAGCCGGACTGACGACACGCGCCCCTGGCTTGGTGCGTGTAGGAGGAACGAGCTGGACCAGGCTGACGACTCGCATCCCTGGTTTGGTGCGAGTAGCAGGAACGGGCTGGACCAGGCTGACGACGCGCACCACTGACCTGGTGCGGGGAGCTTGGATGGGCCGGACTGGGCTGGCGACGCGCACCACAGACTTGGTGCGGAGAGCAGAAACGGGCCGGACAGGGCTGGCGACGCGCACCACAGACTTGGCGCGGAGAGCAGGAATGGGCCGGACCGGGCTGGCGACGCGTACCCCCGACCTGGTGCGGGGAGCAGGAACGGGACGAGCCGGGCTGGCGACGCGCACCACAGACCTGGTGCGGAGAGCAGGAACGGGCAGAGCCGGGCTGACGAGACGCACCACAGACTTGATGCGGGGAGCAGGAATGGGCCGGACTGGGCTGGCGACGCGCACCACAGACCTGGTGCGGAGAGCAGGAACGGGCAGAGCCGGGCTGACGAGACGCACCACAGACTTGATGCGGGGAGCAGGAACGGGCCGGACTGGACTGGGGACACACACCACTGGCCCCACACCGGGATCTGGAACGGGCCGGACCGGACTGGCAACACACGCCAGTACCTCTCGCCGTGCCTCAACTTCCTCCATCCCCTCTTTGACCAGTGGCCCCCGTAACCCGGCGGCCTTCTCCAGCAACCCACTGGGCCGCTCTATCGCGGCCTCCTGCTGGTCCGACGTCTCGAGCCCCCCCCTAAAAATTTTCGGGGCGTCTCTCCTACCCGTGGACCAGGTCTCCATAGACCTCGCCAGCCTCTCGCCCTTCTGCCATAGCGTCAAGCCCTTCTCCTCCTCACTCGGCTTGACCCAGTCCAGGAGGCGAAGGAGATCTGTGAGGGATCTCCCTGGCGACGGCTCCTGGACACGCTGCTTGGTCCCATCTTGGTGGGTTTTTCTGTCACGATCGTCTAAGGAAGCGGACCAAAGCGCAGCGTTTGTAGCGAACATGTTGACTTTATTAAATAAAGCAACCACAAAACAACAAAACAAAATGACGATACGTGAAGTCCAAAAGTGACAATGACTGAACAGGAACAAAAACCCACAAACACAAGGTGAAAACAGACAGTATAAATATGGCTCCCAATCAGAGACAACGAGCCAACAGCTGCCACTCGTTACCTCTGATTGGGAGTCACTCAACCAAACAAAGAAATACAACCCATAGAACCACCCAACCAAACAAAACACCACGAAACGAACACACCCTGGCTCAACACACAAAGTCCCGGAGCCAGAGCGTGACAGATCATTTCTTTGTCAGTGGGCAAACTTACAAAATCAGCAGGGGATCAAATACTTTTTTCCCTCACTGTAAGTGCCTCTCTTCAGCTTAATTAAATAAAAATACAAATCTAGTGCCCGAGATCATTTGTTTATTTGTCACTACATGGCCGATAATGTATTATGTTTGTAAAAAATAATTGTAGTCATTTAAATGCATTTAAATGCATTTTAGTGCTTTTGGTATGTGTCAAGTACTGTACAATAAAAATGCATTTGGACAAAATATTTGATTTGGCCTTTTTCTTAAATTTGCCATACATTTTAATTTAAAAATATATTTATTACAAATACATTACATTTTACATTTAAATGCATGTTGGAATATATTTCACAAAATATTTCAAAATCTCCCTCCCAGGTCATCTGAGAGAGCAAGAGCCAGGTCACCCCCAGCCCCAGAGGGCCAAGACAGGACAGGACAGGAGTTGTCAGAGTGGAATCTGAGAAGCCCCCTGCCGTCTCCCGGAGCTGTCATATTTTTCAGCAGCTTGTATTTTTAGAGTGCATTTAGGTCCATTGGCTCAATCATGTGCTGAGAGCTGTAGGAGCAGGAGACAACCATACACACACACACCATCATTCTCAGCCCTCTCTCATGTCGCTTTCCCCAGATAGCTCTGTGGCAGCCACCTTTCAAAACCTCGGCAGCTAAATGTTTCTAAATCAGTTTTTTATGTCACTCCAGCAGCCACATTCAAATCTACAGCTGCCCCGGAGCTGAGGGAGCTGACTGGGAGTATACGTCCCAAATGGCACCCTATTCCCTATAAGGTGCACTACATTTGACCAGAGCCCTATTGGCCCCGGTCAGAAGTAGTGCACTACATAGGGAATAGGGTGCCATTTGGAACTGAACCTGGGTGATTTAGAGGCTGCCAAAACATGATTCTCAACAGAGAGAGACATAAATAAAGTCTGGGCTGTAATGGTATATCCAGTATATCTGTTTAAATAAAAACAGTGTTCTGTTTGGTAAAAAGCTGTCATTTAGAAGTATTGAATATCTCAAACACGGCAGTTGAAAATAGATGCTTATGGGGCCTGGGTATCTACCTCCTGCATCCCAAATGGCACCCTATTCCCTACATAGTGCACTATGGGTCCTGGTCAAAAGTAGTGCACTATGTAGGGAATAGGGTACCATTTGGGATGCACTTTATATTGCAGTAAGTGAGAGGAACGACCAATTGACACACATCACATCACACTGTCAATGGCCCCGAGAGGATGGGGTTGTCAGTTGGGGATATCCTTACTCAGTCACAGTATAGTGGAGTGAGATTGAAAGGAGAGTGTCATCACTCATGCTGCTGTCAATAAAACAAATAATCTATTCTCATGCACTGCACCCCGGAGTGTCAATTAGCATGTAAATGATAAAGAGTACCTGGAACATTATGAAGCAGTTCCCTCTGTCCCTCTCAATTTGATGTGTATTGAAGGCTGTAATATAATGGGTGAGTGGAGCATTCAGAATTCATTGATTTTCACCACAGGTTGTGATCACACATTGTGTACCAAATGGCACTGGTCAAAAGTAGTGCACTACATAGGGAATTGGGTGCCATTTGGGACACAGCCTAAGAATAGGCTGATTGCTTGATTGGACACGGTAAAAACAGTATAGTAAGTGATATGATCATCATTTAATTTAGCATCCTGTAATGTTTTTATGACATGTCGTAGAATTTACTTATTTATTTATTTAACCTTTATTCTTTACAGTCAACATGGACTCTCCTCCCTTCTCCCTCTTCCCTGCGCGACTGATTCCTAAGGGAACTCTGTCCAACCCTCAGCTCTTCATCTCTTTATCATACTATAACCAGCCAGCACCACAGGGGCACCATCAATCAGGTATTTATGAGGATCCAAGGTCAGCTCTAACCTTACTGGAACAAATGGCTGCTTAGATTGAACTGAAATATATCTGGGGTAGATAAAGCAGATAATTTGATATACCCACCAGACCCTACAGAGTGAAGAAAGTGTATATGAAGAATAATATGTTATGATTTTGTTTCCATTAATACATATATCAATATATGTCATATACCTACAGCGTAAAGAACAAGTGCACAAACCATAATATATAATAAACATGTGGCTCTGAACCAGTGACCTTTTGGTTACTGACCCAACAGTCTTTTCCACTAGGCTACCTGCCATCTAGTTCATGTCATATACTCTTTACATAGCAACCCGCAGCCCCCGCAAGGCCGGGCCCCCCAGATAGTGTATGAACACGTCATAAGCCATGAAAATAATGTTTAGAATGATAAGAAATTAGCTTTAAAACTGCAAAAATAAATCTCAGCCTCATGGCAAAATCTGTAGAATAACAGGAAATTAGCTCTAAAACAGCAACATTTTCTCTCAGCCTCACGGCAAAATGTGTGAAATAGCATGAGAGTAGCTATAAAACTGCGCAGGGGCCCTCGTAAAACTGCGCTATGCCACTGGCTCAGTTGATTTGATAGTAACAGAATTCTCCTCTGTGCCTATAAGCATTGTTCTCACGATAGACCGCCTACTCAGAAATTCACTGCCAACCATCCTGCTGACTGTGTTTTCATCCCAAATGGCCCCCTGTTCCCTATATAGTGCACTACCCTGGTCAAAAGTAGTGCACTATATAGGGAATAGGGGGCCATTTGGGACGCAACCTGTGTGAAGGAGAGGTGGAGAATTGCAGGCATCAACAATAAAGACAAGATGTCCTATAAAAGTACAAAGAGACCAGTGTGAGGATGACAGCTGTGAAGAGAGAAATGAAGAGAGGACGGGAGGAAGAGATTAGAAGGAGGAGAAGATGGAGAGAGGACGGGAGGAAAAGATTAGAAGGAGGAGTAGATGGAGAGAGGGATTCCTTGAGTAGTACTTGATGCTTGAAGTACAGTGAGTACTGATTCTACAGTACCTCAAAGTGTAAGACAGACAATGGGCACCCTGATAGGTAACAATAGTCATCACTTTAGAAGATGAACAAAACTAAAATCATCACTTCTGAAGATGAACAAGTTTCTATAAATTATATAGAAAAACTAACAGAAAACAGTGAAAATCATTGTTCTCCAAGCCAGCACTGTTTCCATCCATCCCTGCATTCCATTGTTCTAACCATCTTTTATAGTAAAACCACAATATAAAATACAACACTGTATCTTAATTGAGCCTGCATAGAAACACCCTAGACTCAAAAGAGGACAAAATAATCAAAACGGATGCAGCAATGAAACATAACATCAACTGCTGTCTTTGTGTGTGTCCCAAATGCCACTCTAGTCCCTATATAGTGCACTACATTTGTCCAGAGCCTTATGGGCCCTGTTCAGAAGTAGTGCAATATAAAAGGGAATAGGGTGCCATTTGAGACGGCGCCTTTGTATGTTCTGTAATCCTCTCTATCTGCCCCGGGCTAACACAGCAAACTGGAAGTAATATCCCTAGACGCTCAGAAGACAACAAAGAGAGAGAGAGAGAGAGAGAGAGTGAGCAAGAGAGAGAGAGCCCTCCCTTCTCATCCACTTTCCCTCCTTTTCATTCCCCCTCTCTATATATTAATCCTGATACTCCAAACACATTGTGACACAAATGAGAAGAGACAAATACAGTTATTACTGGGATAATCATCTCAAGAACAATAGCTTCAGAAAGCAGATGTTTGGAACATCCCCTAAAGTAAGAGACAGCGGATATTGTGTGTAAAACTGTGATCAAGGTCTCTCTATCGCTCCTCTCAGCTCTCTCTTTGTCTATCTCTCTCCCTCTCTCTCCCGCTCTCACTGTGTGTTTGTGTGTGTGTCTCTCTCTCATTCTCTATCCCCCCCCCCCCCTCAATTCAAAGGAGCTTTATTGACATGTGAAATGTGTTTAAATCAAATCAAATTTTATTTGTCACATGGGCCGAATACCCCAAGCGAAAAAAAAGAATATTCTAATATATTACAAGTATACTTAAATGTACAATTTTTTAAAATAATATACTTCAAATACGAGATGTGCTTTTCTAGTATATCTTAAGTATACTGTAAATATACTATAATTACACTTCAACACACTTATTAAAAGTGTACTTTAAATTCATTGTTTTTCAGTCTATATGTTCACTATCATTAAACTTAAACACACTCGTTAAAACTGTATTTTAATTTCAAATGCTTAAATTCTAATTTAGTATATTCATTCAAAATACACTTGGAGTTGTTTTTAAGTTGAAGCATTGATTTGGGTTTTTATGAAACTCTGCTTGTGAGTCGTCAAGTACACTATAAATATACAGTGCCTTGCAAAAGTATTCATAACCTTTGAATTTCGTCACATTTTATTGTATTACAAAGTGGGAATAACATTTATTTAATTGTCATTTGTTGTCAACAATGAACTCAAAATACTCTAATGTCAAAGTAAAAAAAAAATATATAAAATATATATAAATAAACATTTGATAACTAAGATATAGTTGTTGCATCTTTGTTTAGGCAAGCCTAAATTAGTTAAGGAGTAAAATTGGGCTTAACAAATCACATAATATGTTACATGGACTCACTCTGTGTGAAATAATAGGGGTTGACATGATTTTTGAATGACTAACCTTTCCTCTGTCCCCCATACATACAGCATATGTAAGGTCCCTCTGTCAAGAATTTTAAGGACAGATTAAACTACAAAGACCAGGGAGCCTTCTGAAAGCCTCATAAAGAAGGGCAGTGATTGGTAGATGGTAACAATATCAAATCAGACATATCTCTTTAAGCATGGTCAAGTTAATAATTATGCTGTGGATTATGTATTAAACCACACAGACACATCAAAGATACAGTCGTCTTTCTGAACTGAGCTGCAGGACAGGAATGAAACTGCCCAGGGATGTTACCATGAGACCATTAGTCATTTTAATACAGTTACAGAGTTCAATGGCTGTGATGGGAGAAAACTGAGGATGGATCAACAACATTGTAGTGACTCAACAATATTGACTTAAATGACAGAGTGAAAAGAAGAATACAAATATATAGAAAACTTGCATCTTGTATGCAACAGGGCACTAAAGTAATATTGCAAAAACATACAGCAAGGGAATTCACTTTTTGGCCTAAATGCAAAACCTTATGTTTGGGGCAAATCCAACACTGAGTAACTGCCGCCTTAGTTTCAAGCATGGTGGTGGCTACATCATGGTATGTCTATGCTTGACATTGGCAAATACTGCAGAGTTTTTCCAGGATAAAAAGAAACGGAATGGAGCTAAGCACAGGCAAAATCCTAGAGGAAACCTGGTTCAGTCTGCCTTCCAACAGACACTGGGAGAGGAATTCACCTTTCAGCAGGACAATAACCTAAAACACAAGGCCAAATATACACTGGAGTTGCTTACCAAGAAGAAAGTGAATGTTCCTGAGTGGCCAAGTTACAGTTTTGACTTAAATTTGCTTGAAAATTGATGGCAAGACTTGAAAATTGCTATCTAGCCATGATCCCGAACATCTTGACAGAGCTTTAATAATTATGAAAATAATAAAGGGCTAATATTGCACAATCCAGGTGTGTAAAGCGCTTAGAGACATATTTTTATTTTATTATACCTTTATTTAACTAGGCAAGTCAGTTAAGAACAAATTCTTATTTACAATGACGGCCTACACCGGCCAAACCCGGACGACGCTGGGCCAATTACCCAATAACCCAAGACTCACTGCTGTAATCACTGACAAAGTATTGACTAATGTATTGACTTAGGGAGCTGAAAATGTATGCAACTACTATATTTTAGTTATTACATTTTTATCAATACACCATCTGGTATAGAGTTCCTGGATGACAGTGAGCTCGGCCCCAGTGATGTACTGGACCGTATGCACTACCCTCTGTAGCGCCTTGTGGTTGAATACCAAGTGGTGATGCAGCCAGTGAAGATGCTCTCAATGGTGCAGCTGTAGAACTTTTTGAGAATCTGAGGGCCCATGACAAATCTTTTCAGACTCCTGAGGGGGAAGAGGCATTGTCGTGTCCACTTCACAACTGATCAGGCCTACCAAATAAAATAAAATAAAATAAAATAAAATTGTATTTGTCACATGCGCCGACTACAACAGGTGTAGACCTTACAGTGAAATGCTTACAAGCCCTTAACCAACAATGCAGTTAAAAAAAAATAAAGTTAAGAAAATATTTACTAAATAAACTAAAGTTTTAAAAAATAAAGTAACACAAGAAAATAATAATAATGAGTCAATGTGCGGGGGTACAGGTTAGTCAAGGTAATTTGTACATGTAGGTAGAGGTAAAGTGACTATGCATAGATAACAAACAGCGAGTAGCAGCAGTGTAAAAACAAAGGGGTGCGGGGGGTGTCAATGAAAATAGTCCGGGTGGCAAATTGATTAATTATTCAGCAGTCTTATGGCTTGGGGGTAGAAGCTGTTAAGGAGCCTTTTGGACCTAGACTTGGCGCTCCGGTACCGCTTGCTGTGTGGTAGCAGAGAGAAAACTCTATGATTTGGTTGACTGGAGTCTTTGACAATTTTTTGGGCCTTCCTCTGACACTGCCTAGTATATAGATCCTAGATAGCAGGAAGCTTGGCCCCAGTGATGTACTGGGCTGTACGCACTACCCTCTGTAGCGCCTTACGGTCAGATGCCGAGCAGTTGCCATACCAGGCGGGGATGACTGTCTTGGTGTGTTTGGACCATGATAGTTTGTTGGTGATGTGGACACCAAGGAACTTGAAACTCTCGACCCGCTCCACTACAGCCCTGTCGACGTGAATGGGGTGTGTTCGACCCTCCTTTTCCTGTAGTCCACAATCATCTCCTATGTCTTGCTCATGTTGAGGGAGAGGTTGTTGTCCTGGCACCACACTGCCAGGTCTCTGACCTCCTCCCTATAGGCTGTCTCATCATTGTCGGTGATCAGGCCTACCACCGTTGTGTCGTCAGCAAACTTAATGATGGTGTTGGAGTCGTGCTTTGCCAAGCAGTCATGGGTGAACAGGGAGTACAGGAGGGGACTAAGCACGCACCCCTGAGGGGCCCCTGTGTAGAGGATCATTGTGGCGGATGTGTTTTTGTCTACCCTCACCACCTGGGGGCAACCCGTCAGAAAGTCCAGTATCCAATTGCAGAGGGAGGTGTTTAATCCCAGGTTCCTTAGCTTAGTGATGAGCTTGGAGGGCACAATGGTGTTAAATGCTGAGCTGTAGTCAATGAACAGCATTCTCACGTAGCTGTTCCTTCTGTCCAAGTGGGAAAGGGAAATGTGGAGTGCAGTAGAGATTGTGTCATCAGTGGATCTGTTGGGGCGGTATGCGAATTGGAGTGGGTCCAGGGTGTCTGGGATGATGGTGATGTGAGCCATGACTTTTCAAACCATTTCATGGCTACAGATGTGAGTGCTATGGGGCGATAGTCATTTAGACAGGTTACCTTGGCGTTCTTGGGCATAGGGACTATGGTGGTCTGCTTGAAACATACAGTGAGGGAAAAAAGTATTTGATCCCCTGCTGATTTTGTACGTTTGCCCACTGACAAAGAGATGATCAGTCTATCATTTTAATGGTAGGTTATTTGAACAGTGAGAGACAGAATAACAACAAAAAAACCAGAAAAACACATGTCAAAAATGTTATAAATTGATTTGCATTTTAATGAGAGAAATAAGTATTTGACCCCTCTGCAAAACATGACTTAGTACTTGCTGGCAAAACCCTTGTTGGCAATCACAGAGGTCAGGCGTTTCTTGTAGTTGGCCACCAGGTTTGCACACATCTCAGGAGGGATTTTGTCCCACTCCTCTTTGCAGATCTTCTCCAAGTCATTAAGGTTTTGAGGCTGAAATTTGGCAACTCAAACCTTCAGCTCCCTCCACAGATTTTCTATGGGATTAAGGTCTGAAGACTGGCTAGGCCAATCCAGGACCTGAATGTGCTTCTTCTTGAGCCACTCCTTTGTTGCCTTGGCCGTGTGTTTTGGGTCATTGTCATGCTGGAATATCCATCCACGACCCATTTTCAATGCCCTGGCTGAGGGAAGGAGGTTCTCACCCAAGATTTGACGGTACATGGCCCCGTCCATCGTCCCTTTGATGCGGTGAAGTTGTCCTGTCCCCTTAGCAGAAAAACACCCCAAAGCATAATGTTTCCACCTCCATGTTTGACGGTGGGGTTGGTGTTCTTGGAGTCATAGGCAGCATTCCTCCTCCTCCAAACACGGCGAGTTGAGTTGATGCCAAAGATTTTGGTCTCATCTGACCACAACACTTTCACCCAGTTCTCCTCTGAATCATTCAGATGTTCATTGGCAAACTTCAGACGGGCCTGTATATGTGCTTTCTTGAGCAGGGGGACCTTGCGGGCGCTGCAGGATTTCAGTCCTTCACGGCGTAGTGTGTTACCAATTGTTTTCTTGGTGACTATGGTCCCAGCTGCCTTGAGATCATTGACAAGATCCTCCCGTGTAGTTCTGGGCTGATTCCTCACCGTTCTCATGATCATTGCAACTCCACGAGGTGAGATCTTGCATGGAGCCCCAGGCTGAGGGAGATTGACAGTCCTTTTGTGTTTCTTCCATTTGCGAATAATCGCACCAACTGTTGTCACCTTCTCACCAAGCTGCTTGGCGATGGTCTTGTAGCCCAATCCAGCCTTGTGTAGGTCTACAATCTTGTCCCTGACATCCTTGGAGAGCTCTTTGGTCTTGGCCATGGTGGAGAGTTTGGAATCTGATTGATTGATTGCTTCTGTGGACAGGTATCTTTTATACAGGTAACAAGCTGAGATTAGGAGCACTCCCTTTAACCCTCCCGTTGTCCTAGGGTCAAAATGACCCGCCACTGTGTTGAACCAACTTTATTTAATTTTTATATTTTTTGGATCATTTGTGAGAAGGAGGCAGTGATACTTTCTTTAAAGTCTCACTGCCTCCTTCTCACAAATGATCCCAAAAATATAAAAATTAAATAAAGTTGGTTCAACACAGTGGCGGGTCATTTTGACCCTAGGACAATGGGAGGGTTAAGAGTGTGCTCCTAATCTCAGCTTGTTACCTGTATAAAAGACACCTGGGAGCCAGAAATCTTTCTGATTGAGAGGGGGTCAAATACTTATATCCCTCATTAAAATGCAAATCAATTTATAACATTTTTGACATGCGTTTTTCTGGATTTTGTTGTTGTTATTCTGTCTCTCACTGTTCAAATAAACCTACCATTAAAATGATAGACTGATCATTTCTTTGTCAGTGGGCGAACGTACAAAATCAGCAGGGGATCAAATACTTTTTTCCCTCACTGTATGGGTATTACAGACTGGGTCAGGGAGAGGTTGAAAATGTCAGTGAAGATACTTGCCAGTTGGTCAGTGCATGCTCTGAGTACATGTCCTGGTAATCCGTCTGGCCCTACAGCCTTGTGAATGTTAACCTGTTTAAAGGTCTTACTCACATCGGCTACGGAGAGCGTGATCACACAGTCGTCCGGAACAGCTTGTGCTCTCATGCATGGTTCAGTGTTGCTTGCCTCGAAGCGAGCATAGAAGGCATTTAGCTTGTCTGGTAGGCTCCCGTCACTGGGCAGCTCACAGCTGGGTTTCCCTTTTTAATCTGTGATAGTTTGCAAGCCCTACCACATCTGACGTGTGTCAGAGCCGGTGTAGTGTTTCGATCTTAGTCCTGTATTGACACTTTGCCTGTTTGATGGTTCGTTGGAGGGTGTAGCGGGATTTCTTATAAGTGTCCGGATTTGTGTCCCGCTCCTTGAAACCGGAACTTCTAGCCTTTAGCTCAGTGCGGATGTTGCCTGTAATCTATGGCCTTTGAGTAGGGTATGTACGTGCGGTCACTGTGTGGTCGATGCATTTATTAATGAAGCCGGTGACTGATGTGGTAAACTCCTCAATGCCATCGGATGAACCCGGAACATATTCCAATCTGTGCTAGCGAAACAGTCCTGTAGCTTAACGTCCGCTTCATTGCCACTTCCGTATTGAGCGCATCACTTGTACTTCCTGTTTGAGTTTTTGCATGTATGCAGGAATTTAGAGGATTAAGTTATAGTCAGATTTGCCAAATGGAGGGTGAGTGAGAGCTTTGTATGCGTCTGTGAGTAAAGGTGATCTAGAATAGTTTTTGCCTCTAGTTGCACAGGAGACGTGCTGGTAGAAATGAGGTAAAACGGATTTCAGTTTCCCTGCATTAAAATGCCTGGCCATTAGGAGCCCTGCATCTGGGTGAGCATTTTGTTGTTGTTGCTTATGGCCTTATACAGCTCGTTGAGTGCGGTCTTAGTGCCAGCATCAGTCTGTGGTGTTAAATGGGTCCCGTGTAGCTGAGTTGGCAGAGCATGGCACTTGCAATGCAAGGGTTGTGGGTTCGATTCCCAAGGGAGGCCAGTATGAAAAAAATAAACATGTATGCACTCACTAACTGTAAGTCGCTCTGGATAAGAGCACCTGCTAAATGACCAAAATGTAAATAGACAGCTACGGATCATTTAGATGAAAACTATTTTGGTAAATAGTGTAGTCTACAGCTTATCATGAGGTATTCTAACTCAGGCGAGCAGAACCTTGAGACTTGACAAAGAACCCCCCCTCCCTTCAGCTTACCAGACACAGCTGTTCTGTCATGCCGATGTATAGAAATACCAGCTAGATTCATATTTTCCATGTCCTTCTTCAGCCATGACTTGGTGAAACATAGGATATTTCAGTTCTTCAGATCACGTTGATAGGATAGTCTCGAGCAGAGCTCATCCAGTTTATTTTCCAGTGATAGTAATCACTGTTTTGATGTCCAGAATCTATTTTCGGGTCAAATCAAACGATCAAATTAAACATTATGTACAAAAAATATTAGTATCAGGGAAAAAATAAAATAAAATAAATTGGTCAGGAGCCCGTAAATGGTGGCCATCCCCTCCGGCACCATTCTATCTTCTTTACATTGTTAAACCAAGTAAAAAAAAACAAAAACAACAATGACAAAAACCAACATAGTCAATTAAACAAAATAAAATGATTAGACAGTAACAGTAAACATTATACACACAAAAAGTTTCAAGAGAATAACAAGGTTTAAAATTGTATATTATTAGCGGCAATTTTTTAAAGCATAACATTTCATCTGTGTTGTGACAATGTGCAAATAGTAGAATGTACGAATGACGGGGGGAAATGAATAGGCAGATAAATATAGGTTATATTTACATTGGTGTTTCTTACCCACTGGTTGACCTTTACTTGTGGCATGGCAGCAGATCACATTTTGCTGCGGGGATTGCACACTGCAGTATTTCGCCTAACAGATACGGGAGTTTGTCAAAATTTGATTTGTTTGAATTCTTTGTGGGTTTGGGTAATTTCAGGTAAATATGTGTCTCTTATATGGTCGTACATTTGGCAGGAGGTTAAGAGTGCAGCTCGGTTTCCACCAAATTTTGTGGGCAATGGGCACATAGCCTATTGTTACAGGAGTGGGTCGCAGTTCCGGAGCGACCCACTAGGTGTCATCCTCCGACAACCATAGGCACCTCCTCACTCACAGTCGGGACTAATTATCTTCCTATTGGTGTCACCTGTGGCTATCTGATTCACCTGTGTATTTATGCCCTCACTTCCCTGTGTTCCCTTGCTCAGTTTTCTCTGCTAGTTCCTTGATGTCAAGCAGTACGTATCAGTGTCGGATCACGCGACAAAGTTACAGGTACTCAAGAAGTGTTCTCCCTGTGTCATTGTGTTTTTCCAGTCAGAGTTAGTATTTCGTATTGTTTGATGTCAGCCTGTTTTATAGAGACCTATGCGCTCCTCATTTGTTTTTGTGTAAAGTCTGTTGTTTTGTATCCTGGCTTTTGGACCACCAGTAAAGATCCTTGTTTCACCATCTCTGCCTACTGCCTACTGTCTATCCTACACCGCACCTGGGTCACACCTCACACCAACCCTTACAGCCTGTCTGTTCTGAAGATCCAGGTCTGCCTAAGCCGGCCTCTCTCAATGGCAGGGTTATGCTCACTGAGTGTGAGTACATAGTCAAGGTTTTTCTCTCTCCCTCGGTCTCTCTCATTCTCTCACTAAGTAATGAGCCAAATTCTTCTCCTACAGTAAGCTGTTATAATCTTCCTCTAACAGACTCTATTGTTAAGAATGACAGTGAAATCACACTTAATTCCTATGTAGTGCCATTCAGAAACTAAGCATGTCCCCAGAACAGAAGACAATGCCAGGACGTTTAGTCGCATACCTACCAGTCTCTCACAGGAAACTCTTATCTCAGTTATCAACACACTGACCTTGGGCTCTCCAGACACTAACAGAAAAATAAATAAAAATTCACATTTTAATCTGTGATATGCATAGCACTTCGCTGCATACACAGCACACATCTTGTAATATATTATATTCAACACTGTTTTTCTAAGAATAAAGCTGTTTTGATTGACCGCAATGACCATATAATTATTTATTGATTTGATTAATAAGAACCTTATTGGTCAGCATTCAGTAATTGTGTCATTACAACCAATTTACAAGCTGAATGTATTGTCACATGGTTGGTTGTAATCTGGTTGTTGACATCATTTGAACCAGTTTTGCCCACTGCGTATGGCCTTAATCTAAATTGCTGCTAAAATGCAGCTAGCCTGGTCAAACCAGGAAGGAATCACCTTAGCAGTCCTCTATTAAAATAGATCATCCCTCAGCTGAACTATAGACCAGACATGGTGACAGTTTGCAGTGATTAAAACCAACCCATGTCAGAACAGACAGTCCTACGAGGGAGGGATGCTAGATGCACTTCATCTGATGGATTTGAATGTGGCATAAAGAGCTTTGTGTGTGTGTGTGTGTGTGTGTGTGTGTGTGAGCGTGCATACATTTATAAAGAGTAGAGTGCCTCTGGAGCAGCCTGCCTCTCTCTGTGTGGCCTTGAAAAGTGTCTTTAAACCTCTGCTCTGCTCAAGACGATTCTCAATCTAAACTTCCACAGTCACTGTGCATTTCATAGCGCATTTCATAGCACATTTTACTTACTGTGAGATCGACATTAAGGCAAATACATTTCATTACACCGTTTTGTGTTGAGCTCTTTTCACATAGGGACGGATTCTGCTCATGTTAACCAATTCAGATTGGCATTGGGTCTGTTTGGTTTGACATGTTGCTGAGCGAATGGTGAATATGGATACAGATGGGTAATAATGATAGCTAAATCCTGCTTCCTAGAATAGAATGGAAATGAGAAGAATAAGCAGGAGGGTGAGAAACAGAGAGAGAGAGAGAGAGAGCATGAGAGGAGAGAGAAACAGAGAGAGCATAAGAGGAGAGAGAAACAGAGCGAGAGAGAGAGCATGAGAGGAGAGAGAAACAGAGAGAGAGCATGAGAGGAGAGAGAAACAGAGAGAGCGAGAGCATGAGAGGAGAGAGAGAATAAGAGAGAGAGAAACAGAGAGGGAGAGAGAGCATGAGAGGAGAGAGAAACAGAGAGGGAGAGAGAGCATGAGAGGAGAGAGAAACAGAGAGAGGGAGAGAGAGCATGAGAGGAGAGAGAAACAGAGAGAGAGAGCATGAGAGGAGAGAGAAACAGTGAGAGAGAGAGAGCATGAGAGGAGAGAGAGCATGAGAGGAGAGAGAGAGAGAGAGAGAGAGAGAGAGAGAGAGAGAGAGCATGAGAGGAGAGAGAAACAGAGAGAGAGAGCACAACAGGAGAGAATGAGAGGGAGAGAGCATGAGAGGAGAGAGAAACAGAGAGAGAGAGAAAGGGAGCGAGAGAACAAGAGAGTGAGAGAGAGAGAGAGCATGAGAGGAGAGAGAGAACGAGAGAGAGAGCATGAGAGGAGAGAACGAGAGAGAGAGAGAGAGAGAGAGAGAGAGAGAGAGAGAGAGAGAGAGAGAGAGAGAGAGGTATAACTGGAATTCCTCTCTTTTCCCTGGCAATACTTAATGGTGGATATTAGTACAACACATTTAAATTTCAACACCATGCAAACTGCACCGTGGTAATCATCCTGGCAGAGGACAATGGGCTGCATTAAGGGAGGGAGGGGGGGAAGAGAGGTGGGGGGGGGGGGGGGGGTGAGAGAAGCAGATACAGGGAGGGAGAAAGCGAGAGAGGAGTCTTGAGAAGGGGTCTGTTCAGAGGCTATATACTTTTTATTAATCCAGGTCAACAGAGACCAGATCGGACCTAAAATAAAATCCTGTTTATTAAATCCTCAGTGGTCAAGACACAACCAGCCCAGAAGTGCTGGGAACATAGCCTGTTCCCAGATCTGTTTGTGTTGTATATGGAACTCCTGTGGTTATTGGCATGATAACGACTATAGGAGTTGGTGAGAGCACAAACAGATCTGGGACCAGGCTACTATGCATCACCTTCCTCAAGTCCCCCCCCACACACACACACACACACACACACACATGCACACACAGGCACACAAGAACGCACACACCCGCAGTCACAAACACACACACACACACAATGGGGCAGCCAAAGCGTGAACTGTGAATGCTGTGTGATAAAAACAGAAGGCTCATTTCACTTCAGTAGAATATTGTAATCAAAGAAGGCTTATACTCACAATGCGCATCCCAGAGTCCAATGGGCCCTGTCAAAAGTAGTGGACTATATAGGGAATAGGGTGCCATTTGGGACGCAGACATCTTCGCTAAACCCTCCCCTTGGCACGTCTCCAGATATGCTAAATCTACAAACCAATCAGTAAACATACACAGACAGAAGGAGTTATTCACACAACGTCCTCCCCTACAAAACGATTGGATTACAACAAAGTAAATATTTGTTCACTTTGTAAAAAATCTATCAGAGAGCAATGTCTAGACAAAAGAAATGTAATAGTCAGCTGGTTATGTGTAATTGTGTGGCAGAGCTACAGCTTCAGACAACATGTGAAAAGCATTTCCAACTAAACAATGTTATAATTGGTCAATTAGCAAAGAAATGACCACCACCATATTAGATAAAAGTAAATCGGAACCGTTATCATATTGACAGATGCAGCAAATAAACACCAAGCCTTTTCTTTCAAAACACTGCATTTAACTTGATTAGAACCATATGGCAAACATGTGATGAGGTGTGAATGACGGAGTCAGGCGCAGGAGCTAAAACACCGAAATCCAGAGTTTATTCAGTGTACATGAATGAAGCACAGCAAGCGTCAAAACGAAAATCCACCTTGGCTACATATAAGGAAAGAGTAGCTCAACCGAGCTACTCACTCTCACAATGAACAATCACTCACAAAGGACAAGGGGGCAGAGGGAACACTTATACACAGACTAATGAGGGAATGAGTACCAGGTGTGTGTGATTGACAAGACAAGACAAGACAAGACAAGACAAATGGAGTGATGATAAATGGAGCGGTAGTGGCTAGTAAGCCGGTGACGACGAACGCCGAAACCTGCCCGAGCAAGGAGGAGGGGCAGCCTCGGCTGAATTCGTGACAAACATCCACATCCACAAAGACATCAGGGGTATTAACACACCACATAATGGAATAATTTGAACATACTCTTAAGGCAATACTATCATCTCCAGTCTACAACTTCCCACAAGAGTCAACCTGATTCAATCTCAGCTACAGTGAAAACAAATAGCTCTGCAGCTCTGCCTAATATCAGAACACTGGGTGGCAATCCTCTACAGCGCTGCATTTCATATCTGTGTCCCAAATGGCAAAAGCAGTGCACTATAGGAAACAGTGCCATTAAACCCCTACAACTTATCCAGAACGCTGCAGCCCATCTGGTGTTCAACCTTCCCAAGTCACCCCACTGGCTTCCAGTTGAAGCTCACATCTACTACAAAACCATGGTGCTTGCCTACGGAGCTGTGAGGGGAACAGCACCTCCTTACCTTCAGGCTCCGATCAGACCCTACACCCAAACGAGGGCACTACGTTCATTCACCTCTGGCCTGCTAGCCCCACTACCTCTACGGAAGCACAGTTCCCGCTCAGCCCAGTCAAAGCTATTCGCTGCTCTGGCACCCCAATGGTGGAACAAGCTCCCCCACGACGCCAGGACAGCGGAGTCACTGACCACCTTTCGGAGACACTTTAAACCCTACCTCTTTAAGGAATACCTGGACTAGTATAACAGTAATCCTTCTACCCCCCTACCCCCTCATAAAGAATAAAAAAAAGGTGGTTGTCCCACTGGCTATCATATGTTGAATGCACCAATTTGTAAGTCGCTCTGGATAAGAGCGTCTGCTAAATGATGTAAATGTAAAATCGAAATGAAAAGGGTTCTACCTGGAACCAAAAAGGGGACAGCCGAAGAACCGTTTTAGGTTTCTAGATAGCATATTTTTTTCTAAGAGTGTAGACCAGACTGACGCACTAGTGGCTCTATCGACACTCAGTACTAGACAGAGGGCACCTTCACAAAAACGGAAGATACACTTCCTGCTCTCTGAGTATCGGACCTTATTGACTCATATCCTCTACACAAACATAGTCAGCTCACTCTTGGCTTGTCCTTCCATATCAAAATTAAAGGTATAAGAGAAAAGCTTAATTGACTCAATAAACTAACTTCAAATATAGACATCCCCGATACAAAAACATTCTTAGTAAATATGGGGAATAAAAAACAAACAAACATCAGGTCCACTACCACCCAAAATACACACAGACAGCACCGGAAGGGGAAGTTCGGTTTTTAAGAGCAATGTTCCAGTCCAGACACAGTCGGTCTGCACTTGAAGTGCTTGTTGTGAATCTCTGCCCTGTCTACTGTAGCTGTTTCCCTGGGGTGGATGGAAAAAGAGACACAGACAGACAGGCAGGCAGGTAGGCAGACAGACAGATGGAGAGAGAGACATCTGTGTGATGAAATATTAATGTCCATTTCCTCTGCTTTCTGTGTGCTGACATTCTAATTAAGAACCCATTACTAATATTAAAGCAGGAAAATTGTTTTAGGGTTCTGGCAATTCCTAAATGTACTCTCATTTAAAAGAGCCACAACGTACTTGACTTGTATTTATAGTGGCTTTGTAACTGTGTGTGTGTGTGTGTGTGTGTGTGTGTGTATGCACGTGCCTTTGTGTGTGTGTGTGTGTGTGTATGTGGGTGAATGAATCACTGGCTCTCTTCTAAATGCAAACCCATTGTCTTTAGAGTAGCTCTCAGTTCAGTTGCTATGAGTTACTTTCACACCAAAGGCTTTGAAACACTTGAGTATAGCATTTTGTGGTTTGAAAAATTCAGTTGGCTGATTATGATCAGAAATATCTATCGGTACAGTCGTTTTTCTCTGTTATCATAAGGGCTTTTTCAGTCGGCAATAAAGCGTTACTACACTCATATCATGGATGAGTGATGAAGGACATTCTGCAGCTTTTAGTAAAATGCAGGTGCATAATGTTCCATTACTTTGCATACTTTTGAAAAAGGTGCTTGACCGCTTCAGTTAAGCCTTAAAGAGTTAAATCAACTTGAAGTTGGATGTAGACAGAACATGAATGATAACATTGCAGATAACTGTATCAGTTGACCTACTGATTCATTAAAAGACATTCCTACCTTTATTTACCTTGAGGTATTATTCATTAATAATTGACTTGTACATATTCCCCTCACTAAGGGGAAGGGAAGAGAGGACAACATGCTTCCTTTTGCTCTTATATTCTTCACAATAACGAATACCAACCCATCGTTCACTCTGTTGATATATGCCCTCCAGAGCTTTATCTATTCTCTCCCTACTGTACATTTGATTCATATCATGGCTAAGAGAGCCTTGTATTTCACTTTCATCACATCAATTGGAAAGCAGGAATCCATGCAGCTCTGTTTCCTTTCCTTTCCCTGCTGTCAGTGTGCTGTCACAGACGATAAGGCCCAGACGATAAGGCCCAGCTCTCCTCTCTCCTCTCCTCTCTCAGTGGAAAGAGACATGGGGAGCTCTAGCCACACAGCCAAACTAAACGATCTATCCATTCTGATTTCACCTCCAGATTCTGTGAAGGAGCCATCAAAACGTGTTGTTGCTGATTCTGAATCCTACACTGATAAATGGTGGTATTTTGTCTACAATCTTTTTATTACTATGGTATGACATGAACTTAGCAAATCATTTACTGATAATATTTTTTCCCCCCTCTAGCAATCAACTATGTGTTTATCTGCCGGGTGTCAAAAGTTGTAGCTATTCCTCCTGTTTGCACATGTATCCTGTGGGAGCTGTTGAAGTTGCAACAGTTTCACCTCTTTTCCCTCTGAGTAAATGGCTAACATCTGTACATTCCAACCTGCCACGACAGTTTATGACTTATTTTTGACTCCTGTGTTCTTCATATTAACACCCTGTCAAGCTGTCATGGCATTCCTTTGAATGTGTGTAGTGCAGAGAGGTAGGCCTATTCATAAGCAATTTCCAATGTTTGAGGGTGTTGGCTATTCTTTCATTGCCTGGCTGTCTCGACTCACGTGGAAGCCAGAGGACTTCAAGTTAGGTGTCAGCCAGACTAATTCTTTCATGCTTCTGCCGTCAACCTTGAAATATCTCATACTACACCTGGGTAACCTGGGCTTGGAGACAGAGCCCATTCAAGACCCAGCAATAGTTTACTATATCACACAGTTAACACAGGTGCTTTATTTGCCTTTGAACTAATGAATCAAATACTTAATGGATGGATGAATGAATGAAAGAATGAGTACAGCACTAATAAAGTGCTGTGAAAAGTAATCAATAGAACTGCACCTACTGTAAGCCTATTCAAATAAGATCAGTTCAATTCAATTATTCAATTATGATAAACATTTAAAATGAATTAAATGAAGATATTATAGGATATTAATTATTAACCTAGCATGTAAAATATATACATGTTCCGTTATAGAAAAACAAATGCAGAAGGTAATACCTATGTAATAAATTCAGAATATTTGGCAATCTTAAACTTTTTCCCAAAGGGATACATTATAGCTTTGTCTATATACAATGGATCCGTTCTCGTTCCGTGCACAGCTGCAGTCAAGGCAACCATCACAGCAAACTTCCACAAGGCAACATTGTATCCAACTGTAGTGACACATAACAAGCGTTGTTCAAACCTGTATTCTGTATTCCCCTCCGCTGTTTTGAAGCCCCCAAAACAACAAAATAATACTCCTACATATGCTCCTTCACTCGAATGAATATCAGAGGACTGCAAGTAGTGACAGCCAGTTAATTTCCCGCTGTTTGCTCCATGACCATCGTTTCGAAGTGAGAGTGAAAGAGATCCCCCTGACTCAATCGCAATGGACCCAAAGCAACGATTGACTCACTCGCTATCCAGCGCCGCCTGTCACTTCCAAGCCAGTACTGCAGTGCCTCCTTTCCTTCCGATTCTCCAATGTTCACAGCTTGGCCGGAGCTCGTCGTCTTCCAGGCTACATTTCCACCGGATTTTTAACACTCCTACCCGGCCTAGATCAGGACGAGACCACCCTAAAGGTAAAGAACAAGCTCCAAGGATCCGGGAGAGTCTAGGTTAGGCGGAGAAAGATCGTCCTTTCTTGTTTTTTTCAACGCTGTCGTGTTAGAGGGAGCTTGCTCGGAACTGACTTCATGCATCAGTTGACTTGGTACACCATGCTGATACTGGAGTCTCCCACCATAACAAACCTATCCGTTCTACAAAGGACTCTAAGATCGGATTCGAAACATTTACCGTTCCTTAGAATGCGTCAATTGACTTCTAGTCAAAATGCTCCTATTTGTCGGGTATAGACGTATAATAATGCTCTCCTAAAGTGAGAGAAACATGCTATGTTTTATTTAGCTCGCCTGCCTGCCTTGCGAGCCCCCCTTGCTGCAAATAGGTGCAATTATGCTTTCCTTGCAGCTCTTCACTCGTATGCTCCAAACCAATATTTGTGTGCTGGTGGCTATGCTGTAGGCTAGGAGTGTTCTTCTATTGCTTGGCTTTTGACAGCTAAAGCATTCGGGAAACTAACCCCAAAACGAAGGTATAGTACCCTAGTCATTAGTCAAAAGGATTGAATCCAAGCCTGCTTTTATTACCGACCACAAGGCTACAAATGAACTGCGATAATGAAACAATATTTGCACGCGTGTTATTGTTCTATAAGGGGATTATTATAAGCCAATTGGATCGAGCTAATGGAATGATTTGGTGACCCGTATTTAACCATATAGCTTGCTATAGGCGTGTGGTGTGACCATTATGGATTATGGAATCATCATGAACATCGTTTGTCCTTCAAAAATACAGGGATTTAAATAAAGTACTCTAATGGATATTATGTATAAATAGTTTATAGCTTTTGTTTATAAACAACTTTTGATGAATACTCAGTAATGTTCAACATCCAACCATCAAACCGACAGACAGGACATAGGCCTGAATAGGACTACTCATGTAGGTTACAAACCACAGACCAACCCACAAAGGGGTCTACCAGTCCAGTGAATTATGTAACGTTGAAGAGGTAACCTACATGTCTGATGATGAGCAACACCTATCTCTCTTGGCTGAATATCAGTAATCACAGCTGCAACAACATCTGCATGCCATGCGTAGATTCAATGCAGTTATCGATTAGCTGTAGCCTATGACCATGTTATTATCCAAAGTTATGAAATAGGTATCCCAGTTATTGAACCAGTTGATCACTTTTCCCTTCTTTCTTTCTTCATAGGGAGAATCAAAATGTCCAGTGAAAGACAAGGGCGGTCAGATGATGAGAGTCCGAGCACCAGCAGTGGTAGTTCTGATGCAGACCAGAGAGACCCGGCGGTGCCGGAGCCCGAGGAGGCAGAGGAGAGAAAACAGCAGCCCACCACACCTCCTCAGCAACAGAAGAAACCTACCAAATTATCCAGCAAGACTACCGCCAAGTTGTCCACTAGTGCTAAGAGGTAATGCCTTCATGATCATAATCACTGTCTTCTTCCAATTTGGAAAAATTCATAATTACTGTAGCCTACATCCTTCTGCTAAACTGAGTAGCCTAATGTAAGAATTATGGTTAATTTATAATGCTTTAATCCTTTGAGTCACAAATCCTATTATGATAGGATACATTTATTTTAATCTATTATTCATGTGCCAAATAAGATTATTAAAAACTACAGCCATTGTACTACATTATCATATGTAGTAAAGGCTTTATTATTAAGTTGTTTGATCAAGGTTTTGTGAAGTATTGATAGTGACCTATTCTCCCTGTCATGTCACAATATTTAATGTTGTGTGAGAGGAAGATAGTCACTTTAACATACATACATGTTTAGCAGTTTTCAATCTTATCAGAACTTGGAATTATCTACACAATAGCCCATAAAGCGGCAATCAGCAGTTGAAACAATAACCAAGCGTCATCCCCGCCCCTGTTTCGTTCAAAAGCTGAGGAATGGGGCTGGAGAAATGCAACCACTCTCAAATTCATGGATAGAGCTATGGATGCACACGGACTGACCATCCATTATATTAAAATGATAGTTTCAACCATGTTTTGAGGCCATATAGTGTTTGTTTACATTTAATTTGTTTACAAACAATGGAGTTATATTCTTCAAGAATCAATGGGTACATATCATTAATTTATAAGTCCTAAAATGGATGTAGCAACTGCAGATTGCCCCTTTAATATATGTATCAAACACTCCCCTTTTTCTCCCTTACACACTGTTAATAATGCTTTAGTAACAGCACCCTACGCAGCTCTCTCTGGTTTAAAGCCCTTGTCAAATATACCCGAGGTCCGAGGTCCTCCCTCTCCCTCTCTGCCTCATTTGCATATAAGCTGTAAAAGAAAATCTTTTGTGCTAAAAGTGACTGGAACGGGTGGATGAGTGGCGGGGTTGGAGGTGAGGGGAGCTAGCTTTGTGCTGGGGGTGAGAGTGTTGTTTTGGGTTGAACGGATAGGAAGAAACGAAGGAGAGAAAGTTTTGCTGTTCTGGGCTTCGGGTTCTGCCTGGGAGAACAAAGAGGAAGCAGCCATGTTAGCTGAGCAGAGAGAGAGAGAGTGAGAGAGAGAGAGAGAGAGAGAGAGAGAGGAGAGAGAGGAGAGCGAGAGAGAGAGAGAGAGAGAGAGAGAGAGAGAGAGAGAGAGAGAGAGAGAGAGAGAGAGAGAGAGAGAGAGAGAGAGAGAGAGGGAGCCGTGATGTTAGAGCTGTATTGGTAGAGGGCAGTGTAAGTCCCTAGTCTACATGGCTACTCTGGTCTAGTGCTGTGAAAATCTCTTCTCCTCTCTCATTTCTCTCTCTCTCTCTCTGATAGCGAGGTCCACAATAGAAACAAGTCTGTTGACTTTGCTGTGTTTTTATCCTTGATGATTTTTTGATGTGTGTTTTGTTCATCCCTAAAGGGCTGCTTTAGTCAAGTGGTGTTGAGTCTCTTCTGTCACAGCTCTCTTCTCATAGCTTCAACACATTTCTCATTTCTTTTCCACAGAATCCAGAAGGAGCTTGCTGAGATCACTCTAGATCCACCACCTAACTGCAGGTATGGCAAAGATTTCATATTCATTTTTATTCTCAGTTTATGCTCTTTTTGTTGATGAGGCTGAAGGCTGCCAGTTATGTGTTCTTCTGCCACACAAAACTGTTGCAGATTTTTATTTTAACTTGTTGTATTACTTGTCATATTAAAGTGTTTTAATGGGACATTCATATTATTTCAATGCCTGGCTTCAAAGCAGAGACAAAGAGGAAGGTCTGATGTGATGGTTTTTGATGTGTTAAATAATTGATGTTTAGCTATGGTTTTTGCACTGTCATGTTTTTAATAATGCAACGGATGCCGCATTTATGCAGACTGTCTTTGATTCCATCCTACATGCTGTTGAACTCTGTCCATTTAGATTCCATCTGTTGTAAGGAGGTTGACATAGATATGTGTTTATAACAGAGTTGACATAGATATGCCTTTATAACGGAGTTTACATAGATACAGTATGTGTTTATAACGGAGTTGACATAGATATGTTTTTATAAAGCAGATGGGATGCTGCAAATTCAGTGTAATTATGTTTAGTTAAAGAATGTATGATTTTATGTTTTTGGACGACCACTGAAGAATTTTGCTTCATACTTTTTAGCTGTTAATTAGCTGTTAAACAAGTCTTTTGGAGAGAGAAAATAATGTCTGTATAGATTGTTGAATGCCATTTTGTCATCCTTGAGTCTTCTGAAATTCAATTGCAGTCATGCAATTCGATAAACTTACAATACTTTGCTTACTGGGGTGTGCAAATGTTCTTTATCCAAACCACTGTTGCACAGATACCGACAGTTGTGTTTTCATCGTTTTTTTTTATTGCGTATTAAATGTCTTCAACCAAGGAGAAATTACAGACAGAGTTTGAGTTATGCCTCTGAATTTGAGTTTCATTCTGTCATTAAGTCTATTAGCTCTAATGACTTTGACCCCGGCCCGGGGATTTCCTTCTAGGATTTATTCATGAAGCAGCACTATGACAATTGGTCTTTGTTTTGTTCTCTAGACCCAGGACTTAAAGGGGGGCTCTGGCATTCTTTAGACTAGCCCCTTCACCCCTCTATTGGGCTGCTACCATTAATTATTTCCTGTTAAACAAACCTCACCGTGCCCACTGACTCTTTGAAAGACCCTCTCTTATATAGAGATGATTCACGTTTCACCAATATTACACTGTCATGTATTTTATGTTTAAGTGGACCCCAGGAAGAGTAGCTGCTGCAAATGCAACAACTAAAGTGGATCCTAATAAACTAAACTAAACACTAACCTCCAAATTGAATGCCTTTGACTCCACATTTGTGGTTTTAGAATAGAATCAGTTAGTGTGTGGTGTCATAAGGGTTGATGTAGTGCCTGCTACCTTTAGTCAAGAGTCATTCATCAGAAACGCCTTTGGACAAACATTCTGGGGTGTAATTAGTCCAAAACGTTTTGCAACGGAAACGGTTTACTCCATACGTGAAAAGTTTTGCAACTGAAACTAAAATTCAGGTAGGTCCCTCCCTATATTGTTCCGTTTGCTTCCGTTTGCTTCCGTTTGTTTCTGTTTGGTTCCTAGTGAATACACCCCTGTTTTCTAAAATGCTGATGTTGCATGTATGCATTGTTTAAGTTAACCTTCGCTATGCAAGACTGCCTCACTGAGATGCAGATCAGATCACTGTGTCTCTGTGAAGAGGTGGTCGTGGATCATGGACCACAGATCAGTATGATGTGGGCAAATGTTTGTGGGTGAATGTGTGCTCCTCCTCCTCTGCCTGTTGTGGTTATGCGGTAGTGGTGAGCTCCAGCCCACACCATGTTTCTTCTGAATTGAAACGGGGATCGATATCCTGCCCTGGCACGACTAGGGCATTCCTGAGACAACCTTTGATAATGGTAATTGGCAATGCAGGGCCTTTCATGGTCTTATTCTCCACTCTGCGCTGTGCACTCTGAGTAGCAGTGCTGATCTAGGATCAGTTTTGCCTTTTAGATCATAACAGTGATTAAATGGACGGGGGGGACCTGATCCTAGATCAGTACCGCTGTCATGGTGTGTGGGTGCATGGCTCATTAATCCCTTTTCAGTCAGTAGGACAGTCAGTCTCTCTGGTTGTGTTTCAAATAACACCCCAGTGGCCAGTGCATTTACCTGGAGGCTGTCTGGGACACACATCCCCAGTGGCCACACATCCCCAGTGGCCAGTGCATTTACCTGGAGGCTGTCTGGGACACACATCCCCAGTGGCCACACATCCCCAGTGGCCAGTGCATTTACCTGGAGGCTGTCTGGGACACACATCCCCAGTGGCCACACATCCCCAGTGGCCAGTGCATTTACCTGGAGGCTGTCTGGGACACACATCCCCAGTGGCCACACATCTCCAGTGGCCAGTGCAGTTACCTGGAGGCTGTCTGGGACACACATCCCCAGTGGCCACACATCTCCAGTGGCCAGTGCAGTTACCTGGAGGCTGTCTGGACCACACATCTCTAGTGGCCAGTGCAGTTACCTGGAGGCTGTCTGGGACACACATCCCCAGTGGCCACACATCTCCAGTGGCCAGTGCATTTACCTGGAGGCTGTCTGGGACATTACAGTGGTTTGATGGTAATGCATCACATTTTGGCTCCCTGCCTTGATAGTGCCTTGGCCCACAACCTGGCTCTAATTTCAGTTGGTTTAGATAGCGTAGTTCATTGTTGTTGGTTTTGGTTGCAGTATCAACTATCAAATGTTTTCCTTGTTCTCTCACCTTAGGCCCTTGTGTACTCCAAATTGACACAGTAACACACACACACACACACACACACACACACACACACACACACACACACACACACACACACACACACACACACACACACACACACACACACACACACACACACACACACACACACACACACACACACACTACTTACTACACTAATCCATGCAATTTGATGCTAAGAATTACAGACTTAATGGACCTGAATGCCATTCTTAAACAGATTCATTAAAACATTACCTCTGTGCTGCTGGTCCACATTGGCCAGTGACCCAGTGTAGTGATGTTCCCTCTAGGAAAAATACACCTATTCTAGTCTATTCATATTCAGTAACATGATCGATGAGGGTTTTTATGTTTATGCTGATGCTATTGGATGGTAATGCAGAGAAACACTGCTATTGATTAAACACCACGCCACCATGCAGGCCTGTCAGACCACACATAAACACACATGTTTATGAGCAAAGGACATATATGAGGATTTATACTCCTTTAGAAAAGGAAAAACATCTAAATGATTACATGACAAAAATGAAATAAAGCTACTATAAAGCACATCGACTGTATAGTGTATAGTGTATAGTATATAGTATATAGTGTATAGTGTATAGTATATAGTGTATAGTGTATAGTATGTATAGTGTATAGTGTATAGTATATAGTGTATAGTGTATAGTATATAGTGTATAGTGTATTTTTTTATTTTTTTATTTTATTTTTTATTTCATCTTTATTTAACCAGGTAAGCCAGTTGAGAACAAGTTCTCATTTACAACTGCGACCTGGCCAAGATAAAGCAAAGCAGTGCGATAAAAACAACAACACAGAGTTACATATGGGGTAAAACAAAACAAAGTCAAAAATACAACAGAAATAAATATATATACAGTGTGTGCAAATGTAGCAAGTTATGGAGGTAAGGCAATAAATAGGCTATAGTGTAAAATAATTACAATTAGTATTAACACTGGAATGATAAGTGTGCAAGAGATGATGTGCAAATAGAGATACTGGGGTACAAATGAGCAAAATGTATAGGGATGAGGTAGTTGGGCGGGCTAATTTCAGATGGGCTGTGTACAGGTGCAGTGATCGGTAAGGTGCTCTGACAACTGATGCTTAAAGTTAGTGAGGGAGATAAGTGTCTCCAGCTTCAGAGATTTTTGCAATTTGTTCCAGTCATTGGCAGCAGAGAACTGGAAGGAATGGCGGCCAAAGGAGGTGTTGGCTTTGGGGATGACCAGTGAGATATACCTGATGGAGCGCATACTACGGGTGGGTGTTGCTATGGTGACCAATGAGCTAAGATAAGGCGGGGATTTGCCTAGCAGTGATTTATAGATGGCCTGGAGCCAGTGGGTTTGGCGACGAATATGTAGTGAGGACCAGCCAACAAGAGCGTACAGGTCACAGTGGTGGGTAGTATATGGGGCTTTGGAGACAAAACGGATGGCACTGTGATAGACTACATCCAATTTGCTGAGTAGAGTGTTGGAGGCTATTTTGTAAATGACATCGCCGAAGTCAAGGATCGGTAGGATAGTCAGTTTTACGAGGGCATGTTTGGCAGCATGAGTGAAGGAGGCTTTGTTGCGAAATAGGAAACCGATTCTAGATTTAACTTTGGATTGGAGATTCTTAATGTGAGTCTGGAAGGAGAGTTTACAGTCTAACCAGACACCTAGATATTTGTAGTTGTCCACATACTCTAGGTCAGACCCGTCGAGAGTAGTGATTCTAGTCGGGTGGGCGGGTGCAAGCAGCGTTCGGTTGAAGAGCATGCATTTAGTTTTACTAGTGTTTAAGAGCAGTTGGAGGCTACTGAAGGAGTGTTGTATGGCATTGAAGCTCGTTTGGAGGTTTGTTAACACAGTGTCCAATGAAGGGCCAGATGTATACAAAATGGTGTCGTCTGCGTAGAGGTGGATCTGAGAGTCACCAGCAGCAAGAGCGACGTCATTGATATACACAGAGAAAAGAGTCGGCCCAAGAATTGAACCCTGTGGCACCCCCATAGAGACTGCCATAGGTCCAGACAACAGGCCCTCCGATTTGACACATTGAACTCTATCAGAGAAGTATTTGGTGAACCAGGCGAGGCAGTCATTTGAGAAACCAAGGCTATTTAGTCTGCCAATAAGAATGCGGTGGTTGACAGAGTCGAAAGCCTTGGCCAGGTCAATGAAAACGGCTGCACAGTACTGTCTATTATCGATCGCGGTTATAATATCGTTTAGGACCTTGAGCGTGGCTGAAGTGCACCCATGACCAGCTCGGAAACCGGATTGCAAAGCGGAGAAGGTACGGTGGGATTCGAAATGGTCGGTGATCTATTTGTTAACTTGGCTTTCAAATACTTTTGAAGGGCAGGATGGATATAGGTCTGTAACAGTTTGGATCTAGAGTGTCACCCTCTTTGAAGAGGGGGATGACCGCGGCAGCTTTCCAATCTCTGGGGATCTCAGACGTTACGAAAGAGAGGTTGAACAGGCTAGTAATAGGGTTTGCGACAATTTCGGCGGCTAGTTTTAGAAAGAAAGGGTCCAGATTGTCTAGCCCAGATGATTTGTAGGGGTCCAGATTTTGCAGCTCTTTCAGAACATCAGCTGTCTGGATTTGTGTGAAGGAGAAGCGGGGGGGGGCATGGGCAAGTTGCAGCGGAGGGTGCAGAGCTGGTGGCCGGGGTAGTGGTAGCCAGGTGGAAAGCATGGCCAGCCGTAGCAAAATGCTTGTTGAAATTCTCGATTATTGTAGATTTATCGGTGGTGATAGTGTTTCCTAGCCTCAGTGCAGTGGGCAGCTGGGAGGAAGTGCTCTTATTTTCCATGGACTTTACAGTGTCCCAAAACTTTTTGGAGTTAGTGCTACAGGATGCAAATTTCTGTTTGAAAAAGTTAGCCTTTGCTTTCCTAACTGCTTGTGTATATTGGTTCCTTACTTCCCTGAAAAGTTGCATATCGCGGGGGCTATTTGATGCTAATGCAGTACGCCACAGGATGTTTTTGTGCTGGTCAAGGGCAGTCAAGTCTGAGGAGAACCAGGGGCTATATCTGTTCTTAGTTCTGTATTTTTTGAATGGGGCATGTTTATTTAAGATTGAGAGGAAATTACTTTTAAAGAACAACCAGGCATCCTCTACTGACGGAATGAGATCTATATCCATCCAGGATACCTGGGCCAGGTCAATTAGGAAGGCCTGCTCGCTGAAGTGTTTTTGGGAGCGTTTGACAGTGATGAGGGGTGGTCGTTTGACCGCGGACCCGTTACGGACGCAGGCAATAAGGCAGTGATCGCTGAGATCCTGGTTGAAGACAGCGGAGGTGTATTTAGAGGGTAAGTTAATCAGGATGATATCTATGAGGGTACCCATGTTTACGGATTTAGGGTTGTACCTGGTAGGTTCGTTGATAATTTGTGTGAGATTGAGGGCATCTAGTTTACATTGTAGGATGGCCGGGGTGTTAAGCATATCCCAATTTAGGTCACCAAGCAGTACGAACTCTGAGGATAGATGGGGGGCAATCAATTCACATATGGTGTCCAGGGCACAGCTGGGGGCTGAGGGGGGTCTGTAGCAAGCGGCAACAGTGAGAGATTTATTTCTGGAAAGGTGGATTTTTAGAAGTAGAAGCTCAAACTGTTTGGGCACAGACCTGGATAGTATGATAGAGCTCTGCAGGCTATCTCTACAGTAGATTGCAACTCCACCCCCTTTGGCAGTTCTATCTAGACGGAAAATGTTATAGTTGGGGATGGAAATTTCAGAATTTTTGGTGGCCTTCCTAAGCCAGGATTCAGACACTGCTAGAACATCAGGGTTGGCGGAGTGTGCTAACGCAGTGAATAACTCAAACTTAGGAAGGAGGCTTCTGATATTTACGTGCAGAAAACCAAGGCTTTTACGGTTACAGAAGTCAACAAATGATAGTTCCTGGGGAGTAGGAGTGATACTGGGGGCTGCAGGGCCTGGGTTAGCCTCTACATCACCAGAGGAACAGAGGAGGACTAGAATAAGGATACGACTAAAGGCTTTAAGAACTGGTCTTCTAGTGCGTTGGGTACATAGAATAAAGGGGGCAGTTCTCCGGGCGTTGTAGAAAAGATTCAGGGCATTATGTACAGAAAAGGATATGGAAGGATATGAGTACAGTTGAGGTAACCCTAAGCGTTGGGTAACAATGAAAGAGATAGCATCACTGGAGGCACCGATTGAGCCGGTCTCGGCGTGTATGGGGGTATAGTGTAAAGTATATAGTATATAGTATATAGTATATAGTGTATAGTATATAGTATATAGTGTATAGTATATTGTGTATAGTATATAGTATATAGTGTATAGTATATAGTATATAGTGTATAGTATATAGTATATAGTATATAGTGTTTAGTGTATAGTATATAGTATATAGTGTATAGTATATAGTATATAGTGTATAGTATATAGTATATAGTGTATAGTGTATAGTATATAGTATATAGTGTATAGTATATAGTATATAGTGTATAGTATATAGCGTATAGCGTATAGTGTATAGTGTATAGTATATAGTGTATAGTATATAGTATATAGTGTATAGTATATAGTGTATAGTGTATAGTGTATAGTATATAGTATATAGTGTATAGTATAGGTGAAAAATCTGTCGATGTGCCCTTGAGCAAGGCACTTAACCCTAATTGCTCCTGTAAGTCGCTCTGGATAAGAGCGTCTGCTAAATGACTGTAAATGTAAATGTAAATATAGTGTATAGTGTATAGTGTATAGTATATAGTTTATAGTGTATAGTGTATAGTATATAGTGTATAGTGTATAGTATATAGTATGTATACTGTCTAGTCTCCTCTGTTTGTAATGTACGTTGACATCCGATCCTTCCTGTGCCTGTCTTCCTGGCCTTGGTTTACAACGTGTGCTCTGCTCACTTCTTCTTTGAAATGACAAAGTGCTAATAGCCGTGGAATTTCCAGTGAGAGTGAACACATTGTAGCAGAGGAATGTGACTCAATGTGACTTCCCTTGTTAAATAAAGGATACATAATAATAGAAAATAGTTAGATACAATTGTGTGGTTAACTTTAAATTAATGTATACATTGGAGCCATTCTTCTTGTTTGCTTGTATTGTGTATTGATGATTTATTCTGCATGGTAGGGTAGATTTCAACGTCTGTCCGTCCCTAGCGCTATTCTTATTAGAACACAGCGGGTGGAATCAATCCTTTTCATCATCTGGTTTCCAGAGGGATACTGTTGAAGAATAATTTAGGAAAATTATGAAAAAGGCCTTCTCCATCTTATTCATCCATGTTCCATGTATTTATTCATACAATCTCATTTGTATATAATTGGTAGATTAGTTCAGTAATTGGTGATTTTTTTCTGCATTTAATCGAGTTCAGAAACAGATCAGGGAAAGAAGCTATGTTAGTGTGTATCACTATAGAACAGGGTCAACCAGAGAACCTCTACACATACTGTACCCCTCAGCTGTATCCTATTTATATTGTCATTATTACACCTAAAGTAAGCAGTGCATGTAGAATGGGCTATGAAGAAATAGAATGCTGATTTCTCTGCCCTGTTCATCCAAGCTGATCTACCTTGAATAAACTTTTAAAGAAAGCTCTACACTCTTAGAAAAAAATGTGCTATCTTCGGCTGTCCCCATAGGAAAACCCTTTTTGGTTCCAGGTAGAACCCTTTTGGGTTCCATGTAGAACCCTTTCTACATGGAACCCAAAAGGGTTCTAACTGGAATCAAAAAGGGTTCTCCTAGGGGGCCAGCCAAAGAATCCTTTTGAACCCTTTTATCTAATAGTGTAGGCTGGAACGTGTTATTAAGGTTTGATGCGCAAATCTGATATGAATCAGAGTTAGTTGGTAATCGCCTGCGGCAGTCCGTCAGTTACTGCCTGGTCTGTGTCAGCTGTGGTAGGTGTCTTGGACATTCTATCCTGCATTACTGTGGGGTCACACAGTGTAAGACTGTCCCCACTGCCACATACACATAGGCCAAAGGGTCACCCCCTCTATACCCCTTCAATCCCCCCTCCCCGCTTCACTCCCCCCTTTCTCCCTCACCCCCTCACTCCCAGGACGGTGAGAAGGTTGTTCTGTCCTGTCATAGCACGCAGGTTAGCATTTTTCTTGTTCTGGAAGCATCTCTGCATAGTGATCACTAGTTGGCACAGACACAAATTCATAAAATCTGATTTTAAACCTAACCTTAACTCTGACCTTAACCACACTGCTAACCCTAATGCCTGACCCTAACTTAAATTTAGACCCAAAAGCACATTTTAGTTTTCATGAATTTTTTACAATATAGCCAATTTTGACTTTGCAGCTGGCCTATCTAAGAGTTCTGCCCCCAGGACAAGACTCATGACAATAAACGTCAACCTGCACTCTATACCTGTCATGCTTTGTGTGGCTTTATGTGTTCAATTTCCGCAGGGATTGTGTTGTTCGTTTATTATTATCTGTCAGTACCTTCAGTTCCTTCCTAAGGTAAATCTGCTGTCCACTCCAGTCCCTTTGTAAGGTAAAACTGCTGTCCACTCCCTTCCTAAAGTAAAACTGCTGTCCACTCCAGTCCCGGCTCTTCCTTCCTCTCTGTAGTCTTTCTAACTTCTCTGTGCTGGCTGACTTTCAATCACACATTTACTCCTGAGATGACAGTAATAGTAAATTATCTGGCTGGACCTACCCTGGCTGGCTGCTGTCAGAGTCCCACTGGAGTTTGCTGTGGCACAAATTACCCAGTAGACACACACACACCCTTTCTGCCCCCGGTGCCCCATCAGTCTGCCCTCTGCCCTTCCCACACGTCTCTATAGGAAGTTTTCCAGTTTCCCCACCTCCCCCCATTAATTATCACACGCTTGATGTGTTATTGAAATGTGTTATGTTGTGTTTGTTGCCTCTGTCTGAGGCCTCTGTTCTCAGTGATTAATTCAGCATATTAGCATCACCTGTGTGAGGCCTTGCTTTGCCTCTAATGAATCATTTGTGAATTAATTACACTTAGCTTGTCCCACAGGAGGACGAGAGTGTTTTAGATTACAGTCTGACCTTCTGGCGAATGTCCTGTAGTCTGGGTCTGACTGTGACTGGACACTGGACAGGACTACAAGCTGCATCCCTCAAACATGCCCTCGTAAAACGGACTATCCTACCGATCCTTGACTTCGGCGATGTCATTTACAAAATAGCCTCCAACACTCTACTCAGCAAATTGGATGTAGTCTATCACAGTGCCATCCGTTTTGTCACCAAAGCCCCATATACTACCCACCACTGTGACCTGTACGCTCTTGTTGGCTGGTCCTCACTACATATTCGTCGCCAAACCCACTGGCTCCAGGCCATCTATAAATCACTGCTAGGCAAATCTCTGCCTTATCTTAGCTCATTGGTCACCATAGCAACACCCACCCGTAGTATGCGCTCCAGCAGGTATATCTCACTGGTCATCCCCAAAGCCAACACCTCCTTTGGCTGCCATTCCTTCCAGTTTTGTGCTGCCAATGACTGGAACGAACTGCAAAAATCTCTGAACCTGGAGACTCTTATCTCCCTCACTAACTTTAAGCATCAGTTGTCAGAGCACCTTACCGATCACTGCACCTGTACACAGCCCTTCTGAAATTAGCCCACTCAACTACCTCATCCCCATATTGTTATTTATTTTGCTCATTTGCACCCCAGTATCTCTATTTGCACATCATCTCTTGCACATTATCATTCCAGTGTTAATACTAATTGTAATTATTTTGCACTATGGCCTATTTATTGCTACATTTGCACACACTGTATATATATTTTCTGTGGTATTTTAGACTTTATGTTTTGTTTTACCCCATATGTAACTCTGTGTTGTTGTTTTTATCGCACTGCTTTGCTTTATCTTGGCCAGGTCGCAGTTGTAAATGAGAACTTGTTCTCAACTGGCTTATCTGGTTAAATAAAGGTGAAATAATAAAAATCCCTATTATCCACACTTCTTCCGACGTGGGCACTTGCACACTTCCTCTCATTGATTTACCAATGGTGGAAACTCCTTCCAGCCAATACTTACACCAATCCTGTGCTTTTAAATCGATGATGGGGAGGGAGTGTGCAAGTGCACACTTCAGGAGAAGAGTGGAGTATGAGGACCTAGCCTGGGTCAGTCACTTGCAGTAGCTCACCAACCTCTATCTCTCTTGATAATGTTACTGGATGACATCATCCTGCTTTAAAGGCTTACAAAAAGAGACTATCTAACCTGCGT